>NC_051185.1:89379845-89732264 GCF_013339695.2 Rhipicephalus sanguineus | reverse complement strand
TAACGATACGTTGTCATCTGAAATTTCCTCGTTGTACGACTACCGTTATATGCGGACCGGCAAAATGAAAATAAATAACATATACGCATGTTTTCCCGTGCATGCAGGCTACTTATTCGCCAACTCTAAGTGAACCGGTCGAGCGAGGCAAGGCACGATAAAGAACACTGGACACTCATTATAGGCTTGACAAATCGGCATAGAACTATTTTTAGGCGTGCTTCAAAAGCCAGAAATCTGCAGGAAATAAATCGAAACTCCCTTAGAAAAAAATGGCAAATCATATTACGTTTTTGCCATCTCTAGACGCAATTCTAATAAAATTTAATGAAAGATAACGTTTCACGCAGAATGATTCAATAGGAGTCTGTATTGCTGTCGATGAGATATTGACGAAGTACTTGAGGAAACTCACAACATTTGGTAGAGCGATTACTGTGGGCCCTTTGATAAGACGTAGGAAGTTATAAGCAACATTGGCTCCAGAGCAATGAACAGATCTTGACTGCCGTTCCTTTACAGACTCTCACAGTAAGTATCTATAGTGCTCTAAATTGTTTGTAAGACAAGCGCCTTTCTCATGATCCTCTGTACGTACAGCAGCATACATCTTTGTCAGGTTGGGCTGCTCTAACTCATCGACTTTTGGTGGTAAATAGATTCTGCTTGCACACAATTGCGATAGCTTTACACACACCCGGATTACAGCTCTTCCATGGTAGGGTACTATGTAGGCGGAATTGTTAACTATTTTTTCAAAACACGAAAGGTAGCCACTCGTCACGAGTCGCACTGGTTGAAAAGGACCAGTCATGTCATTTTGTTGCGGATTTCTTTTTTCTTCAAGTTCACAACAGAACACGCGCTGTGCATTAGCATTAAAAACTGCCTCGCAGCGTCAGTATCGATAACGGGCAGCGTAAATAGCGTGCTAGTCACGCGTTCGCCAGCATGCGCACAACATTGTTAGTTTGATCTTGAGAGTAAAGAAGGGTAGGCGCAAAATAAAAGGGACGTAAAGAGGACACGGACAACACAGGCGCACACTCGCAACTGGAAGTTTATTCAAGAGGCAAAGCGGCTCTTTGACTACCTTGTGTAACGTTGTTCCCTCCGTGCATCCGTACGAACGCGCCGCAACACGCTCCCTCGCCGCAGGTGTTGAAGCGTGCCAAGGAGGTCACGCCGCAGCTGCGCGTTGACGTCACGCTCCCCTCGCAGTGCGCGGTGACGTTCCTCTCTCCCTCCCTACCGCGCGCTCGCCGCAGCGCCCACAGCTGCCGCCTCGTCCGTTCGCCCCAACACCTGCCGCTACCGCCGCGCTACACCGCCGACTCGTCTGGTTCACGCGAAAAAAAATTACCATCTTCCCGAAGGGAACCCTGATGGGATGCGAAGCAGCAGCGTTGCGCACGGGTGGAGTCACGGGTTGAACGGCGCTAACGCGCCAGCTCCGGTCCAGCGCCCGTGTCCACTCTGAAGAAATGACAAGACCTACGCCAGCCATCGCTTCAGACGAATCTTCCCGCTCA
This sequence comes from Rhipicephalus sanguineus, assembly GCF_013339695.2. Taxonomy (NCBI): domain Eukaryota; kingdom Metazoa; phylum Arthropoda; class Arachnida; order Ixodida; family Ixodidae; genus Rhipicephalus; species Rhipicephalus sanguineus. The sequence continues at coordinate 89,730,732 of NC_051185.1, read as the reverse complement.
CCGCAGCACCTGCGTTAGCGCCGTTCAAGCCTTGACGCCACCCGTGCGCAACGCTGCTGCTTCGCATCCCATCAGGGTTCCCTTTCTGAAGATGGTGTCAATTTTCAAGAGGCAACACATATAAAGCTTGAGCACGTGGTACAGGTTCTCTCACCTATAGAAATACGATGACTTTCCACATCCTATTTGTGAGGGCAGATGCTTCAAGACGAAAATTAAGGGGGAAAGACGTTCCCGATATAAACTGTGAATCACCTGCGGCGCATACCCGCATACCGCGGTCCCTGGTATACGGGTATGTGCCACACGTGTCTGGAAAAAAAAATCACGCCATCTCCCGCTAAAGGGGACCTGACGTGATGCGAAGCAGCGTTTCGCCATGTAGAGCCCGCGTTTCAGAGGGGGAGTGGAGAGGGGAAAGGAGAGGGGCAAATGGGAGAGGGGGATGAGAGTGAGAGGGAAGGGAGAGGGGAAGTGGAGAGGGAGAGGGGAAGGAGAACGGGAGGGGAAATGGGAAGTGGAGAGGGAGATGAGGTGCGTGAAGAGGGCTTGCGCATGCGCAGTAAGGGTGGTCACGCCGCACACCACCACCACCACCGGATTGAACTCCGCTTTAAGATGCTTCACATCTAAAAGGTGTTCACGACGTACGGACGAGGAGATTGTCACGTTATTTCTGTCAGGACCGGACATTCATATTAATCAAATCCTCTTACCCTCGCCTGCTAATCTTAGTCAGCACCAAGTTAAGGAGGCGATCACGAGAGCACCTAGAAGTAGGCGGATAGATAGATAGATAGATAGATATAGATAGATAGATAGATAGATAGATAGATAGATAGATAGATCAAGGTGTCCTTGGTTGGCTGAGAAATGCTTCGCATTTAAACGATATAAATGTCATCAACGGGAGGTGAATCCCTAAAGTATGTGATATTGCGTGGCAGACTCCTAGGCGTCAGGTCAAAATACGTGAATTGCGCTACGAGTGGGTGGCTTAACGCTGCCCACTCATTAGAAAGCGTGCAGTTGCGCAGATACGCATGGCCCCTTACGGAGGCGTAGTGGATAAATCGCGAATTTGCAAAAGGAAGAATTATGGCGTAGTGGGCACTTCGCAACTACTTGCAGTAGGTGTTCTGGGATAGTTTCAGACGACCACTGGTACGCGCACAAACGTTCCTTTCTTGCGGCATGGCTGAAGGCCGATACGCACGAGGACCTACTCCACTATAGCGTTCTACTCTTGAAGGCGAAGCTCAAGCGTCCTAGAATTTTTTTAGGGGCGAAGCTCCTTATGCCGTGGGTCGTCCATCCTTCGTTGTTTGTAGCGTTGTAGTAGCCACCTCAGCTCGTGAGAAGCGCGCGTTCTGTTTGCAGTAGAAGAAGAAGACGACGTTGACGAGTGACACTCTCGTGCGTGTTCGCCTGTGTGGCGTTCTTTCCCTTGGGGCGTCTTCTCTTGGCTTCAGCAACAGGAACGTCTGCTCAGCGCTATGCGAATTTCTCGGTGAGACACGAAGAATTCCCTGTTATCTTATTCCTTAACAAATTTGGTACTCCAGACTTTCTTTCATTCATTCGTTCATGTTCTCATATTGTGGTATTATTCTGCCCCTTATTCTATATCGACTAGTCATTCTTAAAATTTTGTTTATATTCTTCGGCTATTGATTGATCTCCTTCTTATATATAAAAAAATATTAACTAACCACCGGTTTCCTGGCCGATACCGCGTAGTGGGTAAGAGCCAACAATCGGGAACAAGCAAGCAAGCAAGCAAGCAAGCAAGCAAGCAAGCAAGCAAGCAAGGCGTTCTTTCTTCTTTACTGCGTCTCTTGTTTTCAACAACACCGGAAGACAACATTTCAGAAGTAATGCGCCATGAGGTTCCCTCTTGGCAGGCTTTCTCTTTAGCTCGGAGTCCCCAGACGGAAGACAAGGCTGCGGAACGGAGGGCACGGAAGGCGGCGGCAGCGCGCGCGCACACAGAATCCTGAGGTGAGAGCCCGCGAGGCCGAAGCTGCACGTCGACGCCGCGAAGCAGATTCCGCCGTTCGAGCCCGCGAAGCTGAAGCTGCTCGACAAGCTGCACGGCTGCGGCAAGAAGACCCCGCCGTTCGAGCCCGCGAGGCCGAAGCTGCTCGACAAGCAGCAGGGCTACGGCGAGAAGACCCCGCCGTTCGAGCCCACGAGGCCGAAGCTGCTCGACAAGCTGCACGGCTCCGGCGCGAAGACCCCGCCGTTCCAGCCCGCGAGGCCGAAGCTGCACGGCTGCGCGCGAATCGGATCTTCAGAATGTGAAGGACCGTGAAGCGGCGAGAAAGCGCGCGTACCGGCAGGCAGAGCCCAAGGCTGTGCGAGCACGTGAAGTGGCTGCAAACACATCAGGCAGGCTCTGCCCGAAGGCGCCGACGCGCGCTTCCAGCGGGACTTCCTTGATAACAGTTTCGGCCATAGTTGCGGTGTGTGCAACAGATTGTGGTTCTCAAACAATCTAGTCACAATATCTTCCATCAAGCAGGACCACGCTCGCGCCAATGCCATCGCCGTGCTGCAGCGCGAGTTCGCTTCGCCCACTCATCATCATTCACCACGTGGATATGCTGTGATTTTTTTAGTTTGAGAAGCACGATCGAAAAAAATTTACCAACATGTTCAGGGCAACGCTCTGAAATCCCCAGATAACAGTTCAACAGTCTCTCGATTAGATTGTTAAATACACTCGCTTAGTGATTGGTAAATGCACTCGTTTAGCGATTGGTAAATGCACTCTATTTTCTCGCAGGTGGAAACACAGTGCAAAGCGACTTAAGCACTAAGCTTCGATAAAGGTACGTTAAAATATTGGAAAAATGCGTGTGTATCTCCAACTGAAATTTTTTGTACCACCAGTGCGCGTGGTGATGCGCACGCTGCAATTTTCCTTCTCGAAGAACTACACTGTGAACATGCCCATGGTGCAGGACGTGATTGACTGGGCGGCAACTGACTGCCCGGTGGGCTGCAGTCCTGGCCTAGGCCTGACGTGGGCGTAGGTTGTCGGCACATCCGCTTCGAAGGACGGAGGTCGAGCGGCGGCTTTGGCGTAATATGTGGGGTAGCCGTAGGGATTGCTGGGGGCGTTCTTGCGACAACTTGGGGTAACTCATGGTGCAGGAGTCGGATGATCTGGTGGCACTCGGGTATGACCTCTGCGATCTGAATTTTTTTTCAAAATTTCATACTACCCTGTGTCCTTATATTAAGAACTAACAGACATCGCCAAGGAAAGTCAGGGTGTTAACTGGAGTATTTAGATATAAATGTGAAGAAAGTAAAGTGGACGAAAAGATGACTTGCCGCCGGCAGGACCGAACCTGCGACCTTCGAATAACGCGTCCGATGCTCTACCACTGAGCTACGGCGGCGGTCATCCCCCGTCCACTTTCTGGGGTATTATATTGATTTAAACCTGGAGTGTTAGTCAGCGCCAATCGCAGCATGGCGGCGAGTGTGGAACACTCTTTTCTTGCCTGTTGGCGTCACGTAGCACGTGATCTTTTTACGAGCTGGCAGCTGACCAATAATCCCTCGCATACTACCTGAAGGCATTAAGTCTGCCAGGACGAGACCCTCGCTATGAATTAAGGAAAGCAGATGATTTTCAAGGGCTCGTTTATCTTTGTTAGACACAATATTAATGAGAACTAACAGACAATAACGCCAAGGAAAGTACAGGGGGTGTTAACTGTAGTATTAGAATATAAATGTGAAGAAAGTAAAGTGGACGAAAAGATGACTTGCCGCCGCAGGGACCGAGGATGTGTCCTTAGGATGACTTAAAAACGTAGGGAATCTGCACGGAATAAAACGTTCAAGAAGCGCTTTGCAGCAAAAATCGACCGACAATATTACGTTGTTGGAATATCAAGACTCATATCTAACAAACATTACATTAAGAGAACTGTTTCACGATAGTGACGTAATAATGTTTGTCCCAGCATTTCTGTTGGTCAGACGTTAATAAAATACTTGAGTAAAACTCGCAAAGTTTATTACAGTGATTACTGCGGTTGTGTTTGTTGAGACAAAGGAGATGCCATGCATTCTTTGGCTCCAACTGCATTACGCTTCCTGTTGGTATAGCTTGTAGTAGAGTGCATATTAATTTACATCGGCAACCATTCTTATCTAAATGGTTTGAAAGGCTAGCGTCTCATTGACAATTTTGTGTAGGTACAGCTACATACGCCTCTCATATGATAGGGTGCTCTAAATCATTCAATGGCCGTGCTTCCATTGTACTGTAATAGCTTTACACACACCCGCATAAAGCTCTTCCACGGTGAGGTAGAACGTAAAGTAATCACTTAACGCCTTTCGTCGAACCAAACAATCTAACCAAAGGTGACAAATGGGCGCAATCACTCGTACAAAAAAAAGATGGCTGATTCCTCCTGCATTGGAATCGGTATAACATGAAAGTGAATTGTGTTGTCACAGAAGTAGTTTATTTTATAGTTCATTGGGTATATGGAGAGCTCGTACAATGTACTGATGTTTGGCAGATATAGCATCGCTGGATATGGACGCATCGCACTCACGTTGACGCCTAGTGGCACAACTCCGTACCAATGACAAACGCCCATGATCATAATCTAACGCTTGCGGTAGCTGAAGTTCTTAACATATACGTGGACACCGCATATGGTGAAATCCGCGCAAAGAGGGCATGAACAAGCACATAATAAACACTAATGATCGATATGCACTCCTTCAAACCGTCGTGAAATGCGAAGAGAAGCGCTAGGCACATCGTGTCTTCAGTCTAGATTGGCCGTTACTTCTCACAGGGCGAGCGCGGAACGCGCTCCAGCTAGGCGAGCGTCCGAGATCTATTTGTCAATATGGATGGATGCTATGATCGAGGCCTGCGCTAAAGCCGCCACCTCACGGTGTGTTAAAGCGTTGATGAAATACTTGTATTGGAAACGCGCCGAATGGAACGGTCGTTGCTACGCCGTTTATTTTTGTTTGATTTTTTCGAGCCCGGTGGCACAGATGTAAGTGCCCTTTATAAAGGCGACGCTCATAGCACCATCCATGCAGAGCACTGTGAGATGTAAGTGTGAACGATAAAAGGCACGTTCATGTCGTCTCCGTAATGTGTTTGGCGGTAGCTCAATAGCTTAAACGCCGCTACCCATCGTCGGGGAGCGAGAGGTCATAGGTTCGATTCCCGTCAACGGATCTTTTTCTAATAGTCTTTTTCTTTGCCATCTGATGGCGTTCATTTTGCTGACGTACTTCGGTGACGGAAATACGTCATGAAGGTTTTGGTGGACCAGCATAAAACACTTCTTGTTAAAAAGGCAGTCCCATAGTTGAGTACACATTCACAAACTACAGCTCACAATTAGGACTGCGGTATAAGAAACGCAATCAATCAATCATCAATCAATCAACCAAGCATCAATGACATTAATAGGACCGCCTAGCATGCACTGTTCACGAAATGACCGACAATCGCCTTGGTTATTAGCGGCACGAGCATGAAGGGACACTCTTGTCTTGCAGCGAAAGCTTGATGAGATACCAACAGCAGCCGGTTTTCGCAGCCGCCGCCAGTCTCTAACCGTTATTACTTGAAATAAGAAAAAAAATATCCAGTATCGAGCTGGATTTGAACCCAGACCTCTGCGTGGCAGTCCAGTATTCTAACACAGAACTATTGCGGCGCTTGGAAGTCATACGCAAATGACACTATGCAGGCGTCATGTTCGGCGAAGAATCGCGTTTACAGATGTAATATAGCATGGGAATAGTAAAAGAATAACCAGGCGCCACAAAATGCGAATTAACTATTTTACACAAACACGACTTAGCTGCTCGTGACTAATTGCGCTCAATCACTCCAACGATCGAAAGCAGTCCCATCGATGAGTACCTACATTCACGAGCTACAGCCCACAATGAGGGCTGCAGTATATGAAAATCAATGAGTCAGACAGTCAACCAATCAGTCAAATCAATCAATCAATCAATCAATCAATCAATCAATCATCAATCAATCAATCATCAATCACTCACTCATCGATCGATCATCATTATTAGCGCCACCCTGCATTGTACTTTACAGGTGGGTGGTTAAATGCTTCCCACCCATTGCACTGACTCAGGTAGTTCAGCCATGATTCGTTACCGTCAGCCTCAGCATCAGCAAGTGCACATAACGACTCACAGATGTAGCGGGTACGTCGCTTTTCCGCAAATAACCAGTGATGGCACAGTTCGAAAAATTATGGTGACTTAGGGCGCAGTGCGTACCTCGCAGCTGTACTTGCCGTAGTCGCCAAAAGAGATTACAACGGACTATAGAAAGGGCCCTCGTCTAGCTTTCGCTATGGCTGCGCTGCCTGTTACGCCAGGCCTGGCGTTCTCTTTTCCACGCATATCCGTTAGAACATCCAATCTAATATGGAGAAAATATAGTTAAAAACAGGAATCGATGGTTCGGCATGAAGTTAACTGTAATATTGGATACATACGGCAGCATAGCCCAGCGTAATATAAGGGGCAACTAGCTATCATGATAATTACTTAAAATATTGATTACGTTCATTGAAAGATTGTGAGACTTGGGATCGCTGCGGCACCTAACGGAGGAGATCTCCACCACGCGTTTTTTTTTAGGCGCGGCCTGTGAGATCCGCTTCGCCTGCCCGCGAACATCATGTTATATAAGGAGTACACCGGGGCACGCAAATGCCGACGTACGAGTGCCACTACCGGAGACCTAAGTCCAGGCTAAGTGTCAAGTCCAGAATTCTTTTTTCTTTCCGTGAGGAGGTTCATCGAAAAAAAAACGGTTGAACCCTCCGTCATAGGAATCGGCATCACACGAAAGTAACGCGTGTCCTTACAGAAGTAGTTCCATCTTTACTGTACATTGATATCAGAGAGCTTACTCAATATCTATTGGTGTCTGGCAGCTACAGCACCGCCTAACGTGGATGCACACAAGTTGACGCTTGGTGGCACATCTCCATCCCGACGACTAACGTCCATGCACAACAATTAGACAAACCTTTGTGGTAGCTCTAGTAGTTACCGGTGAGAGCGTAATCAGAGAAAGCGGTGTGACAGCCAGAAGAACGTCGAGTAAGGTCGCCATTCTGCGGCATGTTTAAAGAGTAAACGAACACCACTCCAGGACTAGAGAAAACGCAACGCGTGTTCTGTCTCCCCGCTAGCCCGTCCGCAATTTTTCCGGGCTAGCGTAAGCGGGGAACGCGGTTACAGAGACAGACATCCGTCGCAGACCTCTTTCTACTAAGAATGGATGCGAGATCGAGGCCGAGGCTTGGGCTAAGGGCGCCACCTCACGTGTGTTAAGGCATTGAAAAATTGAACTTTTGCAATTGGAAAGCGCCGAATGGGACAGACGCGTAGCAACGACGCGTTGCAGGAGCTAAACGCGAAGGGCCACGTCCATGATGGATTACTTCTACACCGCTCTCAGACGGTACACCACCCAATTATGACATAAAATTTTGAGCGCAAATAAACGACGCAGGACGAAGAAGTTTCTTTGCGTTCAAGTTTTATATCATAATGTGTGGTACCAACTAGCCCCCTAGCTAGTTTGACACCACCCTGCCGATCAGAGCACTGTGAGAGGAACGTGTGAGATATAAAAGGAGCGTTTGTGAAAAATCTCCAAAGCGTGCGACGTGGCGCGTGGATAGAATACCCGGCATCAATAGTTTTTTTTTGCATCTATCGTGTGCATTATTTCGACGTCCTTCCGTTGAAAAATCCAGCCAGAGTTTACACCGAAGCTGGGTGTCCCCCTTCCGTGAGGTCATAAGTTCGATTCCCCTAGATGTACTTTTTCTTCCAGTTTTTCTTTGCCATCTGAATCGTGTGCATTATTCGGCGTCATTTCCATGGCGGAAATACGTCACTGAAATCTTCGTCGTCCCCGCATAAACAATTTGGGGTTGAAGCTTGGAAAATATCGAACTATTTGAACTGAGTTGCAATACATAGAGAGGCAATAGCCTAACGAAGGGGGACACCAGCTCCGGTGTAAAATTATGGCTTGGTTTTTTAACTTATTTATTTGCGGTGGGCCGCAACTCCTGCCACACGGGTACGGCACCTAAGTGCCTGCTTGAATTTTAATTGTGTTTTCATCTGGTTCGTTGTGGTTTCTACCATTCTTCTCATGATGCCATGTATTTTAACAGCAAATCTGTCTTAGTCATGTGCGGTCCTCGTATTAGTAGTAATAGGCATCACGCAGGTCACGTGACCATAGGGGGAGTCCATAAAAATAAAAACGAATTGATGATTGTGAGGACGGTTATCGAAATTATGATGATGATGTTACTAGATCACAGACACTCGTGTGCTTACTGCTTCGCTGTACGACCGTTTTAATGGCGTGGAACTGGCTGCAATTGTGCCTACATTAAGAACACTCCTTTAAATTGCCTACTGCATTTGTGACAGCGCAGCGCTCTCCCGCCTAGTAGAGTTCATTGAACTACGAATCGGCCGCATATTTCTGAACACAGTCGCTCCCGCTTTTAAAAAAACGTTGCCCAGTAAATCGGTCAGACGACGGGGCAGGTGCATAGCCTTACCCGTATTATAGTATTAGGTATTCCCAGTGTTTCGAAATTGACGCGAAGTCTCAGCTCCGGTTGTAGTTCAAAGCTGCCTGCCGGCTAAGCTCGACGATCCGGGATGTCTTTCGGGTCTTCTTGTTGACGAAGTGGACTTGGATCACGGTCATGGCGGGGGCGTCCGGAACATGGACGAAGCAGCACCTCCACCAGATGCCACGTGTCATGACGTCGACGAAGAGAACAGCCGGCATGCTCAAGATTAAACTCTTTATTTGGCCGAACTTGTGGCCGGGAAATGAAAATTAAAGAAAAAATCAGCAATACCTTTCACACCTGGACACACCTAATGCCATGAATTATAGTGTTACACACGTGGACTAAGGTGTTCAGGAGCGCGTGGCATCGAAACTGCGGCTACATACACGATCGCCGGGATTTAGAAATCAAGAAGAGAATGTTGCAGTTTTGCTACGACGCTCTACATGACTCATATCACCGGATTTCTTCGACTGCAACGCCATCGCAGTGGACAGAACCATCGCCCCCCCCCCCCCTCCCGCCCCCGCGATTTAAGCAAAAGGTGGCATTGGACGCATGAGAAGCAAAGGAAATTGCAATGCTAAATAGGGACGGAAACACACTTCAAACTATCGCTCCAAGTAAGGAAAAGCCAATACGAGCAAGAAAACCAATAGGGTCAGTTCTTGAATACGCTGGTAAGAGTCTCGAAAAACATTTGAAGCGATGAAGCTCATGGCTGTCCGGAAGGCCCGTGAGAGGGCGGAGAGGCTCGGCCTCACCCGTCCCGACATGGGACTAGCCATGAGTTGGATATGTAAACATCTCATGCTCTTCCTCCGGACCAAATAAATGTCTTTTCTCTCTCTCTCTCCTCCTCGCAGCGCGAGGAGAGGAAGTGGCGCCGAGCGCTACATTCGCTACGTTTCTCCTCTCCCGCTTCTTCTCTCTCCGCCACAGCTCTGCGCTCGTTATAATGCGCGTGCGCTCGCTCCCGTTGCACTCTCCTTCGCAACGGCGCTAGGGGCGCTCGCGATGCTGAACGTAAACGGCAACGCCAGCAAGCGAATCTTGAGGGCTGCGAAAGCGCGCGTTCGCTGTGCTTCCGTCATTCTCTCTCTCTCTCTGCAACGGTGTGCGAACACCATGAACAACGTCAACGTCGGCGCTAGTTAAGCGGCAGCGTCACCGCCGCGGAGCAGAGGAAACGCTCGGGAAGCCGAACTTAAACGTCAGCGTCGGCAAGCGGTAATTCAAACACCTCGACAACCGCCGTCTCATATTCATAAGTCACATAAGAGAAACGGAAACTCGACGCACACTCCCCGCGATGCTTTCGCATCCCACCATGTTTGCCCCTAAGGGGAGATGATGTGTAATGTTTTCGTCGCTCAGGAGGCGTGGCCCCCGAGGGGGCTTCGTACTGCGGGCCGCGCCAACGACGGGACCGGGAATTGAAACTGAAGAAACTTTCACCAACTACAAGCCTCTAGATAAACATTTTAAATATGTAGATAAGGAGTTTAACAGCCTCCAATGCTGCCTTTGTATTTTCATGCCTCAATATGATCGCTGAATGATCTCTAGATACGCTATGTTTGCTCGCAGACATAGGCGTGCGTACGAGGGGGCCAGCTGAGGGGACGCGAAATCAGTCCCATACGTTAACTCGTTCGGCCTTGCCCCGTCATTCTTTACAGTGCGAGGATAGTTAGGGCCATACAGTTTTTTGTACTATAATGGCGGACGAGGACCACTAATTTTGCACTCCAAGAGCTGTTTACTGCCCATTTTTACCTCCAGACTGCCGAGAACCAAAGGATGGTTGTTGTGCGAAGCAAGTCATCGCTTCCCTTCCATGTTTCTATCAACTGCGAAGCTTCTTTGCTTCAATATCACCCAGCCGGTGTAGGAGGAGGGTCTGTGCGGTGCGGTGAGACTTCTCGCTCCACCTAATGGGGAACCCTCCGCACGCCGATGCCCGCAGATTCAAACACAGTTCAAAGCTACTTAAAAACGAAGCTTCGATAAAGGTATAGTGAAATACAGGAAGATGTGTCCGCACGTGCAATTGAAACTGTACTTTTTATCACCCATGTGCATGATGATGCTCCCGCTCGAAGTTTCCTTCTCAAAGAACTACACTGTAAACCTGTGCAGCATACTATAGTCGGTTACAAGCTAAGAATAAATTAAACCAACGTCCCCACACTCCGGCGCTCTCTCTGTGCCAATAGGTCGAGCTATGTGGTTGCTGTTGCAACCATAAGTAAAACCCTGCGCATATGTAAATACTACGGATAACAAATATGGATGTCGTCCTTATGTAGAGTATTACGTCTACCCGAGCAGCGATGTAGAAATCTCTCCTGAAATTAGCCAGGAAGTTCAAGTTTTAACACGAAAGTGTTTTATGCCGGGGTCCACCAAGACTTCAGTGACGATTTCCGTCACGGAAATGACGTCGAAAAAATGTCACGATCAGATGGCAAAGAAAAAAAGTTCCGTCAACGGGCATCGAACCCACGACGGGCGCTCGGTCCGCAACAACAGAATGCCGGGCGCGCTACCCACTACGCCACGGTCACAGACGCTGGAGGCTTTACAAACGCGCCTTTTATATCTACCACTCTCCCGGTCGGCGGGTTGGTGTTGCCCTCTGGGAGCGGCAAAGTGGAGTAATTCATCATTACTAGAGCTTCCACGATTAGTACCTGCAACGCTTTACACGTTCGTCGCAATTCGGCGCGTTTTCAATAGAAGTGCAATTTTGTCAAGGCCTTAACATACCGCGAGGTGGCGACCTTAACGCAAGCGTCGTAAAAGAGTCGGCCTCGCTCATAGCATCACGCTAATGAAACCAAAAATAGCTCTGCGAACGCGCGCCTGCCTCACTTGTTCTCTGATTACGCTTTCACCGTTAACTACTACAGCTGCCACAGGGGTTTGTTTAATCATTGTACATAGACGTTAGTCGTCGGTACGGAGATGTACCACCAAGCATCAAAGTAGGGTGCATCCACGTTAAACGGTGCTATAGCTGCCGGACATCAATATACATTGTGCAAATTCTCTTATATCAATGTACAGCAAACATTCAGTTACTTCTGTAAGGGCACGTTTTACTTTCGTGTTATCTGATTCCTATGACGGAGGGATCAACCATGCTTTTTATACAGGGAACCAGGGAGATGAGCATGCGTCTGTATGAAAAGGTCCCGGACCTCAAATACACAAAAAGTGTTGACGTCATGGAATCAGCAAATGTATTTGACTGGGCGTATATTGACATTTCTCTCCGTGAGAGACAGTGACGGCTGAGGGTGTGCTTACATATATTTCAGGTTTAAGCAAAGAGCTTAGAAAAAGTGCTTTCGTTTTAACCTTCCCTACAAAAAAAGAAGAAAATTGTACCAAATTTCCCGGAATCTTTTATTGCGCATTTCTCGAGCAAAAGTCGCAGAAACACCGATGAGTGTGACCTTCCAGATTCAAGAAACACAACTATGATGAGTAGAGTCGTCATCGATGATTTTGTTACAAAATATCATGACGGCTGTTCTCGTCAGCGGGAGAGAAAGGGTTAAAACCTACTTGATTGGAACCTGGTTGTGCAGTCTGGTATCATCGTACCCGAAGGGGCCCATTCCATCACTGGACACCGCACAAAGCTATAGCAAAAATAAATGTTTTGCATTTGGGTTACGGCAGAAAGTTTCCGCCATGTTTTTATCTGAAAGTTTTATCGATGTCAACGCTTACACATCTTGCCCCATGATAGGATATACGTTTCCTGCTGCGATTTGTCGAGTAAAGCGCATTTTTGCTCTACTTCATGGCACGAGTGTTGTATAAGTCGGGTGAGCAATTCTGGCAGGTTATACAATGGCTAGACAGAAACCTTCAAAATATTTTCGTTCACGCGCATATTTGAAGGTGCTGATATGCTCACTTGAACTACGTTGACGAATCTCATTGTGGCCAAGATACGCTTCTCAGCACTTTAAACAAATTTCGTATGCCCCTCCTACTGCGCATATCAAAAAAGGGCTGCCTGTGCTTTGTGCCGCAGGACTGCTGCCTCCTTGCCTGCGGGTCGGCCATTCTCCAAAATTTAGACAGCCGTTGAAGTGCACTGAATATTACTGTCGTCCTAACGCCGGCCAAACGTTTTCAGGTTGCGTGAAAGCTTGTGCAAATAGAGAGATAAAGAGGGAGGTAAGTAACATGGTTGATTCCTCTGTCAGAGGAATCGGTTACAACGAAAGTGACCCGTGTCTGACAGAAGTATACTTGATTGTTTATTGTAGATTGATGTATGGAGCTTGCGCAATGCCTATTAGTGTTTCGAAGCATCGCCACCGCTTCACGTGCACGCATTCACGTTGACGCTTAGTGACACATCTCCATCTCAACGACTAACGCCAAAGATTACGACTTGACCCTTGTGGTAGTTGAAGTTGTTAACATACACTTGAACGCAGCATACGCCGAATCCGAAGCAAAGATGGCGTGAACAAGCACAACACTGATGCTCGATAAGCACTCATTCAAAGCGTCGTCATTTGAGGTGAGAAACGCCAAGGCGTGCGCTTCCCAGTATTAAGGTAACCTACGCGTGCGCTCATAATGCACAGTGCAACAGGAACGTGAGAGGCAGAGTTCGTAGCTGTAGCTGTGAACGCAGGAAGGCGTCCCGATTCCCGATGGCGTTCTGAAAGCCCCAACTATGGAAGCGCTCACTGTCGGCGATCGCTCGAGTCATGATGCAGTAGGTTCACCTTACCGATCCCAGACGGCGACACCGCCCCCCGCGAAGCAAGGTCACTGTGAAATGGAGAAGGTGTGAAAGATATAAGGCGCGTTTGTGAAGCGTCATGTATGTGCGTTCGTGGCGCAGTGGTTAGAGCGCCCGGCACCTATCATCGCGGACCGAGAGGTCGGGGGGTTCGGCTCGCTGGTCATCCGAACGAACCATTTCTTCTGGTTTTTCTTTGTCATCTGTATTTCACTGACCTATTTTCATTATGGAAATGCTTCACACTTCAGTGAAGTCTTGGTGGACTTGGCATAAAACGCTTTCGTGTTAATAAAACGAGAAAGGCAGGGAGCTCTACACAAAACATGGCATCACAGCTACCTTCTTCCTGCCCGTTGCGCTGGCTTGACGTTTGCGGGTGACTGTGCATTTCCTGGAAACGTTTTCTCTGCGACTGACGGGAGGGGCTGGGAGACCCAGAGCAGTCTTTTTCTTCAGTGTTTGGAAGAGGAGGCCTTTTGCAGTGCTAGGGACCGCTAGCCATACGAGAGCTCCTGGGAGGAACATGGGAGGCAGAAGTGGTGGTGTCACCGCAAATGCTCTCTTGCCGCGCTTGGTCATGCGTAGTAAAGGTCTTAGCAAGCTCCCGACACTCCTCAGCAGGTCTTGGCTGTGGCAGATGATCCAGCTTGTAGGGAAGGAATGTGTCGATTGTGTACGACGGGTGCCTGCCGAACAATAAGAAAAAGGGTGATAAACCAGTAGTGTTCTGAGGGACGGTATTGTAGGCGTACGTGACGAAGGGCAGAATGGCATCCCAATCTGTGTGACCGGCGGTGACGTACGTACATCGAGAGCACGTCGCCGAGCGTGCGGTAAAGCGTTTGCTTAAAGCGCTTGGTGAGATCCATTCGTCTGCGGATGGTAAAGCAGTAGTTTTGCGTGAACAACGTTGCATTCTTTACAATGGCTTCGACACTTCCGACAAGAAGACACGGGCTCGATCGCTGAGCACCTCCTGGGGTGAACCGTAGCGCGGAATGAATCGGTGGGAGCAGGAAGGAGGCAACATGGCACTCTGTAGCCGCTGGGAGGGTGGCAGTTTCGGCGTATCGCGTAAGGTGGTCTACACCAACGATGGGCCCAGGCGGTTACCAGCCGACGTCATAGGAAGTGGCCCATACAAATCGATGCCAACGCGCCAAAACGGTCGATCAGGGCAAGGTAAAGGTTGCAGACCTGCTGGTGAAAGGTGCGTTGAAGTTTTGCGGCGATGACAATGAATGAATGCAGGAGCGAACCAACTTCTACACGTAGCGGTACATTCCTCGCCAAAAGTACCGTTGCGAACGCGCTGGTAAGTTTTCGATACCCCAGAGTGTGCACACTGCGGATCAGCGTGGAACCTTTCGCATATGTCAGAACGCAGACTGCGAGGTAATACTACCTTATTGCAAAACCCAGCGCCACTGGGTACGAGCGTCCAGCGCCATGCTGATTATGGGCCCAGCGTCGCGCTGGATACTGGGCCGCTGGAGCGGCGTTTTAACTGGGAGGGCGCTGGGCAAAACGGCTCTTACAGCGTTAAAACGGCGGTGCCTACGTTCCCTACATAAATATATTACTAAGAAAGTCATATAGAAAGCATTAGCGCAATTAAAAAACAAAAAAAGGCCGTACGCAAAAAAAGTCACAGCATATCCACGGAGTGAATGATGAGAGTGGGCGAAGCTGCGGAGGTTCATCGGTAAACCGTGAATCTTCCCGTGAATTCCGCCCAGTACATCATCACCGACGTGAGATCGGGCGCGTTTATACTAAAGGTACGATGAGTTATGACGACTTGCAGCTCACTTAATTTTACATGTACGCTGTGAATTTTCATTCTTTAGAAAACCATTGCTTTAGAAAACATCTGGCGTCTTTTCGTTTTGCTTTAGAAACATCTGGCGTTCTTTCGTTTTGCTTTTAGAAAACATCTGGCTCCTTTCGTTTGTTGTATGTTCATCAATCAACGGCGTTTTGAACAAAATTTTTATTGTTTATCACGCACAGGAGAAATCTCCGCAGGCACTACCTTGGAGGTAAACAATGGCTGCTAATGGGAATGAGAGACTGAAGAAGTCGCTTTTAGCTAACACTTACACTTCTACTTCTACTAACGTTTCCTACTGGAACATGCCAATGGCTGCTAATGGGGAACGAGAGACAGAAAAATTCGGCTTTAGTTAACGCGCACGCTCCGAATTTTTTATTGTTCAACAACGCACAGGAAAAATCTCCCGCCGGCACCACCTTGGAGGTCAAGATCTGGTACTAGCGTTACGACTGGTTACGGACTACGACTACGACAACTACGAGGGACGAACGGGTGCCGCCTCAAGGAGCTTCGCCCCTAAAAGCTCCATCACGAGGATTCGGACTCGCCACCTCTGAATCTCCAAGTGAGTACCCTACCACTGCGCCACGCTGAAACACGTCAACATCGCTGTAAAAGAGCTAGTCAATACACTAAGAAAGCGTTTCGTTTGATATTTCGGTGTCGTGTATTCAAGGAAGACGCGATCTTCCTTTCCATATCATGCTTGCTTCTTTATTAGACACAAACAGAGGGTGGCCGGCAACGAATGAAATGCCCAAAATGGGATGAGCACTAGGTTTCTTTAAGAATTCCCGTTTTAACTCCAAAGATATCAAATGGATCGAGGAGCCGGGTACGTTTGACGGCCGTCGCTGCCGATTTTAAAAGCTGTTTCTCGCCCTGCTAATGATGAACATGTACAGAAGCTTTATGGGACTGGTTTCGATAAACACGCACCTACTTGAATTCATACTGAGTAGTTTTCTCGCGCGAGCAAACGACTATTACTGCGGGGCGGTCGTGTCTGTATTCTGACTTGTAGTTATATCGATGCCTACAGCTATACAAGCGATCAACCAATAACAAATACATTAGTTGAAAAAAGATGCCGGTGTGTTAGTTCACTACGCGTACCAGTTGACAGGTATGTGTTCTGACGTATGAGTCAGAGAAGTAACCGGCGAGTGCGGCCGGCTGCTTTCGGTGAGGCCTGCGTTTGTTGCTGAAAGCGCGTCGCATCCATGGCCATCGCTCCTTGTGCCGACCACCGCACACAAGAAAAATGGTTAATTTAGGTTAACGAATGTCCATACTATACTTTACAGTAAAATCTTACACGTTGTAATTGCGTGTACTTACACCAAGAAGCGCCGGTGGCATGTAGACGGACTCGGCCGATACGCTAGGCCTAATGCTCGCTGGGAGCCGCACTGGGTAGGACCGATTCGGCGCAGATGAGTTGCGATGGTTGAAGTGTCTGCATTTTAAGCCTCCAAACCTTTTAACTGTTACCTAACGTATAGCTGAAGTAGTGGAAGTGCAAGAATTGCCCGAGATGCGTTTCTGGTGTGGCGATATCGAACGACAACTGTTTTTCAGGCCTCCGTTGGGAGCGGTCACGAAGCCAGAGCTCATTTACTTCTTGGCAACTGTAACGATTTTCCTCTGTGTAAATGTAACGATTTTCTCTGTGTGTTCAGACCAACGATTCCAGACTAATAAACATTACGATATGAAGTCATTACCACAGCATATCACGGATGCAAAACTGATATATATGATCGGCATGCACAAAATGTGTATTCCTTGCTGCTACGTGCTCCTCAAAATTAACGACGTTATTGGCACTTGCGTGAATAAAAAAAAGCGTGGTAGAATGCCCAAATTATCAGTGTTGGCTGCTTTGGGTTATTAACATATTTTTCACCACATTCGACAGGGAAACATTAAAACTGATAGTGATTTCACATATATATCATATCACGTATATCATGAAAATAGTGCGCATCTCCTCGTCTTTCTCTGCCAAGCTAGAATTTTGATGTTAGTGACCCGTTAGGATAGCATCTATCGGTACCATCGAAATCAGACATTCCGCCACGCACGATACTGAAAGCAGCGCGCGGCACTGGCAGAACAGTGCAGGCTCCAGTATCTGCCAGCGCACGCCAGTGAGAATTCCAGCGTCTCCAAGCGCTTCCCAGTGAGCGCCAGCGTCACAGCGGCAAAGCCAGTGGCTCTACCTGTGCGGCCCAGCTCTTTCCCAGGCTTTCACCGGCCAGTCCCAGTGAATTAGAGCGTATGCCGGTGCTCCCAAGTGCGGTCTAGCGCCAGAAAAACGTCCTGGTATCACGTTGGGGGTACTGGAACGGCGGTGGGTTTTGCAATAGGGTAGTTGCCGCCGGCGACGCATCGCTTTATAATTGCGTCGGTGAAGGAGGTCGTCGCGAATTGCGAAATCGTAGGATTGACGACGCAACGCGCGAGTGGATGGTGTTGCCGATGAATGAGTGAGCAAGTCTATCAGCGAAGTGATTCGTTGATCGTTGCGCTTTTCGGTGGTGATTTTGTTAATACCGATAGAAAAAACGGCTTTGTGAGATACTGAGGTGTGGATATTGTCGTCAGGCAAGGGGGATCGCGAGAGCGCGTCAGTGTCAGCTTGGTGGCGTCCGTTGCGGTACAGCACGCGGTTATTGTAGTCCTTAGGCAAAGTGCCTGCGTGCGAGGCGGCCCTGAGGGGTCCTTCAATGACGACAACATGTATAGTGCATGATGATCGGTGACGACATCAAATGGGTGACCATGAAAATCAGGTCGGAACTTGGTAAGGGCCCAGATGATCACCAGGCATTCTTTTTCGGTGACGGTGTCATTGGTCTCAGCTTCAGTAAGCGTATGACTTCCATATGCCACGACATATTCAGGAAACCCTGAATTGCGCTGCGCAAGAACAGGGCCAAGGCCAACACCGCTGGCGTGTGTGTGTACCTATGTAGAGGCCTTAGGCTCGTAGTGGCGTAGTATGAGAGGCGACGTGAACAAACGAAGAAGCTTTGGCGAAAGCATCGTCGCACTCCGACGACCATGAATGGAGGGGCCGGTTACTTCCGAGGGGCTTCGTCAGGGGGCGATAGATAGTCGCGAAGTTTCGAATGAAGCGCCGAAAGTAGGAACACAGTAATACGAAACTGCGCAGTTTTTGACGGACGTAGGTTTGCGAAACTCGTCGCGGCACGAAGTTTCGCGGGGATGGATGAATTCCGCCCTTTTAAAACGACGTGGCCGAGTATTGTCAGCTGCCATGTTGCAAATCGGCACTTCTTTAAATTCAGTTGCATAGCGGTGTCGGTCAAACGCATCAGAACATGCCGCAGGCGTTGAAGATGCGTGGGAAAGTCCGGAGCGAAAACGACGACGTCGTCGAGGTAGCACAAGCATGTTGGCCATGTCAGGTTGCACAGAACGGTACCCATCGTGCGCTCAAAGGTGGCGGTTGCATTTAACACAGCCCAAACGGCATGACGTTGAATTCGTACAAGCTGTCGCGCGTGACAAAGGCGGTCCTCGGTCCAGCGCCATCAGCCATAGGTTCTTGCCTGTACAGTCCCGTAGACAGGAATTTTTTTCGCGGGTGGGGGCGCACTTGCTGATAACCGTCACTATTTGGAAAAACACCTATTGTCATTATTTATTTTTGGTGAAAAAACCTACTTCACCAAAATGTCGGTGGGGTGCCGTTCCCATCAGCCCCCCCCCCCCTCTGGCCACGGGCCTGTGCCAGTACCATGAGCGCAAATCGAGAGATGAAAGAATTCTGGCTCCGTTCAGGCAGTCAATCGCGTCGTCTATTCGCGGTGGTGGATACACGTCCTTACGAGTGAGGTTGTTCAGTCGTCGGTAGTCCGCACAAACCGCACAGAACCGTCCTTCTTTCGCAAAATGAACGACAGGAGACACCCGGGGCTGTTGGAGGGCTCGATAACATCCCGTCGAAGCATGTTGTCGACTTCTTCACTGATTAAACGGAGCTCTGTGGGAGATATGGCGATATGGACGTTGCCCAGTGGCGGCTGGGCGCCAGTGTCGATGCGATGCGTAACGGCGGACGTGCGGCCAAGAGAAATTTGAACAACATCGAATAAGAGCTAAATTCTTTCAATAGGTCCAGAGCGGGACGCTGGACCGGCGCTAAGGTTGACAGCAATGGAGGACCCAAAGTACTTCAGCGGGTGATGAACCAAGACATCGAAACAGCACTGAGCGTACTGGAACTAGGGCAGTGGTGTCATGGGGTTCGTCCATAGCTTGTGCGCCTTCGAGGCATTCCACAATGCCGAAACATTCCCGTCGCACTAACGTAACACTGTACGGGGATGGGTTGATAACAAAAATAGAGGTGCTGCCCTCAGTGAGTTGCACGGTCGCGAAAGGCACCAGCAAGCCTTTCCTCGTTAACACGGTACGATGGCGAGAGGAGTGCAACGGTGTCGAGAGTCTGGCGCAGCAGACTGACACCGCCGTTGACGAGTTTGCAAGCACTTTGGTGTCGTCTTTGACGAGTAACTTGCTCGCAGCCGATGGACTGTCTGCCAGCGTCAAATCAAAGAATGGGTGAGAGCTCTATTTCGGCTGGCGTGCAATGCATTACGGCGGTCGTGGCGGGAGAGAAAATCCCATCCTAGGATGAAGTCGTCAGAACATGCAGGAATTATAATGAATTAGACGACGACAGAGCACCTGAATTATTGACGCGGGCGGTGCAAACCGATGTAGGGTGAATACATTTGGGCGCTTGCTGTACGTAGGGAGAGCCCGAAAAGTGGCATCTTCACTTTTCGCAGTAATCAGTAATCGTCTAAGCTTTGCGTCCATAACGGATACGGCGGCTCCAGTGTCGATAAGGGCAGATGCGCGAACACAGTCCACAAACACGTCTATCACGTTCGATGGGCTTCGCTGAGGGCTTTCGCAGTTCGACAGCGTCGCAGCCCTTGCCTCGTGGAGTGCGACGACTAGATTCCTGGTCGCGTGGGACATGGAGGTGGCTGCATACGAGACAATGAGGCGGCGCCGTGGTGACGGTGACGCGCATAGATGGAGCTGGACGAGCCGTCGGTGACAGAGGCGTAGGTGCGGCGTAATAAGAGTGGTTAGACTGGCTGGTGGCAGGCGACGCGACTATAGCCGGCTGCATTCTATTCCAACAACGGGCCATGTGGCGAGCGTAACCGCATGCGAAGCATACGGGGTGGTTGTCAGGTGTGCGCCATCGGTTCGCGGCGCAGGACTCGCCCATGGTGCAGGGCGTGATTTACGGGGAGGCAACTGAGGACTGCATGGTGGGCTGCGGTCCTGGCCTAGGCCTGACGGTGGCTTAGTTGCCGGCATATCCGCTGCGAAGGACTGAGGTCGAGCTGTGGCTTCGGCGTAACTGTGTGGCGCAACCGTACGGATTCCTGGGATGTTCTTGCGACAACTTGGGCGTGACTCAGTGGTGCAGGAGTCGGATGATCTGGTGGTACTCGGGCATGAGCTCCGGGATATACTGCTCAGCTGCTCGACGGAGGGGAAGCAGAAGCGTAGTCGCGGCTGTTGAGCGTACCGAGGGCTAGCGAATACCAGCAGAGAGAACTGGCGCGCGATTCCTCGCGCACGAATGACTTCATCTCTGCGAGCAACAAGGAGTGTCGATATAGTCGACATGCCAGCGAGCTCGGCATCGCGTGATGGAGAGTAACGGGTGATCGACCGCTGCCGGCGCAGCTCTTCATAGATTTGGCAGAGCGTTATGACCTCTGCCACTGTGCTGAGGTTTTTGGCGAGCAGCATGGTGAAGGCACCATCAATCACTACCTTTCATAATGTGGCCTGATCTTGTCAGATTGGGACATGGTACGTCGGCTTTCTCTTACACCAATCGAGGACGTCTTCATTAGGGTGGGTAATAATTCACCGGCCTGCTGAGCTCATTCACGTAAGCGCGGTTCGGCCTGGAGTTTAGAAACGGCAGGGGTGGCAAAATAGATTGATAATGGCGGTCTGGAAGTCAGACCACGTCCTAACATTTGATGCGTGGTTGTTGTACCATAGGCGTTCCACACCTGCGACGTAGAAAACCAAGTTGGTCAATTTTCCTGACTCGTCCATTTATTGGGGACACTCACGCCCTCGTAAGTTGCCAGCCAGTCCTCCACGTCGGTACTATCTGCGGCAGTGAATACTGGGGGCTCACCGATAAGTGGGACACCGGGGCATGTTGTCGGTGCTGGCGAAGTCGTTTGCTGGGCGGCGTCCTGACGTTTGGTACTTGGCAAGGTACGCGATCGAAGCGCCAGGGGCATCGAATGCGGACCGAAGTTGCTGTGACGGCACGGCACTCTCCACCAACTTGTAAAAGCGGCATCACGCGACCATGCACAACGGTGACAGTCAATTGTATTGACGCCACCAGGCGACCATGCACAATGGCGATAGTCAAGACGGAGCGCGAACTCTACGCACGATGGGCCGTGCTCTCAGAGAGGTGCCGAAGAGGACGACCCATTAGAAGGCGCTCGAGAGGACAAGCCATTACAGCGTTTGAACGCTTCGCTACAGTAATATCTATGCGCTGGCTGACGCTGAAGTCATCAGCAAATTGTATATATTCAGGAAATATATTCTGCTTCTACGATTTCTCGAGTAATGCTCGTTTTTCTCTTCCTAATGACAGAAGTATTTTCTAGGTTGGGCGAGCGTTCCTGAAAGGTTATAGAACGGCTAGTCAGGAAACATTGAAAGTATTTTCCTTAACGCGCATTTTTCACGTTGTTGGCATGCTCCCTTTAAACTTTCGTTGATGCATCTCCCAGTCTGGGCCACATACACTTTTCCGCACTTTAACCTCTTCTGTCCGTGAGTACCCATACGGGTACATTCAAAAACACGCAGTGTGCTCCTATTTTTGAAGACCGCTTGATGAAAATGAATGTTTCTCCGAGCGGAAGGATCAGTTAACAAAATTCCCACGACATGTCATCGTAGGACTAGGTGCGCTCTCGCAGTAAAATGATGTATGGCGGCATCACGCAAGGAAAGTGCGCGCAGGTGACCTGGTCAGATTAAATTTTTCTTAATTCATGAAATACTATATACATTGTTAAGCAGTGTGTACGACCAATCAAGGTAGAGGAGAGAAGGCGCATGGAAAGTTCAGGCTTGTTGCTTTGAGTTGCCTACGAGATAGCGCAACTTACTTACAACTGTACCCAATTGAGTACTTCAGGTCGTTGCGTTGAAAATACATTCAATTTTGTTTTGTGTTGCAGGCAATTTTTCCAGTGACTAGGAAATACAAGATTTTTTTCTTTCAGAGTGGTATTGACTTGCTTAATAAGGCTACATTGTGCAACAGCTGCAAAGCACCAGTGAATGCTCAGCAGCAGTGATGCTGATGATGATAACGATGGCTATGATGATGGAGATAACGATACACCAGTAAGCTTCGAAGTTCAAGGCTCGGTTTTTAAAGCGGCAGAGTAGGCCCAATTTGAAAGGGGCAGAACGCGTTCGGGAACGTGAAGACTGAAGGAGAAGAAAAAAGTATATGATCGCAACCACATTGAATCAAAACATACAGCAAGAATATGGGTGGTGTGGATCTTGTGGACAGGTACAGTCGCGGTCAATATGACTTGCAACACGGGCACGCGTGGCTTCATGAGCTCAGAGATTGCGCATGGCTTCAACTTGTTTTCATTTTAGCAACAAAATCATATTTTCTTACTTCCAATCAACCTCGAGTGCGAGAACAGCGTTTAGTTATGGGAAAAGGGCTGGTGGAAACCATGGGCAGTCTGATCTCGTGAGGCCACGCGCTCCCTTGTTGCAAGTCATATTGAGCGCGACTATACATGTCATAATACAAGACAAATTTCATACAAAGAAGTGGACCATCAGGGTATTTATCCACTATCTGGACCGAGCGGCTAAAAATTCAAGGATCGAATACAGGAATGAGTGCATGCTCATGGATGTTGCAGCAAAAGACATTCTCTAGCAATTCAACTTTGAGCACAGAGTTGCGGGGACACCAACTCGCACTCATCAAGCAAATCCAAGAAGTTCAAAAATGAAGTAGAGCTGGATGTTGAAACTGGCGAATCTCTAGCAGTCCCAAAACGTAGCAAGGTGATTTCAATACCACCAAATGAGGTCCTATTTGACATGCAGGGACATTTTCCAGAGCATGTGCCCCTATAGTTTCAGATAAAATGCCGCAAACAAGATAGCTGCGCAAAAACCCGCGTTAGCCGCACTAAATGTGGGCTGTTTGTTTGTCTTCTAAGCAAAAATGGCTTCCTTGATTTTCACTGAGCTTAGGCCTGGTATACTCAAATGGGTACATCCATCTTCTCCTCTGCAATTGCAGTTTTTTTTTTTCTTCTTCCGAGAAGTGTTTCGTGACACCAAAATGCCTAAAATAAAGAGATTATATGAGTGCACCTTGTCTACTTTTTTGTCAGGTCCAAAGAGAGGATTTTCGCATGCCACCCATTCTGCGCATTCAACAAAGGGCCGCCTGTTTGTGCCACTGAACTGCTGCATCCTTGCCTCAGTGTTCGTCATTCTGCAGAGCTTGGACAGCCTGTGTGGTGCACTGAATATGGCTCAAGTGACACGGCTGCGCCACCTTTCTGAGGTTGTGTGAAAGCTTGTGCATATAGCCAGACACAGAGAGAGAGAGAGAGAGATAATAAAATTATAGAATGGAATGAAGCTCAACCAGAATAAGGTACCGTAGCTACCTTCTGCCTGCCCGGTGCGCTGGCTTCACACGTTTACGAGTGATTGTGCATTTTCTTGAGAAGGCTCTCTGCGAAAGCAATGAGGCGCTGGGGATATCCAGCGTTGAGCATATTTTCAGCGTGAAGCTCTAACGCTTCTGAAAGCTCTGCCTGTGTATGTGTTTTTTTTGTTTTGAGCAGCAATTTTGTTAGACTTACTTTAGGGCAGCAAGGCACATGAACGCAGACGTACTATTGCCACTGCCGAACACCTCAGCCAATAATTAGGGTCGCCTCCAGGTTTTTTTTCCGTGAGGAGGTTTCGGAAGGCAGAAAGCTCAGGTGCATGGCCTGAGAAAAGGGAGAGTGGCTGCTCGCCAGTCGTTCTCGCAAACCTGGTCCTTTTCGCTCACTCGTAATGCGCGAAAATGTGTGGGGCAATCAATATTGTTAAGGAAGGCCTCACCGTTCCAAGCAAGCAAAAAACCAAATTTCGATTTTTAAAAATTTTACACTACCCTGTGTCCTTGACATGCTTAAAAAAGTGGGGAATCTGCCCGGAAATAACAAGCTCAAAAGCGCTCTTACAGAAAAAATCTATCGACAATATACGTTGTTGCCCTCTCAACGCATTTATAACAAACATTAGATTAAAGAGAACTGTTTCCCGGATAGTGGCGTATTATTGTTGTCCCAGCATTTCTGTAGATCAGACGCTAACAAAATACTTGAGTAAAACTCGCAAGGTTTCTTAGAGCGATTACCGCGGGTGCGTTTGTTGAGAAGTAGGCGAGGCCATGCATAGCTTGGCTCCAGGAGCAGTATGCATTGTCCCGGATTGTTTGCGGTAGAGCGCATATTATACGTCGGCAACCATTTATAGTCTACCATAGCACAGTACCCATACTCATCTAAATCGTTAGAGAGGCTAGCGTCTCCTTGACAATTGTGTGAAGGCACGGCTGCATACGCCTGTCATATGATAGGGTGCTCTAAGTCATTGAATTGCCGCGCTTTCATTGTGCTGGGATAGCTTAACACACACCCGCATAAAGCTCTTCCACGGTAAGTAAATCATTTAACCCTTTTCCTCAAACCCCACAATCTAACCCCAGGTGAGTAGTTGCGCGCAATCACTTCTACAAAAAAAGGCAGTCCCATAGTTGAGTACACATTTTCACAAGGTACAGCCCACAATTTGGGATGCGTTTATGAAAAACACTCATTCAATCAATCATAATAATAGGACCGCCAAGCGTTGCACTGTTCACGAAATTGGCCCACGATCACCTTGGTTATTAGTGGCACGAGCACAAAGGAGCACTCGTGTTTTGCAGCGAAAGCTGTGATGAGATCACAACGGTAGCCGCTTTTCGCAGCTGCCGCCGGTGTCCGTAACCGTTATCACACAGAATGTGAAAGAAATATGCAGGATCGAGCTGGATTTGATCCCAGACCCTCTGCGTGACATTTGAGTATTCTACCACAGAGCCACGGCGGTGCTTGAACGTCATACGCAAAAGACCCTATACAGGCGTCATGATCCACGATGAATCGCGTTAACAGATGCAATATAGCGTGGTAGAAGAGTGAAAGAACAACCAGACGTCACACACTGCGAATTGCTTAACTTTTTTCCACAAATAACACAATCTAGCTACTCGTCACTATAGCACTCAATTACTACAACGCTTGAAAGCAGTCCCATAGTTGAGTACTTCTTTTCACTAGCTACAGCCCACATGATGGCTTCAGTGTATGAAAATCAGTCAATCAATCAATCTCAATAATAGCACCGCCCTGCATTGCACTGTAGGGGAGGGTGGTTAAAAGCTTCCCACGATTACAATGGCTCAGGTAGCACACCCAGGATTTTTCGCCGCCAGCCTCAGCATGAACAAGTGTACATAATAACTCACAGATGTGTAGCGGGCACTTCCCGTCTCCGCAGAATAATGAGTAGAGGCTTAATGTGTGCTTCCCTAATTCGCAAAAATTATGGTGACTTAGGCGTTGTGTGTACCTCGAAGCTGTACTTGCCGTAGTCGCCACAAGAGAGATTACAATGGACTCTTAGAAAGGCCCCTCGTAGCTTTCGCTATGGCTGCGCTGCCTGTTGCCCCAAGGCCTGACGTTTTCTCTTCCAAACATATCCTATTGAACACATGTGATCTAATATGGATAAATGTCGTTAAAAAATTAGAAATCGATGGTTCTGCTTCAAGTTAAGAGTAATATTGGATACATATAGAATGGCAGCATAATGTAACATAATACAAGGGCCAACTAGCTATCAGGGTAATTACCTAAAATATTGAGTAAGTTCATTGAATGATTGTGAGATTATGGATTGCTGCGGCACCTAGAAGATCTCCATCACGTGTTTATTATTTGGGGGGGGGGGGGGGGGGGGGGGCGGCTTTTAGGTCCGCTTCGCCAGCCCGCGCAACATTAAGTCAACATAAGGAGTACACCGGGGCACGCATATGCCGACGTACGAGTGGCATCATTAGAGACCTAAGTCCAGGATTATATAGGTCAAGTCCAGAATTGTTTTTTTTAGTGAGGAGGCTCATCGAAAACAAAACAGTTGAACCCTCCGTCATAAGAATCGGTATAAAACAAAAGTAAAGCGTGCCCTTACAGAAGTACTTCCATCTTTACTGTACATTGATATAACAGAGCTCGCTCAAAGTCTGTTGGTGTTTGGCATCTGTAGCTCCGGTTAAGGTGGATGCCCCCAAGTTGGCACTTGGTGGCACATCTCCGTCCGGACGACTAACGTCCATGATCAACGATCAGACAAACTTTGTGGCAGCTGTAGCAGTTACCGGTGAGAGCGTAGTGAGAGAAAGTGGTGTGACAGCCAGAAGAGCGTCGACTAAGGTAGCCATTCCGCGGCATGTTAAAGCAAAACAGAGCGCCACTGCAGGACTAGAGGAAAACGCAACGCGCGTTGTGTCAACGCGCATCCGCAATTTTTCTCACTACTAGCGTAAGCGGCCGAACGCGGTTACAGAGGCAGGCGCCCGTAGCAGACCTATTTCTAATAAGAATGCATGCTATGAGAGGCCAAGGCTTGGGCTAAGGGCGCCACCTCACGGTGTTTTAAGGCACTGACAAAATTGAACTTTTGCTATTGGAAAAGCGCCAAATGGGACGGACGCGTAGCAACGACGCGTTGCAGGAGCTAATCGCGAAGGCCACGGTCATGATGTATTACTTCACTTTACCGCTCCCGGACGGCGAGACCATCCCATTATGACATAAAGCTTTGAGCGCAAATAAACGATGCAGGACGAAGGCGTTTCTTTGCGCTAAAAGTTTTATATCGTAATGTGAGATACCGACTAGCCCACCTAGCTAGTCTGACCCCACCCCACCGACCAAGAGCACTATGAGAGGAAAGTTTAAGATATAAAGGCGCGTTTGTAGAGTCTTGAAAGCGTGCGATGGTGGCGCAGAGGGTAGCATGCCCGGCATCTATTGTCGCGGACCGAGAGCTCGTAGGTTCGATTCCCGTAGGTGGAACATTTTTTCTTGCAGATTTTTTTTGTGATCTGATCGGGTACATAATTTCCACGTTAATTCCGTGACGGAAATACGTCACTGATATCTTGGTGTTCCCCGGAATAAAACACTTTCGTGTTAATAACTTGCAAACTATATAAATACTTGAAAAGAGTTGCAATACATAGAAAGGCAATAGCATAAAGAAGGCGGATACCAGCGCCGCTGTAAATTCATGGCTGGATTTTTTTAACTTATCGATTTGCGGTGGGCCGCAACACATGCCACACGGGTACGTCACCTTATTGTCTGCTTGACATTTATTTATGTTTTCATCTGGTTCGTTGCTGTATGTACCATTCTCGTCATGATGGCATGCATTTTAACAGCAAAGCTGTCTTAGTCATGTGCTGTCCTCGTACTAGTAGTAATAGGCATCACGTTGGCCACGTGACCATCAGAGGAAGTGAATAAAAAAATAATGAAATGATGATAATTGTGATGACGGTTATCGAAATGATGATGATGATGTTGCTAGATCACATACACTCTCGTTCTTACAGCTTCTGTGTACGACGGTATTAACGGCGTCGAACTGGCTGTAACTTCGCCTACATTAAATAACTCCTCTAAATTGCCTACTGCATTTTGTGACAGCGCAGCGCTCTCCCATCTGGTAGAGTTCATTGAACTACTAATCGGCCTCATATTTCTGAACACAGTCATGCTCCTGCTTTTAGAAAAACGTAACCAGAGACACGTCAACGACGGAACAGCTGCATAAGTTTTACCCGTAATATAGTATTAAGTATTCCCAGCCTTTCGCAATCGCCGCGAAGTGTCAACTTGCAGCTGCGTAGATGATGCATGACTCCACGGTTTTACCTCATGAAAGTCTACGATTGCGACCCTACCTGCAAAGTTAGCGTCGACGTGGCGTCGAGACGGCGTCTCTTTTTTTGCTCCTTGAGACCATCGCCGTTCGGAATGGCCCAACGAAAGGCCATTACCGTGAATATCGACGCTCGTGCTTGGCACTCTGTTTTCTTAGTCAAAATATCTTCCGGTGTGTACAACCCCTGCATGTAGGTACTCTTTTTAACCTAGAAATGGCATTTATTCCACCTATAAGACATGCCAGCAAATGCTTCACTGAAAGGAGTCTTTTGATATATTTAAAGTGTCGCCACTGTAACGCATAAACTGGACCACCTGTATTCACTTTCTGCAAGTGCCAGTGTTTAAGCCAATGGGTGAAAATAAGCATTCTCTGCGGAGGGCCCAAGGGCCAAAAATTAGCCCCTTATAGATAATTTATATCGTTTTATAAATTTGTTTTCTTAAACAATCTGTGTCGCGTGACATATGGACAGACAGACAGTTTTCTAGTTGAGCCTTCATATCAATGCTGAGGAGTTTAAAAATCGGCTTTGGTTCATTGAAACTAAGCATGTGCAAATCAAGTCGTACAATTGATGATAATTGCTCTTAACTTGTACGAAAGCTAGCCCGTCTTCTGTAGTTGAAGATATAACGTGCAGCAGGACACTGCTTGCAAATCTTCATTGTTGCGCAAAATACTGCCGACGAATTTTCCTTAGAGCTTATCTTTTTCGTGAGTTTAAAAAAATTTATTTTCCTAAGCCCGAGCCTATTCAACCTGACCCACATGGGGTAGTCGGAGATAACCGGAGACAGCACACGAGTTGCTAGTTCTGCTGACGACATCTGCATGTGGAACGTCAGATGCGACACGGCTTCAAGCTTAGACTTCAGAAGGCAACCGCAATGAGATCACGCTATCTTCGTAAACAAAGACACAAGATCTCCCGAGGAAACCGCCGTGCCTGTCGTGACATTCACTAGGGAGCCTTTGTTTCTTATGGTATATCAATACACGGACAACTAACCTAATCCTAGCAGGAGCCACAGGTTCTTGGGGCGCATAATTGACAGAGACGTCAGTTGGGCTGCCGATGCAAACTACGTGAAAAAAAAGTCTAATAAGGTGAACTTGTTCGCTAGTTGGTTGAACATCTTGTATCAGGAAACAGCGTGGTAAAAAGGAGGATGAAGCGTAGGCACCAACAACGCACCAGCGCTTTATGGGGTGTGTTGTTAGTTCCTACGCTTCGTCATCGTTTTTACTGCGCTCTTTGCTGATACGTGAGAAAATTAAGGTAGCTTCGCACTAGTGATGCCAAGCCTGAAGGAAGTGCGGAGCTGGGCAGCCTTCTTTGTTTCTCTTCGGTTTTCTATTTCTTTCCTCCTTCCTTTCTGTTTCTATTTTCCAGTTTTTTCTGTCATTTCATTCTCTCTTTATTTCTATTTATTTCAATTTTTCGTCTTATTTTTGCTTTCTTTCTCTCTTTCGATTTCTCTCTTGCTACTCTATTTTTGTATTTTTATACGTGGTTTTGTCTGCGTTACGCCAAGCGATGACAGTACACGACAGCGCGGGGCCCCAATGTGCTCCGCACTTAAAAGCGGCCGACCGCTATCTTCCACGTGTTCACACGAACAGTGTAGGCAGTGTCCATGCAGCCTAATTTACAGCTGTACAGGGAGTTTTTTTTGGCTTTGGCAGCGGTGAAACGTCCCACAGCGTCGTCGCCGTCGACAGCGTCGTCGCCCAGTCCCATACTGGTTCGCTGCAAAGAATTCGCCGATGATTACGATACTGCGTAATGCGAATTCTGAGCGCCGCTATTTAGGTGTCTTGGTTTTGCCATAAGTTGAGGCACTCCTGCCTATCTAACTGGGGGACCGCGGAAAGCAGCGTGTGGGCGTGTTTCACTACAGCCCCCGCACACAGGCCTCCGTCCATGCGGCGTTTATTTCTACATATGGTGTCGGTGGACGCCCTCGCCGCTTACCTTAGTGATGACGTCAACGGCGACCGCACAACGGCGCGCACTGCTGTGTCGCAACGGGTGGCCGCCGCGGAATCTGTCGTCTCGCCACTGTCGTTCCCTCCTCCTCGTGCTTTTCTCTCTATCACCGTCTTTCATCCTCCGCTGCGCTACACGTTCGCTCCCTTTCGTCTTCCTTCGCTCCGGTTACGACGACGCCGACGCCACCCAACGCAAGAACGGGCACTTTAGAGCTGCGCTGAAAACTCGTCTATCGTGGGCAAACTTGGGCTGAAAACTAGACGCAAACTCTAAGGTTCCGCTAGAGCGTTCCATACAGCCAACGTCTTCTCTATTTTTTCCAATGCCAGTGAAAACGCTCGCTCCTCAATGGGAACCTCTGATCCATCTTAGTTTAGGGAGTGGTCATGGTGCGACGCCACCTAAAGAGTGCGACTGCTTGCGTCACACGTACGTCTGAACACGTTCACATCGACATGCGGTAGATGCACCGCCCCTTTCTTAAATCTTGCGTCTGTCAGATTTGTTTCTTCGAACTCCTTCCTTTGCGACTCGCAGTAATGCTGCCACCGCCTCACAGTGCTCGTGTGGCACATCTCAAAACCAGCGCATACAGTAGCGCCGCATTGACACGTCCCTGTTGGTAGCCAGCACCATAGAGTTTCCTACAATTCCCAAAACGGAACTCTGGCGCTGCAGTCGTTCGGCCACCATGGGAATGATGGGTATTACACGGATTTGCCTAATCTTCGCGCTTACGCCTTCGAATGCCAATGTTGCTTTCCTTATTGCTGTGTTTTGGCGTTTATTTCGGAAAAAAGAATGGGCCCTTGTGAACTTCGTACCACATATGATTTGTTGAGCCTAAAAAGGTCAGGGTGGTGAAGTGGAACCGGTGACTTTTGCTGAACTTTGTTTTGCGAGAAAGCAGATGCAAGCGACGCGGAGCCAAACGGAGGCGAATGAACGAAGTTTAGGCAATTCCGTGTACTACCCATCATTCCCATGCTGGCTGAACCACCATGCGCTGCAGCTCCCATAGAGAATAGCGCCAGAGTTGCCTGTAGTGTATGTATAGGAAACTCTATGGTCCGCACTTAGAGTAACATAGCAAGCGTAAGGAGCGCACACTATCATTGAACCATGCGGTCCACAGGGCTGCTAGCAATCGTAGCGGCCGGCATTAATCATCAACCTCATTTTCCGGCCGTGCCATCGGTTGCAGTTTTGGTTTCAGCGCGGTTAGCGTAAATTTTGTGTGTTGTCTACTTTTTGACTTGTGAGATTGCATTCGTTAGCCGTTTATAAGGGTCGCTATAGGCTTCAGCCATGCCCATTGCAAATAGGCGTCAGTTGACAGCCCTTTACAGTTCTTGCTTCAAAAAAAGAAACAAATCAAAAACAGTCACATTTATAAATGTGCCTGTTGCAAGACAGGCACATTTTATAAATGTACCGCTTTTATTCAGACAGCAGTACCTAGAAAATAGTACAGAACAGCGAAACAGATGTCTTCGTAATAAAGCATTATTTCTCACACGCAGTTTCAAGAATTCATGCGTAACGTTACATATTCATACAAGTTGCATAAATTAGTTTATTGGAAAATGCCATTGCTATGTACAAAAAAAATAGCACTCTCGCATTGTGCATGCTGCAAAAAACTACCCAGTGTCCTCAAGCACATAAACTAAGCAGGTGACAGAAAACAGAAGCGCGAGATACGCAGCACAATTATGCGACGTCGGGTTCATTGCCAACATGAACATTTCAATTTGTAAGTAAACATCAAAGAACATTTCAAAAAAAATTTATCACAATAAAAGTACTCTTGACGTAACGATCAGCC
The DNA here is from genome assembly GCF_013339695.2 of Rhipicephalus sanguineus. Classification (NCBI taxonomy): domain Eukaryota; kingdom Metazoa; phylum Arthropoda; class Arachnida; order Ixodida; family Ixodidae; genus Rhipicephalus; species Rhipicephalus sanguineus. Next base: position 89,698,476 of record NC_051185.1, on the reverse strand, counting down.
GGAACAATAAAACAAGGCGCAAAGAAATGGACATCAGCAACAGAAACTCTATCAGTATTGTTCTCAAAAACAATGTCGCCCTCATTGTTCACAACAGGTAGCGCGTAGCGATGTTTTAGCAAACTTCAGCAAACCTCGAACACAGAGCTGGTCAGACGAGAAGCAGAGAATGCCACCCTTGCCGAACTGTCGGACCTCTGTGACGCTGTGGAAGTGAGCTGTAGCTGATCTCAGCTCCGCCTGGATCACTTGTCTTCGTGTCTTCCTCTTCAGCGTTTGTCTTCATGTCTTCCTCGTCGTCAGTGTTGCGGGTTTTTCTTTTGTTGCGCCGTTTCATAATCATTACACCTTGGACTCCTCATACGAGAATGCATTAGGAACGCTGCAAGTGTTTCGCAACATTTGGTTCGGAAGAGCGGAAGCCAATGCAAATATAGCCAACATATATTGAAAATAAAAGTACACTGAGCGTTGCGGTAATAGACAAAGAACTTCGATGTCCCAATAATATAAGGGGTCAATTCGAATTTGGAAACTATTATTGATCCGAGCGTAACCGCTTGCGAATACAGTGGTGCGCAGGAAAGCGGAGGTCTTGTCGAGGTCGGTAGTGAGCAAGGCGGTTCAGAAACATTTCACGGAGAAACTCCACTGGAACTCGCCTAAATTATCCACAAGCGTTCGGCGCTATCACTTCCTGTTTTGTCGCTGTATGCTGCTGTTTTCCAAAATTGCCAGAGTGTCTGTTGCGATAATTCCAAGAGACACAATCGAATAAAATATCTCGCAACGCACAAGCGCTGTCGCGAGAGCAGCACGCTAGTTAATAAGTACGAAACGAAGCACAGCGCAATAGCACGCTCTTTGTTCTCACAGGGTTGCGCTTCCCACAGTTGGACTGTGTGCGGCTTTTCCTCGAACGTTCTTCTTTTTTCTGTTATTTTATTTTGTTTATTTTATACACAAAAGAAATTGTCACTATGTCAGTTAGGTCGTACATGATATGTGTTGGAGTTGTATGGAGAATAAGTCATATGATGAAAATATTAGCCACAAATGAACGGTACTTACTGATCAGTCACAGCAACATACACAAGAATGATACTGATGCATAAGAAATGTGCGAATATTAAGTGTTGGCAACACATACATACACCAAACGATCATCACATTTAGTAAGCATACGGAATTATTTATCAGGACACACGAGGAATACGCCAGCTTTAAATGGGTGGTAGGCATGTTGTCACAAAGTTGGAAATTTATTGAACTTGTTACTACTAGTTATGCATTAGGGTAATCTATTTCGTTCTGCAATCTCGAGCTGGAAGAAGGGATATTAACAATGTGGTTGAAAATAAATAGGTGGCTACGAATAATATATTTTAAAAAGTATAGGTGCTGAATGGCGAATGGTGTTCAGGAGCACGTGGCTTCTACACTGCGACTACATAAACATCGCCGGATTTAGATTGAGCGAAGAGAATGTTGCAGTTTTAAAACGATGCTCAACATGACTCATATCCCCGGATTTCTTCGACTGCAAAGCCATTACAGTGGACAGAAATCCACCCACGAATTCATTGGTGGCATAGGAAGCACAGGCAATTGCAAAGCTAAATATGGACGGAAACAGACTTGAAACTATCGCTCCAACAAAGGAATAGCCGATAGAAGCAAGAAAACCAAATGATCAATTAGGTTATTAAATGAAGCAGTGGTGAGTTCTTGAATACGCCGGTAAGAGTTTCAAAACACTTTGGAGCGATGAAGCTTGGCATATGTTTCAGCTCCACTAACGTGAATCCTGGGGACGGGCGAGGCATGCACTGTGCGCCGGCGTTTCAGCTTCATCGGCCCTGCGTCGGTGTTGACATTCGCGGGCGAGCGCGCGTTCTCGCTCCTTCCGAGCTTACAGATCACTGTCCATCGCGGAAAGAGCGTTTCCGGAGCCAACGCGCGCCTTTCGTTGTCTCGCGCCACTTGGTGCATGCTGAAGTGGCGCCGTTGAAGTGCCGGTGGGAGAAGAAATCGCGCCCTTGCGGAGGCGGTGGCGCCATCTCTTGCGTTGAACCAGCTTTAATAACTTAAATGAGAGGCAGACTTGCGTAAGTTGTCTTCGTGTAACACACGGCAATACGCGATGAAGTATACTTTACAGCAGCACACTTGGCATTTGAAACCAATTTTGAGAAGAAATTTAACACATTTCTGCTCGTTAATGCCATTAGATTCTGATTATTCCACTAATTCAAATTCCTTTAAATCATTTTAGTTTATTCTGCACCGGTTTTGACTGATTATACACTTGTTTTTGTTCATAGTCTGACTACTTGATTTACCGTGTCAACGACATGAGGCACCTACAAGCCGAGACCCTAAGGTGCTTCGCTCCTAAAATGGTTGACAATTCAGCATACGATGCGCTATGCTAGGGAGAGCGCAAACCATCCAAACGCTGGAGTCTTTCATTGGAATCGTTACGCGCTGTGCTTCGCTGGAAAGGTGAGCGGTTCACTAATAACAGTTGCTGGGGGTTCAAGAGCAATCGAAACCAGGGCATGATTATGTTATCGTAGTAGACTCCCGATAGATTCGACCAAGTAGGTTCTGTAACGTGCATACAAAATCTAAGCACACCTGGTTCATTCCAGGTCGCCGCATCAGAAGTGTGGCCCCGGTGACCGCAAATAAGGAAAATTATTCAAAGTATTATGAGATGCACTACGTTAGAGTGTTAAGCTGTCATTGAATTGCGAAGCGGCCTTCCAACTTGCTGCCACTGAACAAACCCTGGGGTTCGCACTGCAAATGGAGCCAACTCTACGGCGGTTCTCAAGCAAGGTCGTTCGTTTTACTGGCAAGAGTGGTACAAGTTTCCCCATCTTTTATTTGTAAAATTCGAGGAGGCTAAAATTCACACACCACCATTTTCGTAAGTCAAGAGAAGACATCAGTGAAATAAACACTGAACTATAATATTGGAATTAGAATATTAAATTTAAGTCTCTCTGTAGCCTACTGACGTCACCTAAACGGTTAACAACTGCCCTACAATAAAGTAGGGCTCTGTGTTTCGGTGTTTATTTGTCTTGAAAATCGGCGGGTGTTAATCGGTGTTCCTATTTTTGGCAGAAATTACGCGTTTATAGGAGCTATTTCTCGTAAATTTGCATTTGATCCGAAATTCGGAGTTTTGCATTATTCACCAACCCCCAAAACCTTCGATAAGTTCATATCAGAATATTAAACCACCAAAACACAAAAATACATGTTTTCTAGAAAGTTTGAATGTACTAAAACATATACGCACAATGGAAACTACTTGAACACAAAAACATGTATTTGTGCGTATAACAACCTTATGCTTAAACTCTTATTGTAAAGCACGCAAGCATACTTTTGCGATGTGCTTTCAGTAATCGAAGCGCGTCCTTTCGATTGACGACTCTCAGCTGTGAAAATGCCCTTTGAACACTAGCGCTAGAAAAACGAAGCGCCAGACGAGACACCGCGAGAGAGCACTGGCCACAGGACATTTTGAAGTATCCAAACGACAGGGTTCAACAATGTTACATTATTTCATAGCTACAGATATTTCGCAAATTCACTCAGAAACTGGCTCATGTCGTCAGTTTTCAAGAAGCACTAATTGAACAATAGGTCGCACTAAGTTTCGAGCGCGCAGGGCAGGTAATGCTTCACATTTGGATTAACAATCTGAACAGAGTACAAATCGATTCTTTTTGTTTGTAAGTGGAGGTGATCACACAGTTTGCTCTCAGATGTCCGTCTCCACTTTTCGGCGACAGCAGCGTAGTATCCGTGGAAAGTCTGCGACAGTTGTTAAGCGGTCGTCTCGTCAAGGAGGTCCATCAGGACTTGTGACATCTGATGCGAAGACCTCGGTTGGATCACGCCATTGTCTGATGATGTGCGTGCGAACGAACCCCTAGTAGGGATAAACTTGGTGTACCGGGTACTCTCTGCCTCAAGTTCTTTAATGACTGAGAGCACGGTACACAAATTGGTCTTCAGAAACCTCCTCTTAGCGAACAAGTCGTGCACAGCTTCAGGCGATGAACTAAAGACTCTTGAGCTTCTCACACTTCGTTCCCTTGGCTCGTCGCTTCTCATGAAAGACAAAATGGCGCGCCAGTAGTCCAAAATATCTTCCAGAGCTTCATAACAAGAGAACCACTTGACGAACATACGGTTTTTCAGCGACTTGACGGGCATGTCCATGGACAAGCACACACGACGAAACTTACGGCGCAACTCCGCGGACGACTTCAACAGGGCAGGAAAGTGCACAAGGAAATCGTGAACTACGTTAAACGAGCTCGTCCTGATTCCATCCCTCCAGAGCGTTGTTGGTAGGTGGCACGAATCTTTTGAAGAGAAGCGCCTTGAATTATGTCTGGAGAGTTCCAAGTCCTTGTGAAGCTTCTGCATGTAGGAAGCTGAGTCGGAGCACAATACAGCTACGCGTGGTAAATTTTAATCGGTCGAACCTGAAGATTGATAGAATCTGCACCTTTCGATAAAGAGCGGAACCATGTCATATTGGCCCCTTGAAATCGGAGCTTATCGATAAATCCGAATTGTCAAAAATTTTACCGGCCAATGTTATCAGATTTTTTGGATAAACATCCAAACGCTGGAGTTTTCATTGGAATCATTACGGGTCTGCTTCGCAGGGAAAGGTGAGCCGTCACTATAAACAGTTTCTGGGGTTCAAGAGGAATCGAAACCACGTGCATCGTTCTGTAATTGTAGTAGAATCCGGAATAGAGTCGACCAAGTAGGCTTCTGTAAGTGCATGCAAAATCTAAGCACACATGTGTTCATTGCACTTCGCCGCATCAGAAGTGCGGCCGCCGTGACCGCAAATAAGGAAAATTATTCGAAGTATTACGAGCTCCACTGCGTTAGAGTATTAAGCTGTCACTGAATTGCGAACCGGCCTTCCAACCTGCAGCGCTGAGGAATGTCACGCTACTGTAATTGCGAACGGAGCCAACTCTACGGCGGTTCTCAAGCAAGGTCGTTCGTTTTACTGACAAGAAGATGGCACAAGCTTCCCTATCTTTTGTTTGTAAACTAGGAGGCTAAGTTCACACCCACACCATTTTCGAAAGTCAGAAAATACATTAGTGAAAGAAGCACTGAACTATAAAATAGGAATTAGAATATTAAATCTTAAAGTGTCTCTTTAGCCTAATGACGACGCCTAAAAGGTTAACAACTGCCTTACAAATAAGACAGAAGACTTGCTAATGATGGACGTTTTTCGTGACAGACGGTGCGGGAGATCAGATGCATGCTCCAACAGAGGACCGTGTGATAGAGATAGAGAGAGAGAGCGAGTGTAACTTGTGGTAGCCTCGAGCTCACGGAGCCGAAGACTACCGCGGGTTCAGGCTTAGCGAGCCACAGGGTCGCGTCTACCGTCGCCTGCTTACGTAGCGCACCGCTCCGCCCGCGCTCAGCTAGCAAAGCGTTGAGCGCCGCGCGGCATAAACACAGTGTTCGAGATAATATACACACACAAACACTTTATTTGCCTTCGGCGGCACCCCAACACACACACAGTACACGTCCGCTCCCGGAGCACGGGGAAGCAAAGGGCTTCCCGCGCGGACGATACACCAAGGGTTCCGCGAAGCACGTCGCAGCTGGCAATGGCGAGCTTTGACACGCCGCTCGGGAAAAGGTCCCTCGCGGCTATGCTGCGCACTCTCGCGATGACCACTGGGCCTGGTCGCGAGGGTTAGGGCAATCTCCGTACGTGTGGGCCTCCGGCAAGTGCGGCTCGGCGTGGTACGACCGCGCACGAGCACTAGGCACCGCTCTTTGGCTTCACGTACGAACCGGAGCTAACACTGAGGTAAACAAGCCTGCAAGGATGCCGAGGCACCCAGGCAGGCTACAGTCCAGCGATTCCCAAAGGGGACGTTGGACCGGAAAGAAATACGTGCTTACCCAGCGGCGTCCGAGGAGAGAGAGAGTTCGTTCCGGCCTGCACGCGCGTCTGTCCCGCCGAATTTCGCGGCTCCAAGACCGCGTGCAGCGCCACCACGAGAGCCGGCGCGTCGCGCAAGATGGCGCCACTTGCCGTCGCGGGAGAACGGGAGAGGGAAAGGATTCGCACGGCGAAATGCCCGCGCAGTGGCTTCGGGCGCGCCTCGGATCCCCACAAACTTTATTCAAAGCAAAGGGGGATCTTAGGTCCCCTATGCCTGGGATCCTACGTTCAGGCTTCCACTGGCCTTGGCCGCCCGCAGGACTTGATCCAAGAGCGCGAGCTGCACTCCTGGGTCGCGTATTATGAAGTGCTGCGCCGCACCGCCACGCGAGAGAATAAAAAAAGAGAGCGAGAAGGGAGCCAATGGCGGCCGCCGGGAGCTCTTGCTCGCTATTGTTTTTCCTCGCCCCCTGCCACGGCGCAGATCCGGGCGCGGTGGGCGCGTGTGAGTGGGCTTTTAATAGGGTGATAGTTTTAATCAGCATTGTGGTTCCGACTGTCAACGTCAAGTGCGTCTGCGTCCACCTGTGCACAGACGGCGACACGAACGAGTAATACGTGAGACAATTAATACGGCATAGATCGCCGACAGGGACACCCGAAACCCAAAAGTGCGTCCAAACTCTTTGCCATGTTTAGTGGAATCACGTAGGTTTGGGCATGTTGCTGTTCCATTGCTGTTTCTAGCGCATACACGAGACAAAAACATGTAACACTGACGAGTACAGGCGCTAACTTCCAACAGATTTATTTCCAAAGCGTCGCACTCATATATGTGGGATTGGAGAAAGGCCCGAGCAACGCCCTGGAGAAGGGCCCAAACTTGCAACAGAACCAAGATTTTCTGCTCCAGAATTGTTAACATCAGTCAGAGATTGTATAAAGGTGTTTTCGGCAAGTGTTGATGCGGTATCGCGGGGAAAGCTCCCCAAGTAAAAACTTTCTTCGGCATAATAGCCAAGCAGTCCTTCCTGCAGACAATGAGGGCGGGTTTGTGGTTCTTGCGCATGAGAATTTATATGTGAAGGCCAATGCAGCTAATATAATAATGTTTATTTCTAATGAATACATTTCATGAAGGACAGCTGCAGGTAAAAGCTGCTCTCCGAAAGAGGCAGCTTGGCAAGGGCCCAGCCAACTTTGAACTCGACAGCAGTGGCATCAGTCAGCAGTACAAACTCAAATAACATGCAACAAAACAAACAAAGCACAAATTCCAAGAAAGAAAGGTAACAACACTAATAACATTACAGCAACTGCAGAGAATGATCAAAAACTGAATATGTGTATTTTTTGCAATTTAGTCTGTGTGCAGTGTAGGAAATCTATGCCAGCTTTCAAATATTTATGAACTAACGTAGAAACTATGAAGGATAACTTATCTTTGGAGTAGTTTGTTTAGGAAGATTTAATTTTCCATGTTTCCTTATTTCGTGTATCAAACAATGTAGAATTTGGCTGTAGTTTTGAGAGGTCATGCAAAAAATGTCGACATTCTTTCGCTTCACGCCTGATTGCCAATGCTAACTTGAAATCGTAGTGGTGATGGACGGGTAGTATCCGGGCCTGTCGAAACAATTCGCTAGTGTGAGCATCATACGGTAAGGTAAAAATGATTCTAATATATTTCTTTTGCATCAGGTACAGTTTTTGCAACTTCGTGTTAATTGTAGTTCCCCATACTAAAAAACAGTAGGTAAGATGCGAATAGAAATGTGATTTATAAAGTAAGAGCGTTACCCTGTATGGTAGCACCGTTTTGCCACTGTACCCCATACCCACTACCCGCGATAACTGACCCACCACATTGTCAATATGGTTCGTTCCAAAGCATACTGCTTGAAAATGTAACTCTAAGAATTTTTATACGGTTTACTAGCTCAATATGAGTATCGCCATACCTAAAATGCAGGCTTTCGTTCACAGGCGTATTTTTTGGTCGAAATAGTATTGCCTTTGTTTAGCTTGGTGTTTATGTTTAAATTATTACAGCATGACCAGAGTTTTAGTTTCACAAGAAAACTGTTATAATAATAATGTCAGCTGTTTAACGTCCCAAAACCATTATTGATTATGAGAGACGCCGTAATGGAGGGCTCCGAAAATTTCAGCCACTTGGGGTTGCCAATGTAGCTATTGAATGTGCATTCTTTAGAAAAAATGATGATTCACTGAAGAAAGTAAAGATCGAAGCAAAAGATTATGTCAAAAGCTAAACCGCAGCAAACTCACTCGTGATATCAGAAGTAAAAGAGCATTGTTTTTTAAAGGTTTTTTTATGTGAAGACCCACAAGCCAGAATGGTCCTTGCGCATCATCGTGAAAGATTCAGGTACATGGCAAATGTCTGTTGGCCTTTACATTCAAGACAAGTTGAAGTTACCGATCATAGATGATCTGTTTTTGACGAAGAATTATTAGCAAGTGATCAGTTATCGTCAGTCCGAGTCTTGCAATAACTTGCGTGCTTTCACTATCGACGTCAATGATCTCTATTATTCCTAAACCCATAATGAGCTGTTTTCGTGCGTTCAAGAATGCATGGAGGCTTACGATGAAATCAAATTGATAAATACCGTCTGCGTATTGTTAGAAGGGTTTCGTGAGTTTTTCTTTCTATTTGCGCGCCATATTTTCTGAATGTGACGGAAATATTTTTCTTCAAAAACAAAGGATTCGCATTAGTACGCTGTGGTATCTTAGAAAAGTACGCTGTGGTATAATATGTACACGGTGTATCACACAGGCTTAAGAAGATTGGAAGCACCCCTAACGTCAAGGTCGTGTTCACAGCGCCAAAGAGACTATCCAGTCTGTGCAAAGCCAGCTACCGGAAAGCCAACGAAGCTGGCTGTACGACAAAGAACAGACATAGCTTTGTTGAGTGCACCACCAATGTGGTGCATGCGCCCCCGCTAACGTGCGGGAGGAAGTAAAGAGAGGCCAGACAGGTCAATGTATGAACGGCAGCTTGCGGGAGCACGCCAACAACCTTCACACTACAGCCAACCAAAATTGCACTACCTGTGTGAGACCAGAAAGCAAATACTTGCAGTTTCAAGCTCACTCCACACCCACCATTTCGTCAAAAACACTGCATTTGAGTTTCTGACAAATTAAGTTGTTTGCTGTGTACATGCTAATGAAAGAGCTCCAAACAAAATATTAATGAGAACTAACAGACAATAACGCCAAGGAAAGTATAGGGGGTGTTATCTGTAGTATTCAGAATATAAATGTGAAGAAAGTAAAGTGGACGAAAAGATAACTTGCCGCCGGCAGGGACCGAACCTGCGACCTTCGAATAACGCGTCCGATGCTCTACCACTGAGCTACGGCGGCGGTCATCCTCCCGTCCACTTCATGGGGTATATATGTGCATTTAAACCTTGGAGAGTTAGTCAGCGCCATTCGCAGCCATGGCGGCGAGTGTGGAACACTCTTTTTCTGCCTTTCTGGCGTCACGTAGCACGTGATCTTTTTACGAGCTGGCAGCTGACAATAATCCCTCGCATACTACCTGAAGGCATCAAGTCTGCCAGAACGAGACCCTGCTATGAATGAAGGAAGAAGATGACTCTTAAGGGCTCGTTTTCTTTGTTAGACACAATATTAATGAGAACTAACAGACAATAACGCCAAGGAAAGTATAGGGGGTGTTATCTGTAGTATTCAGAATATAAATGTGAAGAAAGTAAAGTGGACGAAAAGATAACTTGCCGTCGGTCCCTGCCGGCGGCAAGTTATCTTTTCGTCCACTTTACTTTCTTCACATTTATATTCTGAATACTACAGATAACACCCCCTATACTTTCCTTGGCGTTATTGTCTGTTAGTTCTCATTAATATTGTGTCTAACAAAGAAAACGAGCCCTTAAGAGTCATCTTCTTTCCTTCATTCATAGCAAGGGTCTCGTTCTGGCAGACTTGATGCCTTCAGGTAGTATGCGAGGGATTACTGGTCAGCTGCCAGCTCGTAAAAAGATCACGTGCTACGTGACGCCAGAAAGGCAGAAAAAGAGTGTTCCACACTCGCCACCATGGCTGCGAATGGCGCTGACTAACTCTCCAAGGTTTAAATGCACATATATGCCCCATGAAGTGGACGGGAGGATGACCGCCGCCGTAGCTCAGTGGTAGAGCATCGGACGCGTTATTCGACGGTCGCAGGTTCGGTCCCTGCCGGCGGCAAGTTATCTTTTCGTCCACTTTACTTTCTTCACATTTATATTCTGAATACTACAGATAACACCCCCTATACTTTCCTTGGCGTTATTGTCTGTTAGTTCTCATTAATATTGTGTCTAACAAAGAAAACGAGCCCTTAAGAGTCATCTTCTTTCCTTCAGCTCCAAGCAAAGTATGATACAGCTTGGAGTGGGTGCACAACAGCACATCCTTTGAGAATTTGCAATAGAGTTATCTGGTGACCTGCGTGCCATTGTCTACTGCTTCTGGTGCTGCACTAAACTCAATATTTACATTCATCAAGAAGCATGAAGGTAGGAAGCTTACACATGACTTACAGAAGTAAACAATAAGAAATGACAAAAGGTGTTCTGCTTTCGCTGAACATTAGTTTTTTTTTATTAACTGTTATAGTGTTTAATGGCTGCTTAGCCGTGCTTCAAAACTTCATAATAGTCTTATGCGAGTCACATTTTTTTTAATGATTGTCCCTCTGCCATCAGGATTGCATTGAGCTGACTTGCACTGATGTGACTGAATAAGCCCGGCACAGCTCGCACATCTTCAACTGGATGAGAATATTCACATGAAATCCAGGAAAGTTCAAGATGTGACTACATGTGTCACAAAATTGTCACTAACGAAGTGACAATATCGTAAAATGCATGTGCTTCGTCATACACGCTGTCAATTTGCAGACAACTGTCACATAATATGACCATAATGATAATTCTGCTGCGTAATGTATTCGCTCTAGTCCAACCTAATGACGTAATTACCCTATGATATGCTGTTCTTTTTTTTGTCTTGGAGACGAACAAAGTGCGCAATGCAAAATTGTTATCGAAAAGTATTCCAAGTTACTAATATTAGGAATTTTTGGAAGAGCGTACGCCACGCCCGTAGCCGCAGGGGAAGGGGGGGGGGAGGCGGCGAAATTCGGATGGAGGGTGGTGTTTTACCGAAAATGATTTATCAAATAGGCGTTTTTCTAAAAAAGTGAAGGCCGCAACGGAGGGCTCCGGAAGTTTCGCCCATATGTTTTTCTTGAACGTGCACTGACATCGCAAAGTACACAGGTGTTGAGCGTTTCGCCTCCATCGAAATGCTGCCGCCGCGCCCGAGATCGAAGCCGCGACTTTCGTTTCGGTAGGAGAGCACCGCAACCATCGTACCACCGAGGCTGACAACTACAACTGAATGAAATGGAAACAAAAAATAGCCTTAATGCACACGGGACGGAGTGATAACCGCAGCCTCTGGGCGTGTATTTTCTGAAAGCACGCTGCCGCATTCATGCTTTATGGTAATCAAAGAAATTATATAGCCCAAACTCTCTTCATTGAGGCGTAATCGCTCTTCGATAGACTGGCCGTAGGAAGCCTGCGCCTTGACAAAAGCTTTACAAACGCGCATCAGGCATCACACGTATGTGCCCGTAATGCTTTTCTATTCTTCTTTTAGGGGCGAAGCTCCTTAAGGCGGCACCCGTTCGTCCCTCGTAGTCGTAGTAGTAGTCGTAGTGCGTAACCAGTCTTACGCTTTGACCTCCAAGGTGGTGCCGGTGGGAGATTTTTCCTGTGCGTTGTTGAACAATAAAAATTCGCAGCGTGCGCGTTAACTAAAAGCCGAATTCTTCTGTATCTCATTCCCCATTAGCAGCCATTGGCATGCTCCAGTAGGAAACGTTAGTAGAAGTAGAAGTGTAAGTGTTAGCTAAAAGCCGACTTCTTCTGTCTCTCATTCCCATTAGCAGCCATTGTTTACCTCCAAGGTAGTGCCTCGTGAGATTTCTCCTTGTGCGTGATTAAACAATAAAAAATTTGTTCAAAACGCCGTTGATTGATGAAATAAACCAACGAAAGACGCCAGATGTTTTGTAAAAGCAAAACGAAAGAACGCCAGATGTTTCTAAAGCAAAACGAAAAGACGCCAGCTGCTTAACGAAAGACGCCAGATGTTTTCTAAAGCAATGGTTTTCTAAACAATGAAAATTCACAGCGTACATGTAAAATTAAAGTGAGCTGCAAGTCGTCATAACTCATCGAACCTTAGTATAAACGCGCCCGATCTCACGTCGGTGATGATGTACTGGACAGAATGCACGGAAGATTCACGGTTTACCGATGAACCTCCGCAGCTTCGCCAACTCATCATCATTCACTCCGTGGATATGCTGTGATTTTTTTTTATTGTTCCTTCCGCGCGACACACTGTGCAGCACTACACACGTAAGCGACGCGAAAGTGAGAACACAAAGCACCACTTACCGTTCGCATTTCCGTATGTGCCGAACCAGGTGCTGGCAGAACACGCATTCACAAAGGTGCAAGCTCGCTTGAGTTTCCAGACCATCATGAATCCAACACGAACACGCTCGCAGTACGGGATGCTGCACTGCCGTCGCTAAATGCCGTTCACGTCCAGCGTCGAGGTCACATTCGCACACACACGGGACACGGGCACGCACTGCCAACACACTTGCGCAATTAGGAAACTTCGATGACCGGGCAACGGGAGAAAATGGCGAAGGCAGCGACGCGACGGGCGACGGCGAGCCTTCGACTTTAGCACGCACGCTTCTCCTCTCCTGGTGTGCGCTCGCACGTGTGAGTGTGTGTGTATGCGTCGGTTTTTCTTTGCTTTTTTTGTCTTTCCTCGCTCGCGCATGCGTCCTAAGGTTGCCTTATCCTGTTATCGTGCTTGTAACAGCCCTCACGTTTGGCGGCCGCTTGAAGAAAGTCGCGTTTATATTTTTTTTTACTTGACAGCGTCAAAGACCTCGTTTCGCACAAATTCAGGTGTCATTGGTTCTGAGCGAAAAAGCAGCGTTGGTCGTGAGCAAAATTCGAGGTAGATGCAAAGAGGGCGTTTGCACTTTGGCTTTTCTTGCGGCACTGTGTATACGACTCCATCTAGAAGCGAAGGCAAGCTAGCGACTGAGAAGGCGATAGTCTGTGTGTGTGTGTGTGTGTGTGTGTCTGTGTGTACGAATATCGCTGTCGCGTTTTAAAGGCGAAACGTAAGAGTCCCCCCCTTTTTAGGGGCGAAGCTCCTCAGGGTGTGGGCCTGTCCGTCCTTTGTAGTATGTAGTAGTAGATAGCCACGCATAGTGGGATGTGTCCACTCCATGTGATAAAGATGACGATCACGACTGATGACCATGAAGAATAAGCGCGTTCCAGTATAGTGGAATCTACCCACTACACGTAATAACAATGACGATGACGCTGATGACCATGACGTACCAGATCACACGTTCTCTTTCTGCCTTGGATGAAAACCATCGTGAACGCGCTCTCGCCCTCGAAAGGCAAAACGGCAACGCCTACAACAAACGTTCCCCTGAGCTTAACGTCATATATGAGGACCCCCGCGTTTGCGTGTCAGGTCTTTGTATGATGATCGAGTGGGCAAAATTTACGGGGATTGACGGTTACCAGATTACCTGCGGAGCTTCGCCCACTCATCATCATTCATTTCGTGGATATGGCGTGATTTTGTTTGCTTTTTTTTTGTCGGGCTTTCTGTCCACATCATTTTATTGCGTGCGCTGCGGCGCGCCGCCTCTAGTCAGTTCATAACTGGTACCTGAATCAGAGTGTGCGTATGTGTGAGCATAATCGCATGCATTTATGATCAGCGGTTTTCGTCGCGATAAGTTGACGAGGAATGTATCGCCGTCACTTCATCGGTTGAGCTTCTGCCAAAGATATTAGACTACACGAACTTTTGTTTAAGTTCCTTTTAGGTGCAAGACTAAAACAAACTCTTATACTGCAAGAGAGTAAAACAACCTTTTCTCTCACGTGGGATGCAGAAGTGGAAAGGCACTTTACTCTGTTTCGCCAGGAGGAGTGAAAGGCCTTTTCACTCCTCGTGGCAAAATAGAGTAAAGCGCCTCTCTGTACAGAGAGTATAATGAGATCTGCGGGAGTAACACAGCTCTTTAACTCTCACTGCAGGAGTTTCAGTTTTTAGTGTGTACGCCTTCAAGAAGCTGGGGAGATTATCCCAGTGCGTAAGACTCTCGGTTCCCAGGCATCGGCTCGTATAGGTTGGAATCTCATTAGTAACCAACGTGTCCGCCTTACAAATATACTTCGACTTCTATATCCATTAGAAGCTTTTATAACTGCTGCTTTTCCGCACAGCACAGCAATAGTCACGTTTAGTTTGCCTGTCCGCAGCAGCTCTGCGGACGCTCTACTAAAGCTAAGAACGCTCTTCACCTACGTGACTTTTGAGCTTCGTACTACGATGCTCTGAGGCAGGAAAGGGCCACGCTTAGCTGTATTCAAGTTTCTTGTGCTACAGATGACAAGTACGGACAGCGGCACCAAAAGATATGATGTCAATAACTCACCCGCTTTAAAACAAGCACGCGAAGGATCAGATGGCACCCTTGACATACCGATCGAAACGTGGCAAGCCTGCTTGGGGCATCCAGGCCTGCTCATTCATCTTGTATAGTACATTGGATTACTGTGGGAAGCGATAATAGGGATGGTCGATTAATCTTTTAATCAATAAATATTAATCGTTCACCGGTTTGACCATTTTAGATTAATCGTTTTTGATTAAGGTTTTTCCGTAGATTAATGCTTATTTTTGGCGGGCGCTATCAAACAGGCTGAAACATGGTTTAGATTGCATGCAGGACCCAACTTATTTGCTTGGCAGGTGGAACCTACATGAAGAATGCAAGTACGCAATGTTTCCGCATTGCGTACTTGCATTATTCACTTCGCAAGAACCCCCCAAATCTTTGGCATTAGAATTCAGGTTTTCCTAATCTACACCATAAAAAGAGAAAATTTTTAAGGTAACACACTTTCACAGACTAATAGTGATGCCGTATGCCACACAAGACTGACCGACTGTGACATTTTTTGTGTGAGTGCTTCCCTCTCTCTCTCTCTCTTTCGCTCTCGTACGCTTCCATTTCTCCCACGTGAAACTTTCAATCTCCCCCACCTTTCTCCCCAATGTATGGTAGCATACCCGTTATTCTAAAGTGGTTAACATTCCCACATTTTCTCTTTCACCCCTTCCTTGCGTCTGAGTCGTGAAAGCCTAAAGATTACACACTTCACGCTCTATTGTTTCTTAATTAAGCAGAATGAAAATAACACGCACGAACCACACCTCAAGCAGGCCAGTTTGCGAGAAATTATTTTACTATCTGTACAGCAGCGTTAGATATCGACTAGGCGAAGCGTTAGCTGCAGCTTCCGTTTAAATAGCACTGAAACTGCAGTGATTATTGGTCCCAACATAGTAAGCAGTCGGTCCTCCATTGGGGGACCTGCGCACACACCCACGTCGCTATGTAAAAGAAACTATTCGAACTCGGATAGTCTCTAGTGGGTTGGGGTTGAGGACGCAATATTCAACGACCAAGTTGTTGTAGAGCGCCTGAAAATGCAAAGGCATCTATGACTTCCCAACTCTTGACCAGTATACCAGTGCAATTACGTCCAAGTATTCTTCGGATGGAGAGAGCACTGTGCTACAAGATCGGAAACGCCGTAGTGTCGGCCCAACATAGCATCTCCGCGCCAAAGCGAGCGATATCTTTTAGCGCATCCGCTCTGGAGAAGTTACCGCATCACAGACGAACAAGTCCACGTCGATTGTAAACTACCCAAAGCCAAACATTTTTACTAATACTGGGGTCGATACATCCATGCAAAATACGCTGAAAACGCCTTCGCGAAGAGTTTGCTTGCCAAGGCTACTGCGTGACGTAATGCATGAGCAGTATGGCGGAAGATGGGGTCTGAGCGCTTGACTTTGACGGCTGCGGAAGTCACCTGCAATTTCAAAAAACAGCCGGTACAAGAGAACCGCTCCGATTCGCCCACCGTGCTCTTAGTGGGGCATCATCGTCATTCTAATACAACTTAAATGTTTTCGCATCACCCTGTCGTTGTCTTTGAATCGCTTAATTGAAATGTTTTAATTGACAAAATGCAAGCAATCACTAAAGAAGGCCTCGAATACTTCCGAAATTACAGTACTAGGCTGAAACATCGTCAGCAAAGATGCTAATATGTGTGAAAAAAACTGGTGAGATACTCAGACTACTGTCTACGCTACAATGGAAGAGCTGGATGCGTGTCTCTAAGGTGTAAGCGATCTGGAGTGATGTGCGCATCTCCGGTGCAATCTATCACGACCGCTCCATAGAAAAAAAAAGTGCGGCCTGTTGCCGCTGTGGCGCCACAGATTGGTTAAAAAAGCAGGAGTGTCCTTGTTTGCGGTTTTTCTTGAGGAGTCTAGAATTCTTGTAAAGCGTTATAAGGGACCGGGCCATTGACACTCCTCTAAGTGCATTATTTCCTCCGGAAACAAAGATCTGTTTTTCCGTCATTTGGTCTTTTAACGCAATTCAGTGTCATACGAGAACTAATGTTCGCCTACGCTCACATTCCTTCTTCTCGTTTAAAGACACCACACAAGCAGTGGCTCCATGGCGTGCTCATATATGGCGGGATACAGCGTCTCCTGTACGCCACAACCCTTGTTTTCTTGTTTCTCTTTTGTTCTAAAGACACGTGGCTGCAGAGCCATATAAAGCCTTCGGGAGAGTTTGGCGATTGTTTCATCTCGCCGCTCTCCGCGCTCCGCCCCAGCACTGCCTCCTTCTCGTGACGTAAACCCTCTCTCCTCGCCGGCGGCGGCGGGCGGGAGTGGCGGCAGCAGTGGCAGCGCGGCGCGGAGCCGCGACGGCGAGCGCCGGCACGCCGCATTTACACGATTGCTGAGTAGCGCGCTCAGGTCGTAGGTTGCGAAGCTCTTGTGCGAAGCCGCGTATGGTCTCGCACGCGTATTTATGGCGACCGCTCCTCGCATTCACGCTTGAATTTGTTGCGTGCGATGGGCTGTTGTCTAATCCGAAAGCGACAACGCCTTTGGGTTAGAAACATCAGACGCAGCAAATTGGACATCGACCCTACTGCTCCGTGTTATGCGAGATACGTACTTGAGTATTTCGCTTGAATATTGCTGGTATTGTAAACAGCGTACCATTAACACAAACTTATTATTCGTTGAGCAATGGGACGCTTTCAGGCGCACAAACTTTAAATATCATTTTGCCACGCTGAAAAAAGGAGTTTTATTGTTCGCGTTTCGAACGCTTGGGCACATTGAAATTTTGCAGCGATCATGCTATAAGTGTCAAGCCTGATGTGTTGAGTTTACATAATTTATGGCGCGTTCTGTGCACGAGCTAGGCATGTTACCGTGATGTTCTGAGGGTAAGATTTATTTCGATATCCGGGTTAGGGCCGCCGCGCGTCAGCTGCGGCGTTTATCTGGCATGTGTTGCACGTTATGTGGTCTGCGCGTCTGTGACTGTCAGCATGGTGTCATTTACCGTAGTGTGTTGCCGCTTGTGCACATGCTACCAGTTTTACGCTTAATTCACACAGGTAAATTAATCCGCGCCTCTGTGCTAAGCGAATGCGCCTTGCGCTTTTTATTCATTCACGTATGTGCGCGATGTCTGTGCTCGTGCAGGAAGCTCTTCTACTGTAGCAAGGGGCCCCCATGTACTCGAAGAAATTTCCTGATTAGGAAGTGTAGAGCGTGAAGTTGAGCAGAAAATGATTTTCTATATGTCCGCTATCACAGACTAGCAGTACGAAGTAGTGTTTTCATCTAACACTCGCCTTATAGGGGCCCTGTACCTGCCTCTGGCGAAAACCTTAGATGCCTCAGCAAACGCGAAAATTGACCGCCGGCGTCCGCGCGGTCGGCGTCCCGCGTCGGAGGCGTCAACACGAGAGATGTTTAAAATCATCACGTAATGACGTCACCATACGACCAAAGCTTCTGACGTGATGATGACATCGAATAGCGTGACTTCACGCGATGACGTCAGCTCATGACTTTGCCCATTTGCACTGCCTTCGTGATTGGCCCACTGATCACAGAGGCTGTGCAAAGCGCCGATGTCATGTGATGGCGTTATCAGGTGACGTAACGTAAGGTGACGTCACAAAGTTTAGCTATTTATGACGTCCTAGTGAAGTGAACACATGATTTTTACTGCCTCCAAGATCGGAGGCGTTGCAAGCTTTCAGCTCGTCCCCAGGTCTTGCATTGCCTCCGTGATCGGCGGGTGATCACGGAGGCTGTGCAAATCGCCGATGTCATGTGATGACAATGACAAATGACGTAACGTAATCCGACGTCAGCATGACGTCGTTGACATGTCACAAATGTGATCTATCTACGACGTCCTGGTGACGTCATCACAGGATTTGTTCCCTCACTCGTGTTGGCGCCGAAGCCTCGGGACTCCAGTCAATTCGCGCGTTTCATGAGGCATCTAAGGCGTTCGCCCTAAAAGCAATGTATTAATGACCATGACATTCAACAGCGCAAATTCTGCTTGCATGAACACCCCCATACTGTTGAAAGCGCGAGCATGGGAGATCCGATTTCTGACTGTATAGTGATCTTGCGCACTCGCCGGTACTCCGCTCCCGATGCAAATAAAGAAATGAATGTTATATATATAGTACACAGTGCAGGAGAGTATAGTACACAGTTCGGAACGAGCAGTATCGCTGGTTCAAAAAATCTTCTCACGAGATCACTGTGCAGAGAAGCGCCAGCCGCACCGTACTAAACATCTTCAGCGACAGAAACATTACCAAGCGTCGTTATTATTGAACTCAAGCTTTAAATATTAAAAAAACAAAAACAAAATATACGCAAAGCCACAGATCTTCATAGCTGGAAAAGTCACTGATGATTATACTATACTCCCTCATGCGAATTCTGAGCGCAGCTTTCTGTTGAGGCAACGCGAACTGTTTGCATTTCTGGCTATCCGAATTGGAACATTCGTTACATATTGCCACAGAAACTGCCAGTGCTCGAGTGCTACGTACGCCACTCTGTGCATTGCAGGCGTCATCGACATCCCCGTCACGACAAGCGAGACAGTAGCAGCGCACCCGCCAGCCCTGCATGCGCACGAGCTCCGACCGAAGGGCGAGCCCGCATGACGGAGGAAGAAAGCGATGTTAGGCCAGTGGCTTGTGATATTGACAGATTCCACGTTCGCTGTCTTTCGTCCTCGTTCGCTCTATCGGTTACGCCGACGACGCCAACGGCGATGCCGAACAACGCAGGAACAGGCGCCTAAGAGCTGCGCTCTAAAACCACAGCGCGTATCGTAGAACATCGTGGACTCGAATCAGCGTACGCAACTCAGTTTCACGATAATTTGGACACGTCTAGTTCACTCCATATTCTTCATTAAACTTGTATAACAATGTTCTTGCACAATTTCGCTTTCGCAATTTGCTTAGGAGCGCTAGATTTCATGAACGAACAGCGCGTACATAGCCTCAGCCGTGCGCTCGTCGCGCGGAAAGACTATATATGTCGGACGGTGTCCGAGCGGAGGTGTGGCGGTGACGTCAACAGCGCCATCGCCGTGCTGCGACGTCACTGCCCCGCCCATTCGCCACTCTCCCTATCGACGGCTCTGCGTGGCAGTATCTACTAGCGCCATCGCGGGCGAAGCTGTCAACAAAGCGTTCCCACTTGCACCCATGTGTCTCAGCGCGATGCGACAAGCCGCACCTTTCCTTTTATCCAGTGGCCGCGAATCTGTTGACCATATGGCGATGCAAGATTTCAGTGAAAACGAAAAGGAATGCGGGGATGGGATCAACATACCGGGATTCCAACATTAAGCTCTTTTGTTTTAGTAATAGCGGAGGCACAAGTTTTCTGCAACACTTGGCTTTGGAAAAGTATATTCTAACCTTCTCACATACATAATTTTATGACGCCTTGACCCTGCTTGAATAATCGAGCACTCAACTATAACATAGAAATTTGACTATGAGGGCAAAGTCTGATGTAATCCCAATGATGCCTAAAAGCTTGACGCGTGTAACATTTACCTTGTACAAAAGAATATGAACTGCCCTCCAAATAAGATGCAAGACTTGCTGCGGTTGCAAGTCATTGGCAACAGATGGTGCGCGACAGTGGACTCTAATGGAAGCATCATAAAACATAGTGCGAGAACATACGCGAGATGAAACGCAGCAGCAATGAAACGGACAAAACATAAATGTTAAAATATGCGCGAGGTGATGCGCGCTATTTCCATATAAGCAATGGCTGGCCCAAACCACTGGCATAAATATATTGCCACGTGGTTGTGACGGTGAAGAAGGCTGCGCGCATACTGTGAAATACGGAACTCTTTATCTCGGTCAACTTTTGCCCTGAAAACGAAAACTCGAAGTACAAGAGATGCACGCTGTGCACTGACCGCGTCGGGAACAGTCGTGGACCGTCATGGAACCTGCCAAGTGGTAAAGTGCGTCAGCTTTTATAAATGTCCTATCGAAGGTTTCAGCGCTATCGCTGGTGGCTGCATAAGTTCTAGAATAAACTGTGATGTTCACGTTGTGCTCGTAATCTTAACGGAAGGCTCTCAAATGAGCTGAATGGCTCCAAGTCATTCGGGCGCGGTATGAGCGAGGCACAAGTTAGACGTGTAGTGGGCCGGTTACATAGAAAAAGGAGCGCGCGTGGCAATGTATAAATGTCTTCTTTATGGTAAGAAATTCGATTCGTGGTGTGGGGTAGAAGTCCGACTTTCGTATAATTATGTTTTTGCGGATATTTTTATGTGTGTTTGGATAGTTTGTTTCACGGAGGGGTTTTCGTGCTGCAATATTGGGCTGTCGACCTTGCAAATTTTAACAGCTAGGCTTTTTAAGCTTGGCAAAACTCCGTGCCGCATCGACGATAATGTAACGTTACGATGAATGGCCTCTGCTATCAAACGCACTGCGCGCCTAGCGCATGCAACGCCATAACTCCGAAGGCGCGCTCTCTTCGTCCTCCTCTTCATCTTATGCTTCGC
This sequence comes from Rhipicephalus sanguineus, assembly GCF_013339695.2. Taxonomy (NCBI): domain Eukaryota; kingdom Metazoa; phylum Arthropoda; class Arachnida; order Ixodida; family Ixodidae; genus Rhipicephalus; species Rhipicephalus sanguineus. The sequence goes on along the minus strand of NC_051185.1, from coordinate 89,677,348 downwards.
TCCTCGAACACGTGCGCCCAGTGCGCGTTTTCCCGCTGCGCCGATTTGTCCGGCGTGGCATGCAATAACTCGGATGTGCGAGAGGACAAGCACACACACAGAGAGAGAGAGAAATAAAGACAGAAGGAAAGTGAAAGCGCGAAATTGAGAGACAGAAAGGGAAGAGAAAAAAGAGATGGAAACTTGAGAATTGAATAGACAGAGAGAGAAAGAGAGAAAGAAAAAAACGAAAGAACATTTTCTTCTAGTTTTTTAACTTTGCCTACTGTTAGTATATATTGTACAAGGTCATATCCGTGACAGAAATACGTCAGTGGAGCCGTGGTGGACGCAGGCATAAAACACTTTCGTGTCAAAAATGAGATCAGAAACAAATTTCTAGGATCGGATGGCCCTCTGCGTGGCAGTCGAGTATTTCACCACAATGCCACGCTGGTACTTGTAACTCCTTCGCAAAAACACTCTATACAGGCGTCACGTCGGGCAAGGAATTGTGTTAACATATGTAATATAGCATGGCAGAAGAGTAAAATATCATCCTGGCGTCACACATTGCGAATAGCGCAACGAGTCGGTCGTCGAATTCTTCCAACCCGTTACAAAGGGCTCAGCTATAATTCTTGATCGTAATCAGCCAAAGCACAAAGTGCACATAATGATTTACAGATGTGTAGCGGGTGCCCCGATTCTCCGAAAAATGATGAAAAATGGCATAGTGTGTGCTTCGCTACATCAGAAAACTTACGACAGTTTATAGCGCAGTGGGTACATTGCATGTGTACTTGTACTAGGTGCCCCACGAGAGTCTACAACGGGATCTATAGTCGGTGACAGCCTAAGAATAAATATAAGCTCCGCCCACGAGGACGCATTGCGCATATTTGGCATGCCTCCGCGCTACAAACGAAGTAGTTCCTAAACAATGGCAATAATTTTCACGTATATAAACCTTATATTGCAATACTGCACTAATATTCAAATAACGAAAGCAAAGCTAGATAAAATAAATTGTGAAGGCACGGAGTTCAGCGTCAGCATAACATTATATGTTTTCTTTAAATCGCACCCCTCGCCGTGTTCATCTCGGAGTCTATACGAAGAAGTGATGTACATCTTATCAAAGGTGATGTTTCTGAGCAGTACCTATTATGGTATAAAACAAAGAAAGCTAGATTTAACATAAAACTTAAAATAAAGGAATGGTAAAGTACGTTTTCACAGAACAAAACAGGCACAATAATCACATTTAATAAGGTCGTTTGTAATTTTTTTGCGAAACTCTCGCCGCCAGTTTTCTTCACTGTCTGCCGTAACTATGGCAACTGTGACTCAAAGCGAAGTATGGCGAAATGGTCTGAGATTGCCTTTGTGAATTTCGACTCCTGTGTTGCCATAAATACCGCATTCGTGTCCCTAGTGCCGTGCTTCTATTGTGTTTAAGGAAAATGCCAGGCTTGATTTCACGTCTTGTTTCAACGAAATAAAAGCGTGTAGCACACATGGCGTTTAACTGTGGGGGCCATTGCATGCGCTGCCGTAACGTTCACGCCAAGGAGATGTACGCGGCTAAATTGGCATTGACTAAAAACTTTACGTGGGATTGTTTCTCGCTTCGACAACTTGCACTGGCACTGCCATTACTCCTTAAGCCCTTGAATGTTCAAGTTTTTAACTAATTAATTATTTATTTAATACATACCTGTGTCGCCCCAGTGGGCATTACAGCAGGGGGACCCACTTTTGCTAGAAGAGGGGCCCCTACCTTCTATATATGTGTGTGTCTGTGCGAAGGTAGATATATATTTACGTAGATTGTGAGGAGGCTGTCAGCGGTTGCCGTAAGACTAACAGGAAAAGGACACACGCTTCTCAAAAGACAGTTTATTTGTCAACGTTTCGATCGGAGACCGATCTTTATCAAGGCAGAATTTACGAGATTTTGATGCAATTCTAAGCATCGTCCTCCGTGCAGGTAGAGCGAGAGAAAAAAATAAATAATAAAAAAAATGTTGAAAAAAAAATCTGTAGCCAAAAGACCACACGTATACACTCGGACATAGAAAAAACACGTGCGTCCTCAAGGAAAAAAAAAAGGAAATCATATAGATGTCTATATAGATAATCTCGGTGGACACAATCAGTAAGTACATTCCTTTTGTACATTGTCAAGCCCCACCTCTCCGGATCCCCCCTCCTCATTTGTTCGTGAAGCATACTGAAAAGGTAAGGCTTCACAAGAAGGGATAAGCGCTTAAAAAAAGAGTCTATGCACTATAAGCTTCACGAGTTTAATATAAACAAATTATCACTGCGTAATACATGCACACAATACACACGAATGCTAAAAAGCGCACGTTAGACAAGAACAAGAATTACAAGTATGATATCGTGAAGTATGATGCTACGCCATTAAAAACAAAAGCTTCTTTTTTTCTTTTTTTCACTCAATAATTTTAGCGGCGTCACTTCAGTCACAATCACAATCCATGCAATCGACGTGTCACAGCGAGTGCATCATTTCACGGTTTGTAGACAACGATTACCTCGCACGGCGTTTTTCATTGCAAGGCGTTCGTGCATCGAGCGTGATACTTACGCGACGGGCACTTCAAGCTAGCACATTATTCTGGGCTGGTGGAACTGGATGCCATTAAGGCGACGCAAGTGCGCCAATAGGCACACGTCGCATAATCACACACGCACCAAATGACCACAAATATCTTCTTATAATGCACACACCACTGCATATTCTCCACACCTGGTGTGTTTACTTTCGCACTGCGTTGCGCTAACGGGCTGTGTTGGTCGCTTTCTTTCTATCACGCTTTGTCCGCACATACGTCACTTACGAACAGCACGCCGTATATCACAACAGATCACCAAGATTCCCACGTTGCGAGCTCCAGTAATACACACCCGCGCACATGTAGCAACGCTCATGGCTTTTGCGGGCGGTAAATCGTACACAGACGCGCACATTCCGACTTACTTTCACCTCACTGCACACGAATGAACGCGACGACAATCGCCGACGTGGTGACCCTCAGGCGATATTCTTGATGTATGCGAGCGATGGAGGGAACACACGCCGTGTTGCAACTTGACGCTGCCGAAACGGCGGAACGCGCTAAGCGTTGTAATACACTCCGAGCTACTGCCGCTTCGGTGCACTTCAAACGCTGCAGTCACAAGCTTCTACTGCATCGGATGACGACCGGCGAGGATGATGCTGGGTACACGCGGATATCAGTAGGAAATAGCTTCTTCTAGAAGAAACAAACACCGCAGGAAACTCGAATTGACGGATCTCGGTCTCGGGGCAGCGGTACCTCGCCTCTCGTCGCGAACTGCGCCATGTTGCATTTTTCATTGGTTCGTCTTAACCGTTACGTCATGGTAACGAGCGGCCGTAGTTGGACGCGCATAATACAAATGGACAGCGGTACAGTATACTTTTTATTCTTAGCTTGTCACCGACTATAGACAGGCCGCTCTTCCAGCTTTCGCTTTGACTGTGCTGCGTGTTCCACCCAGGCCTCGCGATTTTTTTGTATCAGAACAGCGGTCTCGCACATCAGAGTGTGCACTCAATGACGTGCTGCTTCTGAGGTCGTGTTCACTCCATTGACAAAAAGCATTAAGCCCACTAAAAAACGTGATTGACTTTTGAGAAAATAAATACTATGACATTGAAGGGTCTACTGGCTCGTGCTAGTTGGTAGGGAATCGTAGTACAGTCACTTTCGCTCCTCTGAAGAACGTGGCAAGAACGTGTTTTAACCCTGTCCCATTTTGTTAATAGTATGGCAAGTAACTAATGACAAATCCAATGTTTTGTATGATTACCTTACCTTCAAGATTTTGCATAAAAAAAGAACCGTTACGAAGCGTTACGGAAGATTCTTTTTTTTTTGTTCCGGAACAGAAACGGAGCATAACTTTTCGCGGCGGAACGATACTAAACCCGAAAAGAAAAACATTTCGTCCCGACACCCTGACCTGGAGACACCTAATGCCTTGAATTATGTTGTAACATACGCGGAGTACTGTATTTAGGAGCGTGTGGCATCGACAGTGCGTCTACATAAACATCGCAGGATTTAGAATGAGCGAAGAGAACGTTGCAATTTTACAACGACGCTTTACATGAGTGATATCCCCGGATTTCTTCGACTGCAATGTCATTACAATGGACAGAAAACCACCAACGAATTCAAGGAAAAGGTGACATTGAACGCATGGGAAGCACAGGCAATTGCAATTCTATACATGAACGGAAACACACTCAAACTGTCACTCCAAGAATGGAAAAACCGATACAAACAAGAAAACCAAATGATAAGTAAGGTTATCAAATTAAGCATAGGTTAGTTTTGGAATACGCCGGTAAAAGTTTCGAAAAACTTTTGACGCGATGAAGCGTGGCATATGTTTCAGCTCCACTTACGTGAGACCTGAGGACGGGAGAAGCATGCAGTTCTCGCTCCTTCCGAGCTTACAGTTCAGCGTCCATCGCGGAACAAGCGTTTCCGGAGCCAACGCGTGCAATAAGCTCTCTTGCGCCATTTGGGGCGCTCTGATTTGGCGCCGGTGAAGTGCCAGTGGGAAGAGCAATCGCGCCCTTGCTGAGGTGGTGGCGCCCTATCTTGCGTTGAACCGGTTTTATTCATTTAAATGAGAGGCTGACCTGCCGTAAGTTGTCTTCGTGTTAGACACCGCAATGTGCTACGAAGTATTGTTTACAGCAGAACACTTGGCATTTTAAACCAATTATGAGGGGGAATTTAACAAATTTCTGTTAAATAATGCGATTACATTATGATTACTTCTCTATAGTAAATTAGTGTCAGTCAGGTTAGTTCATTCTGAACCGGTTTTGACGTATTATACACTTCTTTTTCACCATAGTCTGACAACATGACTTACCGTGTCAACGACATGAGACGCCAGCAAGCCGAGACTCTGAGGTGCTTCGCCCCTAAAATGGTTGACAATTCAGCCTACAATGCGCTATACGCCTTGTGCACCGCCTATAGAGGCTCCACTGAAACACACCTAGCGGGCGCAGCCGACAGTACGTGCGGGAAGCCGAGCAGACGACACCGCTTTGCACAGCTTTGCTGTGAGGAGATGAATGAAGTTCGCGGCTGCTATTTCCCCTTCGTGCGGGTGCTAGACAACTAATTCTGCACTGGCAGCTGCAGGAAAGGCGCGGGCCTCTACGAAAGTGGACTTGTGCACGATGTTCGTCACGAACGAGCGCTTAACTAAGCGCACGTCGCCGATTTCGAACGACGGCATGAAAGCCTGGCACCGATGGTTCGTGCGCGACAGAGCGCGCGCATCGAAAAAACAAGTATGAAAAGGCGCCGGGAGCGCGCCCGCGCGCCTCTTACCCTCTCCGCAGAAGACGCCACCGACATAGCCAACGTACGCGAAAGATCGGGATATTCGAGAAAGCAAAGCCGAGCCAGCAGCGCCGTCTGATTCCGCAGACGAATCCGTAAGAGGATCTCGCCCTTTCCCTAGCTTTCGCTGTGCTACGCACAGACGAATCATACGCACCTTCCCGAACCCAGGCGGGAGCCGATACAGGCAATGCAAGCGCAGCAAGCGCGCGGGGGCATAGTCAGCCAGTGAGGAGTGAGTCGGCGAAGAAGTTATGTCGTTCTAGTGATAGCATCGTTCGCTCGACCGCAGAAGACGTGTTTGATGATCTAGTGCTGTGAGTTAAGTATCAAGAGATGAGAGTGACAAGTTTTGAAGAGGGTCGCCGAGAAGGCATGTGATGACCGACTGCGGAGGAGAACGAACGTCCGCGTGGAGTGAATCGTCATGCCGGTGAATATCAAAGGTGCGTCGCGCAGACCAGCGTAACAAGATCCAGCTATGAGGTGCAGCTCGTGGTGAACATCCGCTTTGTTTTGTTTACAAAGGTGACGTCTCAATCACTTCTTGTTCCTTCTGCATTTCTGCCATTGCTGCATTTCTGTTTCTGTAAATAATAAATATAGAACTTAGCTTGTAATAGCGCGGTACATGTACCGCGCTAGTACAATGGGAGCCGCGCGGGCCTTTTGCGGTGAACTCCGGCGCCGCGGCGCTGCCGTGCCGGACCCGTGGACTTTCTCCGCGGCAGAAGCTGCGCCAATGCGGCGAGCGTCTGCTACGCGCCTGATATTTTAGCCGCTACTAGCCAAAATTGCGCGAATTTGGCCAATGTTTAATACTGCGCCACTGAAAAATAATACTGCAGCGACTCATCGCACAGAGAACGCGTTTGTGCATTGTGAAACGGGGATTTTGTATATTTCATTTCAGCTGGTTTGTCACCACAATGGTCTACACATACGTATCTGTTTAAGGAACGCATTCTGCGATCTCTTCGTCTTGAGAGAAGGCGCTTAATTTACTTTCGTGTAAATACGAACGTAGACTTCCTGCAGAAAAGAATAAAGTGGAGATAACGAGGAGAACGTGGAATATATGCGCGTAGTAAACGTCTAGCTCATGCTAACACGTTTGCAACCTTCGTATCCTTTTTTTTATTTCGTGTGTTCGCTTTTTTTTACAAGGCTGCCTCGTGTGCTCTGCTGTTTCAAGCCTTTTCATGCGAAGCCGAATGTGTCCGTCGGCGTGGCCGCGGTAGCAAAAGTAAAAAATTACTCGCGTAACTCGCGTCTCGTTCACTTGGTATACACGAAAATTGGCATGTAGGGGCACGCGTGTATGCCTTATATGAGCGATAGGTCACGGCATCACTCACTTGACATGCTTGCCATATGCGTAACGACTAACAATAATTATACGGCGTGTGGTGCGAAAACCCGCTTTCTTCGGCCAGAATTAATTCTGAGGATGTGTGGTCTGACGATTTGTCTCCGTCAGGTGATAAAAACGTGGTGGTCACCAATATCGATGTCAACGTGTTAGACTTACCCATACATTTTGAAGAACTGACCGCAAAGGTAAAATGTATGCGAAAAAGTACACAAAAAACACGGTCCCTTATGCAATTCGCCTGTGACTACTCGAAAACTAAAGCCATCTTCTTCTTTTTCGTCAGTTGATGTATTGATAATCCCTTGCCCCTCTCCGAAAGCTTTCTGCACATACGTGGTTTCTGACTGCCTACAGGATCGAAGGCATTGCAAGATTTCTGCACCTCACTTGCTTTTACATTGCCTCCGCAATCGGCCACAGATCACGGAGGCGATGCAAAGCGACCGTATGATGTGATGGCGTCATTATATGATGTCACTCAACGTGACGTCACGAAGACGTCATAGTGGCGTCACAAATTTTGTCGATCTGTGACGTCATCACGTGATGATTTTGGGCATCACTCATGTTGGCGACGCGGGACGCCGACGGTCAATTTTCGTGTTTGATGAGGCATCGAAGGCTTCTGCGTCTTAAAAAAAACAAGACTAACCAAAGTAAATGGAACGATAACAGTGCAACATCGTGTATGCCTCACTTCATGTTACGAGCGATCGCCCGAAAACAAACGTGATGCTCAGCTCAGAGCAGCTGATTACACGCTTCTGCGGGACAAAAGAGGCTTCCTTTGCCCGTCTGGTCATCTCTTTATATTTATTAAAGAGAGGACTAGACATGCTGTTTATGTACCCCAGAGCTTCAACACGAAAGCGTGGTGGACGCTATATTGAACTCATCAAGAAAAAGTGGGAAATTGCGATCGGGTGCCCTGTTTTCCCGCACTCAATGCCGTGAAAGAATTGTATTTAGCTAACTACTCTTACTCATCTTTTTGTAGTCTCTGAACCACGCGAACTCTAGCCTCCGAGAACCATGAACACATCTGAAGTTGAGAATGCGAACGCTTCATACTGACGTTCAGGGATCCCTGCAGACAGAAACAAGACCGACGCATGAGTGACCAGAGCTCCCTCCGAAACATCTAGTCTATATATATATATATATATATATATATATATATATATATATATATATATATATATATATATATATTATATATATATATATATATATATATATATATATATATATATATGTATATATATATATATATTACGCCTTTTATAGAAAAACTTGTGGAATAACGTTAGTTTACCTGGCATTGCTTTTCGTTCATTGTGTTTGCGCACGGTGAGCCTTGTTGTACACTACCTCAAAAGCAAAAATTAGCCAAGAGCGTTGCGATCGTATGGCCGTCTCTGCTCATTGTTTCGTTTCCCTTACGTCTTCCCGGTGTGCTTCGTCCATAATCAAGTGCTAGGGGAGGCTAACAAATTGTCGAATAAAGTGGTGTGCATATGGCTAGCAAACCACTGGTGACCATGAGTAAAACGCTCGTAGTGTGAAGCGGTCACTGCGCGTAAGTATTTCAGCTGACTGCGCGCGCAATTTATTTTTTTATTACTCTTAATTCTTGCATGCGTGATGCTATTTTCGATTACCTGTGAGAACAAGATTTTTGTTCTTTCTTTGTGCGTGTTCGTTTCGCGCGTTTTTACGCACGCACCAACGTTCTCGAACTCCATCAGCGGATCTAAGCCACGCTGATGCCGTTTCACACGTGATTGTTTTGCGTTCTGTTGTTGCTCCAGCACTAACACAACGCTTAAAGATGGATAAGCTCCATTCCGCACCGCATTATAAACATTAAGTAGACTTCAAGTGCCCTGTGTGGAAACTCAGCGCAAGAAACTACAGCGCGCAGCAGACGCCCCTCGCTTTACGCGCGCTTCCAAGAGCGCGGGAAGCCCACGTGTCCGGCGCAGCAGCGACGCGGTGCGGAAAGCTGACCGCAAAAGGCCCACGCGGGAGCCGGCGCTTTGGACACTCCCCCTATTATAGGGCACTCTAACCACGTTAGTGTGCTAAGCTGTCACTGAATTGTGTTGCGGCCTTCCCACTTGTGGCCGCTCAAGGAAAGGGCGGGGCAGGCAACAGAGGGGCACTGCGAATGGAGCCAACTCTACGAAGGTTTTCAAGTAAGGTCACTCGTTTACTGACAAGAGTGGCACAAGTTTCCCTATCTTTTGCTTCTACACTAGGAGACTAAGGTTCACACCAACACCATTTTGGAAAGTCCGGAGAAGACATCAGTGAAAGAAGCACTGAACTATAAAATAGGAATTAGAATATTAAATCTTAAAGTCTCTATTTAGCCTAATTACGACGCCTTAAAGGTTAACAACTGCCTTACAAATAAGACGGAAGGCTTGCTAATTATGGGCGTTTTTTCGTGACGGAGTGTGGAAGATCAGACGCAGGTTTCCAACAGAGACCCTGTGAGAGTGAGAAGGAGAGCGGGTGAAACTTTATTCAAAGGAAAGGGGGATCTTAGATCCTCTATGCCTGGGGTCCTACGTCCAGGGTTCCACTGGCCTTGGCCGCCCGCAGGACTTGATCCAAGAGCGCGAGCTGCACTCCCGGGTTGCGTATATGAATTGCTGGCGCCGCAGCGCACGCGAGTAAGAAAAAAAGAGAGAATGAGGAGGAAGCCAATGGTGGCCGCCGGGAGCTCTTACTCGCTATTGTTTCTTCTTTTTAGGTCACGTGACTGAGCCCACGCGCGTTTTCGAACGCACGCTCGCCACCCTCCATGCCGCAGATCCGCGCATTGAGGGCGCGTGTGAGTGGGGCTCTTCGATTTTCGGACTTCTGGCAGTTCTCTGGCAGCCAGAGGGTCAGCCAGCTAGTTACGGTCGGGACAGGAAGCAGCGTCTTGGTCACGTGTGTGGGAAGCCCGAGACAACCCGAAGCTGCCCCAAGATTACAAAATCGAACGCTGGAGACAGCCAGCGTACACGTAAACAATCGCTACCGCCGTGGCAGCAAACGAAACTTTGCGCCGCGTGCGCGTTGGTTTTTTTTGCATTGCCCGCTTGAAAATATGTGGCTAGGTTTGCTGAAGAGCTGAAGTGATATTCTCGAGCATACGGATTTGGGATACGATCACGTACGTTCGCAAAATCGTGCGCAACTCGCCCCGTCCGCGAACAAAACAGCCAGCTGGCGCACGGCGCCACGAAAGCGATGGAAGGTGAGCTACCGCGCCGCTAACGGCTTAACCAGCTCACGTCTGCTTAGTACGTGTACAGTCGCTGCACAACATGACGCGAAAATCTCGCGAAAGTGATCGTGTCCCAAAAGAGCTCGAGGATCTAGCGCGTACTACGTCGCACACACGCGTTGACCAGCTTGCGTTTTGTCATAACTTGATACATGCGGCGGTATGGGTACCACGAGTGCGCGTTATATCTAAAATAAACTTCCGTGAGACGCGTCTTCGACTCGTTTTGGCAGATGTTGCCTGAGCCTATTTCCAGTCCTAAGTGGCACTCCAAAAATCTCATGTACTAGCTCAGCTTTTATTTGAGCTACTATAGGTGATAACCGCGTACATACTGCATGGAATTATTACTAAGAGGTGGAAAAAGACAAAGCCGACGATGAAATAGCAACAAAAGGATGTACACATTTCTGAATTCATCTTCGTTTTTTCACATCGGACGCGTCGTAGCATAACATAATCTCATACCTCATATACTGGCCCGTAGATCGAAGTACGCTCGCACGCCGTTCGCGACCAACGAGGATCACACAAAAAACAATGTCGCGATCGCTTTTATTCGATCAGTGCATCGAAGACCTAGTTGAAATAGTTAAGTTCTGACGGGGTTCACGCACGCAAACATACGACGGAGCGAAATAGCTAGTTCGATCACAATCGTCTCAGCTAAATGCACATAAAGCACACACGACACCACAATCGAATACTACTACGAAAAAATAAACTCGAAGGGGGTCTCCATGCGTTCGTACGAACGTGTACATAACTTTTGGGACATGTGCACGACGCAGTTAGAATGGCTAGAACGCGACAGTTCGCCGCGTTGTTCACGGAAGGAAACTTCACGGGACACATAAGAAAAGCAATAAACATTATTAGCTCCAAATGCTCGCCGCCACTCGTAATCGCGCCATTCGCACGGCGGAACGGCGCCGAGCGGCCCGAGCGTAAGGACAAGCAAAGGAGTAGTCCGCAAGCGCCCGCATTTCAATCCGTCGAGTCCTCACAAAGATGGCGGCGAGCGCGTATCATCTCTTTTCGGCGTCTGCTAGCCCGAAACCTTCCAGAGAGCTTCCACGACTAAATTGTCCTGGAAGCTTCTGGCGACCCTCGGCCGCCCCGCGGGTTGCCAGAACCGTCCAACCCGAGAAAAACGAACGCCAACCGGAAGTGCGCCGCGGGGGTTCGGGGCAACCCGAGAAAAACGAGCGCGCTCTGGCTGGCTCTGGCAGCCAGCGGGTAGCCAGAAGTGGAAAATCGAAGAGCCCCAGTGGTTTTCAATAGGGTGATAGTTTCGATCAGCAAAGTGGTTCCGACTCTCAACATGAAGTGCCTCCTCGTCCACCTGTGCACGGACGGCAACGCGCACCAGTAACACGTGAGACAATTAATGCAGCGTGGATCGGCGACAGGGAAAGCGGAAACTCGAAAGCGCGTCCAAAGTCTTTGCCATGTTAGCTTAATGATTAGTTTAATGACGTAGGTTTGGGCATGTTGCTGTTCCATTGCTGTTTCTAGCGCATGCAGGAGACAAAAACAAGTAACACCGACGAATACAGGCGCTAACTTCCAAAAGATTTATTTTCAAAGAGTCACAAACATATATATGTGGGATTGGTGAAAGACCCGAGCAACACCCTGGAGAAGGGGCCCAAACTTGGAATGGAACCCAGATTTTCTCCTCGAGCATTGTTAATATTAGTCAGAGATGTTTCAATGTGTGCGGAAGGCAGTGATGTTTGAAGATGTTCTCAGCAGGCGTTGATGCGGTATGGCGGGCAAAGCTCCCCAAGTCAAAAATTTTCTTCGGTATAATAGCCTAGCAGTCCTTCCTGCAGACAATGAAGGCAGGTTTGTGGTTCGTCAGCATGAGAATTTAAAAGTGAATGCCAATGCAGCTATTAATAATATTAACATCTGCGGTTTACGTCCCAAGACCACGATCACCATACTCTGCAACCATTACAGTGTTATTTCATGTACTATTATTTTTGTAACGGCCTTTATACCACTTGTTCTACCTATTGCACTGTCTTCTTCGCTTTTGAAACTGAAATCATGTATTTCGTAATTTGCAAGCATTTTTTCTTTTTTTACTTGCATTGCATAATAATGACCATGCTGTTATTGATGCTTTTGTCCCCCCTTATGTAATAGCCTGCAAATGGCCTTTAAGGGTCAATAATGTTGATGATGATATGAATATGAGAGACGCCGTAGTGCAGCACTTCGGAAATTTCGGCCGCCTGCGGTTGCCAGTGCAGCTATTGAATGTGCATTCTTAGTAAAAATGATGTTTCACTGAAGAAAGTAAAGAGCGAAGCAAAAGATTGTGTCAAAAGCTAAACCACAGCAAACTCGCCCGTGATATCGTCAGTAAAAGAGCATTGGTTTTTAAACTGTTCTTTTAGGTGAAGACCCATAAGTCAGAATGGCCGTTGCGTGTCATTGTGTCACAATCAGGTACATGGGAAAAAGTCTGTTGGCCTTTACATTCACGACAAGTTGAAGTTCGGAAGCATACATGCTCTGTTTTTGACGAAGAATTCGCTAGCAAGTGATCAGTAATCTTCAAACTGAGTCTTGCAATAACTTGCGTACTTCCTCTGTCGACGTCAAATATCTGAATTACTCCTTAACCCTTAATGAGCTGCTTTCGTGCGTTCAAGAATGCATGAAGGCTTATGATGAATTGAATTTGATAAATACCGAGTGCTTATCGTTGCAAGGGTTTCGTGAGCTTCTTTCTATTTTCGCGCGATATTTTCGGAATGTGAAAGACATATTTTTCTTCAAAAATAAGGAATTCGCATTGGTTCATGCATTGCGGCCATTCTTAACGGTATGTATCTTGCCCGCGTGAACAGAAAATTGGGAAGCACACTTATCAGTTCAAATGCCAAGGATGTGTACCGGTACGTTGACGATTACCTTGTTTTCCTGGATACAAACAGATTATAATGATGTGTCTCAACTACTAGATGTTTTTACAAACTGCCTTCATACGCTCCTCATCAGCCATGAAACACCAGGAATTAACAGCCTCAGATATCTGGGCATACGGATGTGTTTAGCAGGTAACCATGTGTGTTGGTCGTATGAGTGTAGAGAAAATAAGCCATTTCTGTCATTTTCATCGCGTCATTCTAAGCTCGTAATGACGGGTAAAGGGCAGCTAACTGTAACGAACGTGCTTCGTCGCTCCTTCTATCTAAGTGTCAGAGCAGTTTCGCGCTCAGGCCGAGCACTTCAAAAATGCTGGGTACCCGCAGCCAGTGATCACTTCAGTGGCCGAAGGTCTTAAAACCTTCAAACGTGGCCGCCTGAACCATCTGAGAAAAGTGCCACAAAAGGAGGGGGAAAAGAAAGAAAAGTGCGCTGTGGTATCATATTGCCGCGTGTCTTATATTTCATGAGTTGAAGCTGGTCTTGCTTGTGCTTCGGGAGGCTCGGGTTGACGTCGAAATCTGTTTGGGGATCTCGATCCTTCGAAGCAGGTTCAGTAGCATCGAAGAAGGCGAAAGCATTGCTGGCGTCCACGAATTCGTCGATGTAGGCGACAGTCGTACCTATGTTTAGGTGCCTATATTCGTGGCTGAAGTTTGTCAGCACTACCTTTCCTTTGCCATCGCGCAGCTCGGCTATGCCACCACCGACGCCATACCGCCCGCCAACCGGCCAGCGATACACGCCGAGGAAGACCGACGTTTGGCGCGCCCCCGACCATCGTCCACTCTGCTACCACTGCGGAGAAACTGGCCACGCCTTGCTGCCGACGTCACCCACTACGTTAAGACTTGCCGAGATTGCCAGCGACGGAAGACACCGCCGACTAGGCCAGCGGGACTCCTGCAGCCAATCGAACCACCTCACCGGCCGTTCCAGCTAATCGGATGGACCTACTGGGGCCGTTCCCGACGTCGAAGGTTCACCCCTCGACATTCTCCGCCGTTGCCCTCGCATCTCGCAACGCGCCCTCGCGTATCGCGGCATGCCCTCGCCTCTCGCAGCACGGCGCAGCCCTCCCCTTCCTAGCCAGCCTGACTCTCGCCACAATGCAGGCCACAGACCACGTGATCAGTTCTACGCCGACCCCGGACATGAAAGCCTCGAATGAGAACATCTTCGCTGTTAAAAAAGGTGCTTTTGCAAAATCAACAAATATCAATTAATTTATCAATTTATAATCTGCCATGAATGGCTTCGTGCAGATCAGTCATCATTTCAAATAGTTGTGTTACACAAGAACGAATACGAAGGAAACAGTGCTGACTACTGTTTGGAGATCATTCTGTTAACAACAGAGATTCTGTTGGCGTTTCTCTGAGGAGGACCGTTAAAAAAATGTTGACCAATTACTGCCTCTAGGTAAAGAATTTAAATCTCTAGATGAAGTGTTGAACAGCCTCCAGCGCTACCTTTGTGTTTCCATGCCGCAGTGGTTTCACTGAGTGATCTGTCAATACACTCTGTTGCTCTCAGACATGGGCGTGCCTACGAGGGGCGCCGGGAGAGGGGGCACCAAATCAGCCCTATAGGTTTACGTATTCGGGCATGCCTCGTCATTCTTTAAAGTGAAAGGTTAGAGTTATTAAGGCGATACAGTTTTTTGTACGATAATGGCGGACGACGACCATTGATGTTGCATTCCGAAAGCAGTTTACTGACCATCTTTACCCCCGGAGTGCTGAGGACCAAAGGCTGGCCGTTGTGGGAAGCACTTCATCGCTTCATTTTCATGTTTGTATCCACTGCAAAGCTTGTTTGTTTCAATATCGCCCAACGGTTGTTTGGGGGGGGGGGGAGGGCTGCGGTGAGACCTCGTCCCCCCTAAATGTGAACCCCGCGCATGCCTATGCTCGCAGATGGAAATACAGTTCAAAGCTACCTAAAAACTAAACTTGAATAAATACATGATAAAGTATAGGAAATATGTGTCCGCATTTCCAACTGAAACTGTAACTTTCATCACAAATGCTCATGGTGATGCGCCCACTGGAAGTTTCCTTCTCAGAGAACTACACTGTGAATGTGTGCAGCATTCTATAGTCGGTTAAAAGTCAAGACTAAATACTAGCTACGTGCCCACAAGTTCGGCGCGCCCTCTGTGCAAATTGGTCGAGTTATGTGGTTTCCGCTGCAACCATAAGTACAAATCCCGTGCATATGTAAATTCTACGGATAACAAATATGGATGTCGTCCCTATTTAGAGTATTACGTGCACCCGAACAGCGATGTAGGAAACTCTTCTGAAATTAGCCAGGAAGTTGAAGTTTTTTCTACCGAGAAGCAGGGAGATGAATATGCGTCTGCATGGAAAAATCACGGGCGTCAAATACAGGAAAGGTACTTGATATCATGGAAATCAGCAAGTGCTATTGGACGAGGCATGTATAGAATTTTTTTCTGTGAGAGACAGCGACGGCTGAGGGTGGTGCTTACATATATTTTGAGGTTTTAACCAAGGAGCTTAAAATGTATTCTTTTTAACTTTTCCCTACTGAAAGCAAAGAAGCAAATTGTAGCAAATTTACCGAAAACTGGTTTTCGCGCAATTTGTAGATCTTTTTTTTTAATAAAACAGGGACATTATTTCAATTCGATGGGTTTCCTCTATTTCAAGTGTGGCGCAAAAAGATAGCTCGAAGATGGCTTCACCGCATGGAAATTTCATGAAAGATGACAATAAAATGAAAGCCGATACAAAAATGGCAATACATGGACGAGTGTGACCTTCTAGCGTCAAGAAACACAACTATGATGAGTATAGTCGTCATCGGTCATTTTTGTGCAAAATCTCATGGCGGCTTTACTCGTCAGCGGGAGGGAGTATGTTAAATCTTCTTGGTTGGAACCGACTACTTGTAGTCTGCCATCATCGTCCTCAAAGGGGCCCATTTCATCACTGGAAAATGCGCAAAGCTATAGGCAAATAAAAGTTTTGCAATTTGCTTACGGGAGAATGTAACCCGTCATATTGCAGTATTCGTTGCCGAAGTCGGCCTTTATATATACATATATATATATATATATATATATATATATATATATATATATATATATATATGTATATATATATATATATATATATGTATATATATATATATATATATATATATATATATATAGGCTGTCCCACACAGACACATGCGTAAGTACGCCATGTTTTTATCTCAATGTTGTATCGATGTCGCACATGCCTCACCGTGGTAGGATGTACGCTTTCCTTCTACGATTTCTTGAATAATGCGCATTTGTGCTCTACTTAATGACGGGAGTGTTGTATAGGATATGGCTGGCCAGAAACCTTCGAAATACTTTCGTTCACATGCATTTTTCAAGTAGCTGGCATGCTCCCTTAAAGTGCCGTTGACGCACCTCCCAGTTTGGGCAACAGACAGTTTTCCGCACTTTAAAAGAATTTCGCACACCACCTCGTGATAAGATAAACATTTTGCTTGTACGATTTGTCGAGTAAGGCGCATTTTTGCTCTACCTAATGACAGGAGTGCAGTATATGTCGGGTGAGCAATCCTGACAGGTTATACAATGGCTTGCTAGAAACCTTCAAAATATTTTCGTTCACGCGCATATTTCAAGTTCCTGGCATGCCCACTTGAACTATTGTTGACGGATCTTTCAGTTTGGCTAATATACACTTTTGCGCACTTTAAAGGAATTTCGCATGTCACTCCTTCTGTGCATTCAAAAAAGGGCACCCTGTGCTTTGCGCCGCAGGACTGCTGCATCCTTGCCTGCGGGTCGGTCATTCGGTGAAACGTAGACAGCCTGTGTAGGGCACTGAATGCGACTGGCGTCATACCGCTAACCCAACCTTTTGAGGTTGCGGGAAAACTTTGCAAATATAGAGAGAAAGGGGGAGGTAAAAAATTGCGGAGGGGTGAAGCATGTAGGGAAGGGTGTTTCAGCTCTACTAACGTCAAACCTGTGGAGGGGCGAAACCTCCAGTGTGCGCCAGTGTTTCCCACAGAAAAATCACTGCTAATCGGCAATGACAGACAGAGGAAAGATTAGACACAGATAACCGCAGTCTGAATTTACTTACGTGCACGTTCCGTATCTTTAATGTTCGACTACGCCCAAGAGAGTTCTCCCACCAGCTCTACATTGCAGGTCGACATCTAGTGCCTACAGATACGGGATGCCAGTGAATGGTTGTGCAGCGCCAGCAGTCGTTTTTTTTCAATCAAGTAACTCGCTAGCAGACGCTGCCTGCGTCGGCGTTATCTCTCGTGGGCGAGGGCGCGTTCTCGTTTCTTGCGAGCTGGGTGTTAGTCGTCGTTACGGAGATCTGCCACTAGGCGTCAACGTGAGTGCGATGCGTCCACATCACGCGATGCTATATCTGCCAAACAACAGCAGATATTGTACAAGCTCTGATATCCCAGTTCACTATAAACTACTTCTGTGACGACACGTTTAACTTTCGTGTTATGCTGATTCCTATGACGGAGGGATCAACCAACCATCTTTTTGGTAAAAACACTTACATCACTAAAATTTCGGGGAGGGTGGCCCGGGCCCCTAGCCCCCCCCCCCTGGCTACGGGTCTGTGCCAGTACCGTGAGCGCAAATCGGGAGATGAAGAGAATTCTACTCCTTTCAGAGTGTCAATATCGTCGTCTATTCGCGGTAGTGGATATACGTCCTTACGAGTGATCTTGTTGAGTCGTCGGTAGTCCACACAGAACCGCACAGAACCGCCCTTCTTCGCAAAAAAAAAACGACAGGAGACGCCCAGTGGCTGTTAGAGGGTCGAATAACATCCCCTCGAAGCATGTCGTCGACTTGCTCGTTGATCACACGGCGTTTTCTGGGAGAAACGCGATATGGACGTTGCTGCAGTGGCAGTTGGGCGCCAGTGTCGATGCGATGCGTAACGGCTAGATCACATACACTCGCGTGGTTACAGCTTCGCTGTACGACGGTTTTAACGGCGTGGAAATTGCTGCAATTTTGCCTACATTAAATGCGCTCCTCTCATTTGCCAACTACATTTTGTGACAGCGCAGCACTCTGTCGCCTTGTAGAGTTCATTGAACTACGAGTCGGCTGCATATTTCTGAACACCGTCATGCTCCTGCTTTTAGAAAACCTAGCCAGTAATCGGTCAGCGACGGTACATGTGCATAAGTCTTACCCGTAATATAGTATTAAGTAAATTCCCAGTGTTTCGAAATCGACAGGAAGTCTCAATTGGCAGCTGCGTAGGTGATCCATGAGCCCACGCTTTGACCTCATGGAAGTCTACGATTGCGGCCTTACCTGTACGTTGTTTTCTCGTGGCTTGGACACGGCGTCTCTTTTCTTGTTCCTAGAGACCATCGCCGTTCGGAACGGCCAAACGAAAGGCCATTGCCGCGAATGTCGAAGATTGTGCTTGGCACACTACTTCCTGCTGTGTACAATACTGCATGTAGGTACTCTGTTATAACCTATAAATGGCATTTATTCCACCTATAAAACCTGATCTCCCCGCAAATATTTCACAGAAAGGGCTCTTCTGATACATTTCGAGTGTTGTCATTGTAACACATAAAATGGATCAGTTGTAATCACGTTCTGCTAGTGCAGCTGTTTAAGCCAGTAGGTAATAAATCAGCATTCTGTGCGTAGAGCCCAAGGCCCCAAAACAAGCCCCTTCAAGAGGATTTATTTTGTTTTATAAGTACGTTTCCTTACATGGTCACTGCTGCATGATACATGGACAGACGCGCATTTTCCTCGTTGAGCCTTCATACCAATACTGAGGCGTTCAAAAATCGGCTTGGGTTCATTCAAACTAAGCATGTGCAAATCAAGTTGTATATTATGATTTATAACTGCTCTCGCAGGGCCCCCCAGCAGGCCACATAGCGAATTTTAGTTAGACGCTGTAAGTTGTTGTGTGCCGAATGAAGAGCAAGATGTCGCAATAGTTTTTCAAATCGGTTCATTACGAGCTGATACGAACAAAAATTTGTTGCTTCGCGAAACCATGATGCGAGGACGCGAGCTGCAAAAACTTTGCCACTCGCCCCGTGTAGCCTTCGTAAGCCAAATCCCTTCCCCGCCCTCTTCGGCAGCGGCCCCTGAGAATCACATGGCGCACACATCCACACGTCAGGCGCATGCATGGTCACGTGCGCATGACGTGCCCGAGCCAGCCTGAGCACGGAGCGGCGTTGCACTCCACCACCTTTTTTAGGGGCGAAGCTCCTTAAGGCGGCACCCGTTCGTCCCTCGTAGTCGTAGTAGTGCGTAACCAGTCGTAACGCTAGTACAAGATCTTGAGCTTCAAGGTGGTGCCGGTGGGAGACATTTCCTGTGCGTTGTTGAACAATAAAAAATTCGCAGCGTGCGCGTTAACTAAAAGCCGAATTCTTCTGTCTCTCATTCCCCATTAGCAGCCATTGGCATGTTCCAGTAGGAAACGTTAGTAGAAGTAGAAGTGTAAGTGTTAGCTAAAAGCAGACTTCTTCTGTCTCTCATTCCCATTAGCAGCCATTGTTTACTTCCAAGGTAATGCCTGCTGAGATTTCTCCTGTGCGTGATTAAACAATAAAATTTTGTTCAAAACGCCGTTGATTGATGAAATAAACCAACGAAAGACGCCAGATGTTTTCTAAAAGCAAAACGAAGAACGCCAGATGTTTCTAAAGCAAAACGAAAAGACGCCAGCTGCTTAACGAAATACGCCAGATGTTTTCTAAAGCAATGGTTTTCTAACGAATGAAAATTCACAGCGTACATGTAAAATTAAAGTGAGCTGCAAGTCGTCATAACTCATCGAACCTTTAGTATAAACGCGCCCGATCTCACGTCGGTGATGATGTACTGGGCAGAATTCACGGAAGATTCACGGTTTACCGATGAACCTCCGCAGCTTCGCCCACTCATCATCATTCACTCCGTGGATATGCTGTGATTTTTTTTTATATAGCGGCTGTGGCCGTTGTGTAGACGTTATCTGCGGCAGGGTGTACTACAATATTTTGAGTGGCGCAACCGCCTGCCGCGGAGGGGGCCGTTTTGTGTAGAAAATAGCGGCGGTGCTGCAATCGACTACTCTTGAAAGCGTTTTCCGGCCTCGTAGGCGGCTGCTTGCCGTTGCGTTTGCAGAAACGCGGAGGCTGATCAAAGAAATCACAGCATATCCACGTGGTGAATGATGATGAGTGCGGCGAAGCGAACTCGCGCTGCAGCACGGCGATGGCATTGGCGCGAGCGCGGTCATTATTGATGGAAGATATTGTGACTAGATTGTTTGAGAACCACAATCTGTTGCACACACCGCAACTATGACCGAAACTGTTATCAAAGAAGTCCCACTGGAAGCGCGCGTCGGCGCCTTTGGGCAGAGCCCGCCTGATGCGTTTTGCAGCCACTTCACGTGCTCGCACAGCCTCGGGCTCTGCCTGCCGATATGCGCGCTTTGTCGCCGCTTCACGGTCCCTCACATTTTGAAGATCTGATTCGCGCCGCAGCCGTGCAGCTTCGGCCTCGAGGGCTCGAACGGCGGGGTCTTCGCGCCGCAGCCGTGCAGCTTGTCGAGCAGCTTCGGCCTCGCGGGCTCGAACGACGGGGTCTTCTCGCCGCAGCCGTACAGCTTGTCGAGCAGCTTCGGCTTCGCGGGCTCGAATGGCGGAATCTGCTTCGCGGCGTCGACGTGCAGCTTCGGCCTCGCGGGTTCTCACCTCAGGATTCTGTCTGCGAGCGCGCGGCCGCCGCCTCCGTGCCCTCCGTTCCGCAGCCATTCCTTCCATCTGGCGACTCTGAGCTAAAGAGAAAGCGTGCCAAGAGGGTGCCTAATGGCGCATTATTTCTGAAATGTATTCTTCGGGCGTCGTTGAAAACACGAGACGTAGTAAGGAAGAAAGAACGCCACACAGGCGAACACGCAACGAGAGTGTCACTCGTCAACGTCGTCCTATTTTTCTAATGCATACCAGAACGCGCGCAGTAAAGAAGAAAGTATGCCACACAGGCGAACACGCACCAGAGCCTCACTCGTCAACGTCCTCTTCTTCTTCTACTGCATACCAGAACGCGCGCTTCTCAAGAGCTAGAGGTGGCTACTACAACGCTACAAACAAACGGAGGATGGACAGACCCACGGCATAAGGAGCTTCACCCCTAAAATAACGTAGAAATGGGCGCTACATCGCAACTGAACTACATTAACGCGACGTGCGAGCGCCTGGCGGACTCGAGGGATTTTCTTTCTTTCTTTCTTTCTTTCTTTCTTTCTTTCTTTCTTTCTTTCTTTCTTTCTTTCTTTCTTTCTTTCTTTCTTTCTTTCTTTCTCTCTCTCTTTCTTTCTTTCTTTCCTTTTTTATGATGGGCGAAGTGATTGTAACTTGTCGGGCTGTGGTGAAGCGTGACAATAATGCATTTCTAGAAAGCGCCGTTGTTAACCTTCAGTTTCTAGAAATTCGCTCCAAGCATGGATTCAACTTGCACGTAACGTACGATGTGCCACTTGGCTGCCACAGGTATTTTAACGGTAAAAAAACACCTAGGCCTTTACTAATACCAGCGGCTCCCTTATGGCATTGCAAGCGCTCCTGCCATATTCCAGTCAGTCATGGACAGGATACTCAAGGGCGTCACTCCAGTCTTGTGTTATATCTATGATGTCATCATAGGAGGGCCAAGTATTGATGACTGTCGGCTGAAGCTGGAAGAAGTGTTGACCCGTTTACGCGATCACAATTTGACGCTGCGCATGGAAAAGTGCAAGCTCTTTTACAGCGAAGTTCGCTATTTTGGCCACGGAATTTCAGCGGAGGGAATCAGGCCACTGGGATCAAAAGCAAGGGCGATAAAGGATACACGCAAGCCCACAAATGTAACAGAGTTAGTCTTTCCTTGGAATGGTAACATTCTACTCAAAGTCCCTGTACAACTTGGCAACCAGAGGTGCGCCGCTGTATGAGCTTCTGAGGAAATGAAAGCGTTTGAATTGGACGTACAAATGTGCTCTCGCGATTCAAGAAACGAAGAACTTGCTCACGACAAGCAGCCCAGTACTAGGTTTTTATGATCCAAGAAAGCCCTTGGCTGTTAGCTGTGATGCGTCGCAGTATGGGCTCGGCGCAGTTCTTTTCCATAGACCTCCAAATGGCACAGAAAAACCCGTCTCTTTCGCGTGAAGAACACTATCGCAAGCTGAATATGGCTGTGCTCAGATCGAGCGACAAGCGTTGGCGATAACTTTGCCCTCAAGAAATTTCATCGCTATCTATATGGGCGGAATTTCATGCTGTTCACGGACCACCAATCGCTGATAGGCATCTTAGGGCCAGGAAAGCAAGTTCCATCTTTTCTTGCCGCTCGCATGCAATCAAGCAGCTTTGAAGTGCCACTATGTTTTTAATTATTTAGTACCCCTTCCTTTAGTCCGGAAACCTGGCTGCTGACCCAAGAACATTGACCAACACTCTTTAAAAAGGAGCAGTATTTGCAGCGTTTGCATGAATATACATAGGAAGAAGAGCTGCAGTAAATCGGCTCAGCTGCACATCATAGATGAGTCACACTAGTGTGGATGCCACCTGTATCTTCTTTATGTTGTCCTACAAGCTCGAACTTCATCTTGACAGCATGTAGGCTGCTCAATTGAGGGACAGCTTGCAGCTTCACACACTTGTCACCTACGTTGTTCTTCATCAACCACGCCCCGCCTCGGTGGTCTAGTGGTTATGGTGCTCGACTGCTGACCCGAAGGTCGCGGGATGGAATCCCGGCCGCGGTGATTCCATTTTCGGTGGAGACGAAAATATTTGAGGCCCGTGTACTTAAATTTAGGTGCACGTTAAAAAACCTTAGGTGGTCTAAATTTCCGAAGCCCTCCACTACGGCGTCCCTCATAATCTTATCAGGGTTTTGGGACGTCAAAACCCGAGATAATATTATTAATCAACCATATATGATAAAGTTTCATTAACCCTTTGCAAATAATCTCTGCTCTGTCCAAGTGTCAGTGCCTAATTTAGCGTTATATTTGTGCTTTCGTGTTCGGACAAGATCCTAAAAACCTCATCTGCTCTGATTTTACAGAAAAATCAGTTCTACAACAATCAAACCTGTTCTAAATGCAGCTCTGTTCCTGTTCCAGGGCAGTGAGGTGGCATGTTGGAACAGGTAGGCATGATAATTTTACAGTGATAGCGTATATTTACAAATATTTGCACAGTTTGCAAGGAAAACGGATGCGCACAAGTTACAGACCATTCTTTCCTTGCAGGTATGAACCAACTCGCCCAGCAGCAAGTTTTATCGGACCATATTTACAGGTTTCTTCTAACCAGAAGTAGCCGCGATGACTGCAAGGTCCTTGATCATCTTTCAACAATTCTTTGCTGTCGTCTACGCTGAATAAGCAGAGTAAACTACTCTGCTTCTTGGCAACACAACCGACCAGGTTGAGTGCGTCCGCACGGTAGATGTTAAGGTAGAACAAAAGTAAAAGCCAGAAACGGCTTCAGTCTCACCATGCGCAGAATAACAAAAGGTTCTCAATGGAATGCCATAGTCTTCCTATACAGCACAGACGCCGGTGCCCTCCTTAGCAGGTATTCCAAGGGGTCACATACTGCAAATGAATGCCAAGACTTCAGTACACAAGGCACTAGTTCACTAAGTACAGGCTGCCTGCTCCTCCAAAATAAAAAGGCAGGACAAACATTTTAAGATACGGCCGCTGCGTCCATTAGAATATGTCACGTTAGGCACATCGGCAAATTCAGGGCGAATATAAAAACGTCGATGGAAGCAATCACCTGCTAAGGTATGCATCCTCCAAGTATTAAAACTTTCCATGAATTGTACCTATGTCAAGAAACGCTGTTAAGCACTGGTTCAATCGTGTGGCCATTCTCACGCGTATCGAAGTCGGACTGCTCTTCACTAGCCAGCAATTGTAGCGTAAGTTCCGTGACGACCTGGCGTTTTTCCGGCATCATAAGCAGTTGTGGCTCTCTAGCGAGCTGCTCTACATCAACGTAGCTGTGAGCAACTGCGTTAAGTGCAAACATTGATGGATAAACTAAGGCACCTCGGTCAAGGTGCTTCACGAGATCTAATGTTCGTTTCTGGCGGAGACTGTGATCTCCTTGTCCACGGTCAACGAGTCCCTGCATCGCACGCAATTCAACTTTTTAATGGAGGCGTATACTGCATAACCTGCAACGTAGACGAGGACTGGGAGGACGTCCTGCATCTTCGTAAGAGCCTGGCTGATCACAACAACGTTGCTGCTGGGAAGCAACGCCTCAACTTGCTTTCGGACATATTCCCAGTGCTGGTCAGTAGAACCTGTAGGCAAGGTACTTTGCAGGCGCAGCTTGTTTTCGACTTCATATATCTGCCTGATGGAGATGTGACATTGCGCACCTGCCAGCTGCCTACACTTTCCAAACCGATCTTCTGGGCAGTCGGTCTGTATCTTCGCAAAAACAACATGGGATATTCCAAGCTCTTCGAAGCTGTTCCTAGAGAGCTCAACAAGCGCATAGGTAGTGTGTTCAAGAGCAGCGTGAGTCTTCTTTGTCAGAGTACCCTTGTCAAGACCTTTGTTTTTCCACTCATCCAGCTATTTCAGAAACATGTGCAAGAAGGCAATTTTCGGATCGTTATCAATGGAAGGCACTGGTTGTTGAAACTGATCTCTCAGCCTTTCTCCCTTCCATGCAGTTTTGACGTTTACAATTTTCCACCACTTGAGTACGATATCGATGAATGTAGCAGTGGCCTCAAAAGAGAACAGGTTGTGTTATGCTCCAAGAGCGCGTAACGCATCTAGTAAATAATCATTGAAGATTTGTATAGCAAGCTTTTTGTCCTGCCTTTCCTCGACAGCCCATAGCCATATTTCAAAAGCTGGTCACAGACTTTGCTGTGAAGGTCCGTGATTGTCGCAAATGTCGCTGTTTGCATTTGCTCTGATTATGGCGTGTCTCCTTGGATCTCCGGAAAGTAGAAACAAATTTGGTCATTCTTCTGATCGATCTAGTTATTTCGTATGCATTTTATAATGTGCACTGGGTCTATAACGAAGAACAGCGGCCTTGAAGGGCCTGATGGATGTCGGTACACAATTCTGTTACGAGGAGGTGATTCGAAGAGGGACATCGCTTTTTTGTTGAGAGTTGCTGTCGCTGACGACGCACATAACCCGGTACCCAATCTTTTGCAGCCCGCAAATCACTTCTTTAGGCGTCTTTTGCAGGAAATCCGCCTCTACTCAGTGCACCGGCACGATGTGACGCGCGCACCATGAAAACTGCGCACCATGAAACGAGCGCACAGTTAGCAGCTTCATTTCTATTAAGCGCGGCACCGGTAATATTACCCCTTTTGTAGTCAAAGTGGGGTTTCATATGTATTTATTCTACCATAACTGTGACAAAGCGCTGGTCATCTCTCATGTCAGAAATTCTTTTCGCCATATAGCTGAGAAATGTTTCGCTCTGATGCTCTTGTTGAGGACTCATACCATAAGACGAGCACACTGATCTGATTGCCGTAGGATGCCTCAAGGTGATGCTTCCATTGCTGCGCGTGAACGCATACGCAGGGGGCGATATAGTGAAACGAATGCAGCAGAATATCATGAAATCAGTAGAGCCTGCGCTGTTTTTTCGATAGGTGCAAGGTGACTTCTCCTTCAGAAATCGAATACAGTTGGCGTCGTCTTCTGCTTGGGACGTGCAAAGCTGATCTAGCAGTAAACAAACCGCCTCGCAAATTTCCGTGACTGAGTTGCACATCAGGTCATCGTCCCACTTCTCGATGCCTTCCAGGAGTTCCACCATACCACTTTTACTGTTAGCGATTTCGGCAACGCAGAGATTTGCGCGTAGCTTTTTTACGGCTGTTTTCATGACGTGTAGCGTCACGCTCAAGTCTCCTTTCTCGCAAACAGAGTATTTCAACCACGGCGCTTCATCGTCGACGACGTGAATGAGAGGAAGCCTTTCATTTCTTTCCATTACATCCCGGAACTTCATCCCTTGGCTCCTAAGTGGTTGGCAAGTTCGCTGAAACTGTTGATTTTATCCTCCTCGCGTGCTCTGATCAACGCCTCGTTGGATTCAGCGATGGCTTTCTGGAGGGCTGCATTCTCTATGCGCGCGCGCTTGTTGTCAGGATCTTCCCTTCTCGCGGTATTTCAGGACATGTAGCTCGGATAATTCGGGAACTTCGACGGTACAGCGTCTGGGCGAAGGCGCACATGAGCTAGCGGCACTGTCAATACGCGGCCATGAAATGTCCTCGTCCATGAAATGAAGTTCGCATACCTAGAAAAAAAATTTCCTCCAATGAGCAAACCGATGGCTACTTGTCATACAAACGTGTGGCTCATGAGCCACTTACACAAGTACGTATATATAATTTGAAAGAACTGACATTTACGGTACGGTACGAAGAACTTTATTTAAAGGGGTCATGAACCACTTTTCCAAGTAATGATCTAATGGCCTCAGTATCGGAGTGTACTGCCTCCCGAATCGATTGCCGCAAAAATTTCTCGAATCCGTCAAGAATCAGCGGAGTTACGGGGGTTTGGCGCACGCTCCCAGCGCTTTCTCTCTTTTCTCGTGCCGGCGAGCGCACTGGAAGCTAGACAGGGAGGGATGGCATGGGGGAAAGAAGTTACGCCAGCGCGCGTCATGAAACGCGATCGCTCTCCCGCTGTGATTCGCTTGCGCGAGTGCGGTTACCGTGTACTGAGGAGTGCGGCGCCGGCAAGTGGCGGCACCCCGCGGCAAGAAGCGCATCTGATCCGAACGCCGCTCTCGATTTACGTCGGCTATCGGCCAATAAGCATGCTATGTCTCTTGCGACGTACAGCGGACAGACGCCCCGCCCACCGACGAGAGTGAGAACCGGCCTCTGTTTGAAAAGAGGGTGCCTGGGGAAACGGCAACTTCGCGCTCCGCTTGTGGCCATTACGCGGCGCGCACGACTGTAATATTTGGCAGAGCAGTTCATAGCCGTGTCAGCTTTCCGCAGGATGTGTTTTTTCAATCAGCCCAAGGGGTGCTTCATGACCCCTTTAAAGATCCGGAGAAGTACCACCCCTTAGGGTGACACCGCGGGCCGCTCCGACGAGGGGACAGTTAGAGCTAGCCTAACCGCCGCATCGCAGGCTCTCTGGACAGCCCAAAGTTGATGCTGATATTGCGAGCTCTTGAGGGCCGAGCTCCATTTCTGCTCTGTGAGGTTCTTATCCCCACGTAACTAGGGGCACCGCCAAAGCATGTGCTCTAAATCACACGTTCCCCCGCAGCCAGGGCATTGCGAGCTGAAATCACTTGGGAATAGACAGTGCGTGAAAGCGAGATTCGGATAAGAATTAGTTTGTAGCATCCTACGAGTCAACGCCTGTGGTCTCGTGAGCTTTTTGTGCGGTGGAGGAAATACTCTTCTTTCCAGATAAAAATGATTTCTGAATTCAATAAATGTGAATAAAGTGTCTCAGAACTGTTGTACCCTGCTCCGTGACAAGGCTTCTCCTCCCGCGCGGAGAGTTAGTACGCGCGCTTGGGAATGGGCGATGTCGTTGAGGTTGGTGAGCGAGTCCAAATTTTGACCTAGGTGTGCCGGGAACCAAATGATTGTGTGCATAGTTATGGTCCTGTTCTTAAGAATGTCATGTGCTTCTTTCGCCATGGAGCCCGAGGCAAACGCCCTGACTGCCGATCTAGAATCCGAGTAGATTTGCGTCCTCTTATAATCCAAGAGTGCCAAAGCAATAGCAACCTGCTCCGCTTTAGAGGAGGTGGTCCCAGTCAGGGAGGCCGACGAGATGATTTCACCTCTATTATCTATTGCGACCACGGCATAGTGAGTCTTAAATACTAAAAAAACAAGAACTTACCCTGGAATTTTCGGTGACCGTGAGGTTTTCCCGTGGCACAGCACGAATCCAAGCGTTCCTCAGGACTTGATCTCTCGGGAACTTTACGTGCACCTTCATGTCCCCCGTATAGTTAGCGCGGCATCGACGTACACAGCCTTTCACTGTGAAAAATACACGGTCAACTGAACAGCGAAAAGATGTACGTCTGTACAGACGCGCCGGGGTTTGAGTTTCGGCTGACGCGCGATGAACACGCACCAGCGCGATACGGACACGCGCATGCATCGTGTCGCGGCGACTAGAAAAAAAACCCACGAGGGAGCGTAGGGTGTGCATCTTGAAACCCAGGCATAAAAAATCCACAGCATATCCACGGGGTGAATGATGATGAGTGGGGGAAGCTCCGGAGGTAATCATCGGTAAGCCGTGAATACTCCCAGTAATTCGCCCAGTATATGATCAAGTAAACACGGGAGAAACACCGTGTATATATTAATCATCAAACGTTTATTGTACTGTTGGTTTACGTGGTCCCTTCATTACAACGGTTCCCCTAGCGTACGTCGCCGCATTAAATCGAACGATTGCCTTCCACCAGCACGCACCTGCAACGCAGCGAGCGCCTCCGCGTCATCTGGGGATCTTTCTGAGAACTAGAGGTGGCTACGACAGCGCCATCTAGTGAATACTCTAAGAACTAGAAGTGGCTACCTACTACTACATACTACAGGGGAGGGACAGACCCGCACCCTGAGGAGCTTCGCCCAAAACTCGCATGCCACGTCATGCGTTCGCCCCATCTGCTTACGTAGCGCCAGTGGAAAGGGAACATAACTAAGGCCTTCATATTTTTTCTAGAGGGTGTTGGCTCTAGACACGGGGCGCTCGTGCTCTCCTTCCTCCTGCTACGAGTAGGCATAGCGACGCCTCTGGCGTCTTGACGTGGCACGAGCGGCCGATGGCCGCCTCTGCTTCTGTGTCTCTAGACGCGGGACGCTCGTGCTCTCCTTGCCTCACTGAAGAATCCCACGACGACACCAATGGCATAGACTGCACAGAGGCAGACGCACATGATCTTGCGTCTTTACGGGAGTCGAATGCCTCGGACGCCGGCAGTTCCACGCAGCGGAAGCTGGATGGAGACTGGAAGACAGTGCGGATTCTACGCCAGAGGAAGGCACAGGCTCGAGAACGCAAGAAAAAAAATTACACCATCTCCCGCTCAAGATACCCGTCTGCCCGCTGCTTCGCATCCACACATGGTTCCCTTTAGCGGGAGATGGTGCAATTTTTTTAGGATCCAGTGAAAATTTCATTCTCGCTCAATTTGCAAAAAAAGCAGTACAGGCTCCGCGAAGGCAGTACTTTGTTCCGCGAAGGCATTTTGTCACTTTCACGTAGACGACAAGCAGACGTGGTGGGACGCAGACGACGAGAAGACGTACATCGAAGTGTCTGGTCAGGGAATCGTCGTGTCTGCACGTGCGTGATCCTTGAATTAAGTCAGAGTTTGCGCTGCACCTACTGCTGCTATGGAATACGGCCAGCATCGACGCCCTGGAAGACCACGGAAGACACCTGACGAAGAGAAAAAAAAGTACGCTCGCGTTTCCCCTTTGGATCGTTGCCGGATAATAGATGTTCACAGACACGGAGGTGATCTGAAAGTGCTGTCCCAAACACTGGGAATAAATATAAAGCAGTGCGTTCTATTGCGGCAACTGACCGTGAAACAGCGAAGACACGTAGAGGTTCGTCGAAAAGGTTTGGCCCAGACGTGGTCGATACCCTGCAAGAAATTCTAGAACAAAATCCATCCTTCACCCTGGAGCAAATAAGGAGGTCTCTCGTGGAGAAGATGCCTGGTATTGAAGTCAGCATATCGACAATTGATGGGCTTCTGATGGCCATGGTTATTCAGTAAAGATGCTCACTCAGAGGCCAGTAGACCGAAATCGCACCGATGTGAAACAGTTGCGGCGCTGTTATGCCCAATGGCTTCAAAACGAGGGAACTACGTTAACACGATATTACATTGACGAGACTAACTTCAACGTGTGGTGCTCACGCAGTTTCGGAAGAGCGAAACGAGGTGCTGGATACCGTCTCTCCCCAAGCACAAAGGGTGCAAATATAAATATTATAGCTAGCCTGCATGTCGGCAAATAGCCTTCTGCATTGGAGTATTGCGGACGAGGTGCACTGGGATGCGTTTAATGACTTTCTCACAGATGCGCCGGCAAACTTTTTTCAGCAGGAACCGGCAACAGAGGCAGTGTTCTTGTTTGACAACGCCCCAGCTCACCGCCGCGCTGAACAGGCTGCCCTTGCTGCAAGCGAGCGCACAGTGAAGCGGCTACCGCCCTACAGCCCATTTTTCAATCCAATTGAAGAACTGTTCTCAAAATTAAAGGCAGGCGTCAAGGTCTTCGTCACCGTGACCTCCTCACAACACCGGTAGGCATCTCTAAGAAAGAGCATCGCCGTGGCCTGCTGGTTGAGGCCGCGGGGCGCTCTATGCAGCTCATCCAGCGTGTGGAGTGTGCCGCTTATGATAGGCACAATTACACTTATGTGCACGCCGCTCTGGACTGCCGTGATATGTAAAACACTGCTCAGCAACACGAGGACGGCTGCCAATTTAGATGATGTTTATGTTACCAATAACAATGTTGGTTTTTCGCGGGCTTGCTTTCACGGGTTCTCATCATCACCATTCCCATGACTGATTAGAAGAGCTCGACGTTATAGGAACAATGATTGTTTCGTAACAATATGTGTTTTACACGGGTAGCGTTTTCGGTTCGGCATTGCGATAACATGCCAGGCGGGTTATCAAACGGTAAAGAGATAATAAAGCAAGAGACGCGTGGTCTTCCTGGTCATAAACATGCTACGAAAAGATTGATGAATCACTCCTTCAGCTCCATTAACATTTAGTCTGTTTATCCTGTTCGCCAAGTCAGTTGCAATACAATAAGGACCACGCCGGAGTTAAAGATACATACTAGGAATGGCGAGGAGCTACCAAAACAAAGACATCATTAACCAAGCTTGCTTTTCTAGAGGATTACTCTATTACAACGATCACTCGCAATTGTCCATATATATAGGTTTTATTGCTGCCGTAATGGAGGGGCTCAAAAAATCAAAAACAAAGGCTTCTGACTATATTCTAGCACTGCAGAATCGGCAAGTTGGTGCATTAGCGCTCAATCCTGTTGCCTGTGTTTCCTTCTTCGCTGTAGCCTCTTTTCTTTATGCTCAAACTGAGCTGCGCTATACGAATACGATATATTCTTGCCTTTAGACTTCAGTGAATATCCGTAAACACTAAACCATTTCAGAAAAATGGGATGCTTACGAAGCTGATAACGCTGCAAGGAGAGCTAGTCGGTATGATTTCATCGTGTAACGCGCGGCCTTGAATGTGAAGGGCCGAAGAAAACGAAACGCAGCATAGCCTTTGCACGCTGGAAATAATGTAAGTTGTCAGTTTACGCATCACCGTATGCTGCCTTTCATTTTGTTCGGTTCGTGTCGTTCCTGGCAGCACATTACAAGATGAAATTCCTACAAAGTGCGTAGTGCTTTTTGAATTTTTACATATGTGCGCGTAACCTACGTATTCTATGCTATTTGCATTGCATATTTTGTAGCCATCAGTATTCTCAGTTAACGAAATTTTCAGTGACGCTCAATTATTCATAGCTTTACTGATACCATCCACTACATGTGAAAATTATAGGCACGTGTATGTTACCAGACAAAACGACTCGTCATCACTAGCGACTCCGTCCTGCCGAGCCTTGAGAATAAGGTTCCATCACCCTTTCAATCAATTTTGATTTCACACGCACGAAGCAACGTTACAGGAATGTAGGAGACCATCAATGAGAACATATCACTAGTGATCGCTGATACGCAAGGGTGATTAGCGGTCACTACTGCAATGTTCGTTTAATGACAATATGTTTGATACTAATGAATATGCACTCGAAATATAACTAGGACTGCTTTAAAAATGAAGTGATTTCTCATCACTAGTGACTCGGTCGTACCATATATTACACACAAGTATTGTATCGCCCTTCTAATGACCTTTCGTTTAATACACATGATGCAATGTTACAGGACTGTACGAGGTCATCGATCTCAACCCATCACTAGTGATCACTAATAGGTCGGAGTGATCGGCCTTGCAGTGCTGACTGCTGCACTGCTTATTTTATGAATCTTTGTTTGATACTAATGAGTACACACTCGAACTGCAACTGGGACTGCTTCAAAAACGAAGTTATTTCCTATCACTAGTGACTCCGTCGTACCATATTTTACACACAAGAACTGTATCGCCCTTTCAATGACCCCACGTTTGATACACATGATCCAACATTACAGTAATGTACGAGGTCATCGATCTCAACACAACACTAGTGATCGCTAATAGGTCGGATTGATTAGCCTCTCAATGGTGACTGCTGCAATGCTTATATTATGACACTTTGTTTGATACCAATAAGTACACACTCGAATTGTAACTGGTACTGCTTTAAAAAGGAAGTGATTTCTTATCACTAGTGACTCGGTTGTACCATATTTTACACACAAGAACTGTATCGCCCTTTCAATGACCTTTCGTTTGATACCCATGATGCAATATTGCAAGAATATACAAAATAATCAATCTGAACACATCACTAGTGATCGATAATAGGCCGGAGTGATTAGCCTCGCAATGGTGACTGCTGTAACGCTCATTTTAAGACAATTTCTTTGATACCAATGAGTACCAGCTCGAATTGTAACTTGGTCTGCTTATCATGAGCGACTCGGTCGGACCATATTTCACACACAAAGGTTTTCTGACCCTTTCAGTGTCGTTTCTTTTGATACCCATGATGCAACGTCACAAAAAGGAACGAGACGATAGAGCTGGACATATCAACAGTGATCACGAAAACTCAAGGTCATTGATGCCTGCAAGAGTTCCGACATAAGCATTCAGTTAATCACCCTTTGATACCAGTGATCACGAGGGGGATTTTTGCAGCAGCGGTCACACCGGACAAAATGGTCACTAGTGACTCACTCCTGCTTTATTCTACATATGCTGAATAAATAACCATTTAAATCACTCCAGAGCTATTCGCTCCAAGCAATTCCGAAACTTGTGGGTCGTCTTGAAGTCGCAAGGTAGTCACGTACGACCTGCTTGGATTAAATTCGCTGGCGATTGGATTAAATCAGCTGGCGGTGGATTAATTTCAGTGGCCCTTGAATTAAAATGACAGGCACTTGGAATAAATTGAGTGGCGGCTGGATTAAATTGACTGGCGCCCAGATTTTTTTGGCTGGCGCTTGGATTATATTGAGCGGGAAAACCAATTCTATTCATAACTGACAAAAATATTAAAGGGACCGAAAACTGACCAGAACATGAAATGAGATGGCTCAACTGATGTAGATTGTCCGTCGCATTGACTCAAACCTACCCTGTTTTTTTTTCGCGAGAGATGGATTTATATTTTTATTTATTAATTGCAAGTCGCGAAAAATGACCTGTGGCGCCTCCGGCGGCGAAAGCATCAACGATCCGATGAACCCGGCCACGTGACCGTTGATTGCTCTACGCGGTCAACGATTTTTTGTTAGTATTGAAATATTGTTCGTTTCTTTATGTAAAAAGGTATTACTCCATTAAAATGTAAATATAGGCCTGCGTTAGTAGTACGCATTAAAGTGGCGCTGCCTTCGCGTGACGTAATGATCCCATGCTCGTCAGCGCGTCTTAAACAAGTTTTCAGCGTGCTCATGCAACCGTGCATGCAGTCTCCAGGTCGCTTAGATTTAGGAGTGACAAATTTTTGCTACTTACACTTCGTCTCAGAAATGACGCGCACTGCTACTCGGCGCGGCCGCGCATATGCGTAGTGACGTTTTCGATGACTTGGCTTGCCTCGTGCACTGAGAGAGTAACGACCCGGAACAAGCCACCCATGACACAGGCGCAGGCAACCTTGGGCGCATGCGCACACAACGTGGTTCAAATACAGGGAAGATGTGTAATGCCACATCATCTCATTGTAACAGTTTGTTATTTTCCAAAATAGTTGAAAAGCTCTAAATAAAGGTAGTTGAGCATAGAGACAGGAACTCCTGCGAAACCAGAACAGTCATCGCTTTCACATATCGGGAGAAGGGCCGGCGGCATCGCTATCAATTCTCAGTGTTGCTGGAGGAAAGGTACGTCCGTGTTTAGAGCCTTTCAGATCAAAAAATACTGCTTGTAAAATAACTACATGCTTTTGGGATTAACTACTGCGGCTACAAACACTTAGAAGGATGAGCTTTCTCTCGCGCCGTAAAAAAATGGGTCGAGAAAAATCAGTTGTCGGTCCCTTTAATTTTAGTGAAGCGAAAACATTTGTGCTTGGAACACAAACCAGCTGGTACTTCTCACATCTAGATGCGAAGTGCGGGCGAACCGAGATTTGCGGGCAGAGCTTATATAGCACACGTTGCTCCAAATGAGGTGAGGCGCGATTTGGAAAGCGCTTAGAAAAATTATTGCTGACGTGGGTATGATGAGCCTTTGTCATCGCTAGACCAGCGAGCGACGTGTCCACTGCAGCTGGAGCCAATTCTGTGACAATTCCTACAGAAACCTCTTTCGTTTCACGAGCATAACTGACACAGGTTTTTCTGCTAACTTTTCTTAAACTAGCGAGCTCAGCGTCTTTAATACAGCGTTTTAACAGGTGCTGTCAACATCTACGCATTACAAGCACCAAACTTTACAAAGAGATTTTGAATAGAGAATATATCATGACGCTTACAAGCATGAGGCTTATAATTTTTCGGTCGTAAAGAACGCATGAACTGCTCTTTAAATCAGATATATTGTGTGGCCTCCGCGATTATCTCCGGCAGCGCGCCGTCGCTCTGCCAGAGCTGATCGCGGAGGCCCTGCTGTGACCTCGCTAACGGACGTTGTTCGCGACAGGTGGTGCAGCTAAACGGACGCCTGTTCAACCGTCAACTAAGGTGCTGTAATTCCAAATTCACAGTGAACATTGTTGTAATGAAACGAAAAGAGCAATGAGTCGAAATATACGTGATATGATGGGCGCGATCTGTAAATTAGTAATATTATCAGCGCAAACGCTCGGGAATTCATTTGTGTGCCGCTAATAGGAGGTCTTGTTGGTTTCGAAGCTTTGCAAGGAGGTGTAAAATATTCCACGAAGAATATCCTATTTAATTCGCCTGTACGATACAGAAGTGTATGCTAGTAATCACCTGCTGTTTCATCTTTTATTGCATAGGCAAGCAGCACTGCAAAAAAAGCCAAGAAATGCAGCAGCGAAGTCGCCACCACAGCATGTTAGGTAAGGATGAAACTAAAGATAGGCTGTGCGCTCTTTTTCTCGATGATGTACTGGATCCCGCTCTTCTAATTCCCGCGTACGTTCTGCGTTCCGACCTTCCCATTATTGTGCGGTCGTCTCGGCACGGCGTCTTCGCTGTTTCTTCTTGCGTTCGAGAACGTATTGCTGCAATTTCCAGTACTGCGCAGCTTGGCCACATTTCCGTACTTTTTCCGGCACTGCGCGTAGATTGATTCACGCCATCGGCATGAGAGGTAGTTAAGCCCAGTCGGTAAGGCACTCGGCTTTTGGGCATGGTGTCGCGTTGGTTCTGAAGTCGTCAATGCCAGTGTTTTAAATGCGTAGTTCTTTATACCCCGATAGATACGACGCTGTTTCAAAAAAGAAAACTTTATGATCATCCGTCCCATGCGTTGTCTGGTAAAAGAAAATCGCTACGAAGTAGTAATGCATGAAAGAATTGTGTTACTTTTCGCTGGTCCTTGGTTTCTGACCTAGCGAAAGTATCGACAAATATAACGCGAGATTTTAAGCAAGACGGAATGGTGCAGTAAGGAAACACAAAGAATACATATTGAGGTCGCAATAGAAATGCAGCGAGTTGGTTGCATGCCGTGATAACGGCCGAAGAGCGATAATGTTTACCCTTACGTCAGGCGTTACAGTTTCCTCGTAATTTTCGGCAAAGTATTGACATTGCCATGTGGCTCAGCCTAATTCTTCTCTCCAACCATTCTCTTTTCGAAATCAAATGCGTCTTTGCTATGCCTATTTCACAATTTCGCCTACAGCATCAAAATATCATCGTTACACCTTCAACTCCTAATTTACACGACAAGCAGATTCCATAATCACCTCAGCTACACACGCACCTTTGATAACACAGGCGTGTTGAACATATCAGCACCACCATGTGCCATCCGCGTGTAGAATGTTTTTCCTGACGATATGGCCTCGAATAGCAACCATAACGCCTTTCGACACAAACTTGGCACATACCCCTATGCCACGGGCCGTGGTATACGGGTTTGCTCCACAGGTGATCGACAGTTTATATCTGCCCAGGAACGGCGAGAACATACATTCGCAATTTAAATGCGAGAAAGTTCAGAAAAACCGACAGTGGCAGCGTTGACCCAACAAATCCAAAGAATAAAAAAATTGGATCCCAGCAGGAATCGGACGCAAACGTTCTGCGTGGCAGTCAGATGTTCTACCACAGAGCCACGTCAAATCTAGCAACTGCTTTGGAAAAAGACTCTGTGCAGGCGTAATGTCCGCGCAACGTCAAAGTGGCTGTAGTATTGGTCATCTAATTTTATAACAAACAGTAAACACTACTTAAATGCTCCTATGATACAGGCGTCATGTCGGGTTACCCTCAATAGTAATTCCAGTGGTAGGTTCGCGTTTATAACAGTCGAATACACAATGTATTTGTATTTCTACGATTCAGCAAGCTGTAGTCAAGCGCTGCTCGAGCCCGGAGAAACACGATAACAAAAATTACGTATGATAGTCACACCATCGCGCCGTAGCGTCACTTCGTTTCGATAATACTGACGTCTGTGCTTTAATGTGAGTGCTGACGTTACGTTAGACCATACGCTACCCTTTAAGCGCCAATGTGGCCGACGTTCCTGGTAAGCCCACGATGTGCACGCAACTACTGCACTTACAAGAGCACGTCGATCCACCTCGAACACATGGCTGGAAACCCCAAAAATTGGCGGCGTATCTGCGTGCTCCGCTGCAAATGTCGTGTAAAGACGATAGAAGAGGCGCTGCGGGAGATATGGACGCCATCTGGCAATACGTCGGGAAACATGAGTGCTGTGTTGCGGGCTGGTAGTCCCGGCGCAGCGGCAGGTGAAGACCGGCGGTGACCAACGCGACCGGCGGGGACGCCGGCCAGCCCGATCACGTGGTTTGGCGCGATGCGCCGAAGGAGAAGAAACGTCCGCACTCAACGAGCACTCTCCACAAAAGCTCTTATTTACACGTCGCCTGGGTAAAACAGGAATGCCAGAGCGGCGCCCCGTGTCATTCGTACAATGCAATACTGAACCTAAACCGAAACACAACATGAGCTTGTGCAGAGGGCACGGAGGAAGACAAGTTTTAGCGCAGCGGCATTTTCAGCGCAGCTTAAGAAACTAGGGTCTTTGAAATTGAGTATCTATGTATTTTTTATTAAAGGAACACACCACCTAATACTTACCTAATGATGCTGCGCCTCAGATATGCGTAATATTTACTTTTTGATCGACAACGTTCACAAGTAGGAACACCCGTACCAGTTCAAGATGGGTGGGCGGTTAGCAAGTGGTTCAACTTTGGCCGAGTGGCTGAATCGAGTGACGTGCCGACAAACAGAAAGACAGACGAAAATTTCTGCGTTTAAGTTCCCCAAGAAAGACTATCGTCTTTAAAAAAAGCATCATGGAACTACTGGCTGCCTGCTTCGCAAGAAACCGATTACGACAAGGTCTGTGATCTGGCGAACTTTTTCTGGGTTGGTATTATTTACATTCATTGCAACCCTCTTCCTTACACGTTTACTTCTGGTTTCATTGTAAACCTCTTTACTCACTGCCTTTGGGTCTGTAACGTATTTTGCAATAAATAAGTAAACGAGTAAATACACAAATATTTTGTATACCTCTGTTGCAGACTCTTGCCTCACAACCCCCTCACAGCCCGCACCCACCCTGGCCCTCTCCCTACGGAGGACGTAAAATAAATGATCATGTGTTCACTGCCTACGCGCGAGCCGCTTCTCGCCAGTTCAAGGTTGACTGTGAGATTGGCAGGCCGCTTTTGGTTCGCTCCGCCGAAGACGGGGTTTGCCTTCAAGAAATGGCAGCCGGAGTGCGCCCGTGAACGCGCGCGTGCTCGCCGGGCACATACACAGCTTCGGCAAGCGAAAATCAAAGCGAAAAGCCAAGGACAGGCTGATCCACTGGCGAGGGATTATTCATTGGTCATGGACGTTAGTCCTCGTGATAAAGCAGTACCACCAAGCATCAACGCTGGGTGCATTTACGTTAAACGCTGATATAGCTGCCAAACACCTATACACATTGTGCAAGTTCTTGAATATGAATGTAAACAATCAACTACTTCTGTAAGGACAAGTTTTACTTTCGTGTTATACCGATTCTTTCGATGGAGAGATCATGACACGGCATGACATGAACTTTTTTTACTTATTTCTGTATGCACTTCCCTTTCAGTCACACCCCCTCTCCGTGATTGAAAACTTGGAATCCTTCCCTTTGCCGTCCTCACGACGCTGCACCTTTCCCCCTAGTCATACGACCACTTTTAGCGAACGACACGGACGGCGAAGGACGACGACACCGGTACAGTGTGCGGAAATACAGCTTCGCTGCGCGGGATATTGAAATTACTAAGAGTATCTGTACAAACCGGCGGCATAGCGAGAAATTTATATGGGGGGTAGGTGGGGAAGGTGAGGGAGGGGGGGGGGTTCGTCTATTCTTTATGTGTGCTCCTGCACGTGCTTCTATATACCTATACATTGTTTTGTGGGGATAATTTCTATATCTAGAATGTCGAAATTTTGGAGGGGAGGAGTTTACACCTTACCTCCGTCCTTGTCTACGCTATTTGCGCACATGTTCGCGAATTCAGTTGTCAGGTTGAAATTGAAGGCCTTATTCGCGTCAGAAGTTCGCAGAAATGTTTTTAAATATCCCAAACGCAAGCTCTTCGGGGTGTCGCTAAAGCGATTCGCAATGTGCGCTGCAAATCACCTGCTGTTTTTTTCGTCGCTGTGTTCGGGAGAACGTCCACAAACACCGCCAAGTGAACCGCGAAGGGCAGATGGGCGGTTACAACATTAGAATCTTTAAAGAAGATAACAATTGTTACTCGGCGTTTGTGTTGTTCTGATCTCTTCTCTTTTTTCCGTGTCGACACGCCAACTTCTTTATTCGTGAATCCGTACAAAATAGTGCAAATTTCTGCCGCACTGAAATGTTAAGTGACCATACAATGCCGAAGAAGAGACAACAGGGTGCTTTCTATTCCCGATAACGCCGAGTGCCACGCCTTTGTACTCATCAGCGTATGTTCTGCGTGTGGTCTTTCCTGCACATTCTTATGGTTCACACCTTTAGCAAGTGAAGGTGCTTAGTGCAGCGGGAAAGGCGAGAAGCTCATGGGCATGAGGTCGCATAGTTTCAAAACTAACAACACCAATTTGTTAGGTGACACCCTTTGTGATCTTCCAGACCACCCAGTCATGCGCTGGTACGTGCTCTCCGGAAACCCCCATAAAACATTACACACATGGGATAGGTTAGGCTATACGTTGTATATAACAAAGTTGACATTAAGCCACGGTATGAAATGAAATTGTTGTCATAATTAGTAGAAATTAGCATGAATAATAATTACGCCTTAGAAACCCATCAGATCGGGTTGATTGCGACTCCTGGCTATCAAATCTGAACAGCCCGCTTTCCTCTGCTTTGTCTCGGCGGCACGCAAGAAACCTGAGGCATACATCAAAGCGCACAAACGCCGAAAACGTATATAAAAGGGATGGAATAGGTTAAACTAAGAGTTGTATTTCCAGGAGTGGGCACTAGGTATGTCATAACCTAAAGTACGCTACAAGACCGCGAACATCTGGCGTGAAGAGGTACCAGATATCTAAGTGAAAGATTAGGGTCGCCTACAGATTATTTTTTTTTGCTACGAGTTTCTTTCGTTTAATACATGCAGTGCCATTTCTTGCAGTTATGGTATACGGTATGGTAAGTACGGCCATAGAGTAACGTCTTCGTTGGCATCCAGACGTCTATGTCTGCTAGACCTATCTAATGTCGTCTTCTCTTATGGTCACCATACGCATCGAGCAACTCGCGAAGACAAAAACATTTTGATCATGGTTTGAAGTCACGGAATTGCAATACGCTAGCGTAAAAGGCGTTGGGCTTGTTGTACCACTAACAAACCGTCATTTTTAGAGGAAATCGTCTTACGCTGCTGGCAGATTGGTATTGGCATGCTGTAGGCTATGGACAGACTAGAGGAGAGAACACGCGAGTCAAGTCCGCCCTTCAGTTGCGCCATGTCGCAAGCGTAGATATTGCTACCCATTTACATTGCTGGAGTGGAGGTTTCGAGCAGCATCTCATAAATAACGTCAAGCTACCGCCCGAACGATATATTTCGTGAACCTTTATATTAATAAGTGCGGCAAGTTGGGCAGGTTGGTAAAGTTGCATAACTTCGACAGGGTAGCGCAAAAACACGGAACAAAAGTTTGAAGTTTGAAGAACACGGAACACGGTTTGAAGTTAGCGCTTGTGCTGTCCACGTCTCTTCTTTTGTTCCGTGTTGTTGCGCTACCCTGTCGAAGTTATGCAACTTTATATTAAATAAGGGAATCAGCCTCTTGGCACACCATGCGTACATTCGTTAAAAGGGTAGTGGCACCAAATTTTGAGGCTCTAGAAAGCCCTATGTAGGCTTCCTTTGTATGCAAATACACTCAGCCCGAAGTGTTGGACACAACAAACGTTTACAATATATTTTATTTTTTCTTCCAAAGTGTGCCTAACCGCTCCTTCTCGAGATCGAGACCCAAAGCTAGCACGACTGACACCGACGTCATTTTGTAAGAAGTGCAACGAAAGTTTAGTGCGTCAGACCATATTACAGTGACGTGCAATGAGCGGTGAGCCACAACTCCGCTGCCCCAGGCAAGCAACAAAGATCGCTGCGAGCCTACACGCCTACTCTCATTTTTAGGGGCGAAGCTCCTTAAGGCGGCACCCGTTCGTCCCTCGTAGTCGTAGTCGTAGTGCGTAACCAGTCTTACGCTTTGACCTCCAAGGTGGTGCCGGTGGGAGATTTTTTCCTGCGCGTTGTTGAACAATAAAAAATTCGCAGCGGTAGCTAAAAGCCGACTTCTTCTGTCTCTCAATCCATTAGCAGCTATTCTTTACCTCCAAGGTAGTGCCTGGTGAGATTTCTCCTGTGCGTGATTAAACAATAAATATTTTGTTCAAAACGCCCGTTGATTGATGAAATAAACCAACGAAAGACGCCAGATGTTTTGTAAAAGCAAAACGGAAGAACGCCAGATGTTTCTAAAGCAAAACGAAAAGACGCCAGCTGCTTAACGAAAGACGCCAGATGTTTTCTAAAGCAATGGTTTTCTAAACAATGAAAATTCACAGCGTACATGTAAAATTAAAGTGAGCTGCAAGTCGTCATAACTCATCGAACCTTTAGTATAAACGCGCCCGATCTCACGTCGGTGATGATGTACTGGGCAGAATTCACGGAAGACTCATGGTTTACCGATGAACCTCCGCAGCTTCGCCCACTCATCATCATTCACTCCGTGGATATGCTGTGATTTTTTCTCAGTGTGTTGCCGGAATAGCCAAACTTGCTCGCTTTTTGCGAAGTGCTTCCAATCGTCACGCGAACCTGCGAACGCGACTTCAGAGAATCTTAGCTTGTTCGCACACATCTCTGCTTTAGCATACCTGGCTACCGTAGTCGTAAACGTGAGACCAGACAGGTGGGCCCACATGGCAGTGCTAAGATGGACCAGGCAAGCACATAATTGTTGCAGAAATGTATTGTATTCTACTTCACTGTTGGTGTAAATTCTCGGCAGCAGCGTAGTTCCGAATGCATTGCCTTTTAAACATTTTTTTCGCCCCGGAGACTCAGCGAAAACAAAAAAAAACGCACTTTTAATTGAGGTTGCACGCCCCAGGCAGCACACAACGTCGGGCCGATATTGGTTTTACGGCGGCTGTGCGCGGCCCCACCTCGGGCCAGCATTGCCAGCCTGGCGCCGACATCGGCGGAGCCGTTGACATTTGCCGGCAAAATTGGGCCGATTTTGGCCGCCTTTCAGCCGATGTTGGTCTTTCACTGGCAACATTGGGCCGAGTTATCCGGCCTTCTGCCGTCTTCCCGCCGATATCGGCTTAGCCGATTTCTTTCACCGGCAACATTGGGCCGAGTTTGCCGGCGTTTTGCTGTTCTTCCGCCGATATCGGCTTGGCCGATGGCTTTCACCGGCAACATTGGGCCGAGTTAGCCGCCGTTTTGCCGTACTTTCGCCGACATCGGCCGAGCCGATGGTTTTCACCGGCAACATTGGGCCGAGCATGCCGTCATTCTGCCGTGCTTCAGCTGACATCGGCGGAGCCGATGGCTTATCGACGATGTTGGAACTTTCTTGTCTCCCTTCAGACAGTTATACATGCCTGTTGAGAACGTCCTCCTGCGTCGCGGCGCTCCAGAAGTCCTCGTCACCGACAGAGGTACGGCTTCTACGGCAGAGCTAACGCAAACCATCTTGAAATAGAGCCACACAAGTCACCGACGACATCACCCGCAGGCGAATGGCCTCACCGAGCGGGTAAATGAAACCCTCGCCGACATGCTGGCAATGTACGTACGTCGAACACATGACATGGGACGCCATAATATCTTCCGCACATAACCTGAAGTTAACAC
This sequence comes from Rhipicephalus sanguineus, assembly GCF_013339695.2. NCBI lineage: Eukaryota > Metazoa > Arthropoda > Arachnida > Ixodida > Ixodidae > Rhipicephalus > Rhipicephalus sanguineus. The sequence continues at coordinate 89,634,500 of NC_051185.1, read as the reverse complement.
GGCAGTGGTAAGAAACGGCGCACATATGCGCCGTTCAAACTAGTTCACGGAAGCGCCTCAACGACGCTGGACTCCGTGTTGCCGGCGCAGTGACGAGAATACCTCGACGTTGCGCTCTACCTTTAGCCCGCCGAAGAAGCCCGGCTCAGCCTGCCTAGGATACAATCGTAATGCAATAGAGCATTAGGCGCTTGAATATTTGTAGCTTAAGCTGTAGAATACCGCTACATGGATTGCTGTACTAGCAAAAATAACAAAGTTCAAATATTGTACCGTGCTAATGCCGCACGTACGACTCGGGGCGCGAAGTATCGCCGACTGAATAGCTTGCATTCTTATTAGTTTCTGCTATGACAATGACTAACAACTATCACTAGCACTCACTTTCTACCAAAAAAAGGTGGTCTTTAGAAAAACTGACTGAAATTAGATGGCCACTTCGTTGACCAGTTGTTCAACGCTATCAAAAATGTTGAAACTTTATAACACGTACATTAACTTCATGGGCCAAATTCGAAGTACTTGTGTCTCGTAAATGTTTTTGCCATTGGTCGGCCGACTTCGCTAATGTATCCAGCATCAAAATTCACCCAAACATTCCCGCACGAATGCTTTTAGCGGAAGAAGTTTTATGTGAATACTAATTCTGTGCATAAATCGAGCCGTCATCATATTTATAGCGCTATATCCTTTCAGCCGCTGAATGTGTGCCGCCAGCGCTCATAAACTACACGGACAGTTTCCGATCTCTGTGTTTACACATATTTACTCACGCGCGTGTTTGGCTGAAGCGTAACAAGCGCATTTGCTTCAGTGATGTCACATAATTTTACTTTATGAAAATAGTAAAAGCTCAGCAAGGCGTGTTGCTGAGCTAGTTGGTTCATGTCTTTTGAATGTTTACAAATCAACTAGCCCGCTGACCATCTTTAACGAACTGACAAACACGTCTTTGCCACGTGTTGTCAGTTCGCATTTGCACTTCGTTGCCGTCCATTTGCGACATACATATCTTTTTCAAGTAAAAATCTCGCTCAACGATTGCTTCCCACGTGCTTGCAGAAAAAGTCGCATAAAATTATTATTAAGGCACGTGAAATACGATGAAAAATGCGGCTGCAACGTGGTGTACGCAAAGTTTTCATGCAGCGACATGTGGCAACAAGTGATGCATTGAAAATTCGAAGAACGCCTTTCTCAAACGGCATGCCCATAGACATGCTGGGGGGATCGCACACCATTGTGGTAGGCTGAGCCGTGCTTTCAAGAAGGGAGAATTCGCATTTTTTTTCGTCTTCTTCAACATCTACCCCCCCCCTCCCTCCCTTCCCTCGTTCAGCGTCATTGTCGTGAAACTCGCTTGACCAGGCAGGATAGGGTAGCCGTCCAGACGGCGGGACAATCGTAGCTGCGGGAGCAGGTTTTTTTCACTCCGACCAGCAGAATTCTTCAAGAAGTGCGGTGTGTGGACATGTGTGGTGGAAAGTCAAAATCGTGCACGAGACGGATACGCGGCAGAATTCCGGCATTGTTTTCGGCAGAGATCACCGCAGCGAGAAACCACTGGCCCCCTGCTTCCATGCTCACCTCATAAAAGGCCGCGTGTTCACTGCTGTTACGTGTCATCAGATTTTTTGTTCTCTTTATCGCGTATTCTCTATTGACCATCGTGTTTTGTGTATTCTGATATGGTGCGCTTGCATTTTTTTATTCGCTCGTTTTTAGCGATCCAACGGGCACACGTGAGTGGTTTTATGCACGATTCCTTTCTGTTCCAATCTTACCTTTACATTAGGAATGCGTGCGTGCATATCTTGTTTAGATGTAGAGTTCATGGGATCTTGTGGTACCGCTCGCAATGTTCTCGCATCGCGTGCAGCAGTTTATCCATCTTTTTGGCCCTTAAGATATCACTGAAAAAATTGCAATTCCCGCTTAAAGGATAACGCTAATTTAATTGCCAGTCATGTGTTGCGAATGCCTACCGTTCCTTGGTGAACTTAATAAACGTGGGGGGGGGGTGGCGCTTCTCTGCTCATAATTAGCTCACGCGTATACACAATCTTCTAGTCTAGTTGCCGCTCTCAATCTCGCTTTTTCGGCAAGCCGCCTAACATTATCTTTCTTTTCTTCGGGTCCGTCTTTAATCCTACTTTATGCTGCCTCGTTTACTCTCCAGAATTTTTTCGTGATTCGGCACCGTCGTTACTGAAAAGCGCGATATCGTCCGCAAAACGCAAGTAGCTAAGATATTCTTCGTTAAACCTTATTCCTATTTTTGCCCGTTCTAGTTCTTTCAATATTTATAGTGAATGTGCCGCGCATAACGTTGAAGAGATTGTAACTCTTCGCAGGCGTGCGACAGTGGGGCAGGGGGGCGGCCGGCCCCCGTAGTCACTTAAGAAGAGGTGGGCGCAAGGTCTGCCAAACACATTGACTTAATAGGGAGGGGGAGGGCGCCGCGATGAATCTTCGCCCCCCCACCCCCTCTGAAGGAGAACCCTGCTCACGCCTATGATTTTGCGCCTGATCCCATTCTCGATTAGGATTGTGCTGCCTTTTTTGAGGAATACGGTGGCTGTGGGGTTGTTTTAGATGTTGGCTACGGTATCTATAGATGTTTAGATATTCCTTTATGGCATAATTATTCCGGAACTGCTGGCGTGTGTTCATATCTGTGAATAAATTTGTGTTTATCACCTTGCAAAGTGTTGTTCCCTAATTTCTCAGACGCATGCGTAGTTGGTGCAGCAGGCCTTTCATCTATTTAGTTTTGTTTGAGACAATATTGACTTTCGTTCTCGGCCTTGCACGGTTCGACAGAATTGGGGTCTTAATCGCACACTAAGACATCAGTGGAGCAGTCGTTCTAATTAGGAAGCATTTTCGAATATGGCACCAATGGCAGTCGATGAATGTCGTTGGGCCGCTAATAGTCTATTTTAGCGTGCTGGCTTACAGTACAGTAACCACAGTAATACCGAACTACCGTGGTCGGCACGCAGCCATTTTACTTTATAACACATGTATCAGCCTGCCTGATCAGGTTACTTACGCATCGAGCAGCTACCACCGGTGTCTCCATATAAACTAGCTACGTGCCGACCACGACGGTACAATACTACCGTACTTAACGCACGGTAAGCCACCACTGCAACATAAACGGATGTAAACGGTCACGCCGGCGGCTACCCGATGTCGGCGGGGCCGACACCGCGCCAGCATCGGCTAGCATGCATAGGCCCAATGACGGCTTGCCATCATCGGCTGAATAACGGCAGGCCCGTCTCGGACGCTGGCTAGCCCACGTCGGCCCGAAGCCGGCAAGCCCGCATCGGCCCAAAGGCGGCTAGCCGACGTCGGGCCGATGCGGGTGAAAGTAGCGCGAGCGTGATTTGCCGACGTGGGGCCAATATTGCTGCCGTGATTTGCCGACGTGGGCCGAGATCGGTCCAATGGCGGCGTGCTGCCTGGGGCAGCGTAACAAGATGTCCATACCATCGTCCGGTAACCCAGTACTCGGTATAGGTCTCTGCGCATACCGGAACTCCAAATATGCTAATAGTTTCAATTAGTGAATCATAGCAGGTTTTGAAGGCATCCAGACGGTTGCTGACATGTGTGTGCGAATGCAGATGATGCAGCACTGCGTGCGTCACAACTTCGTGGGCCGATGTGCTCAAGCTTCCTACACAGTGACGTCACTGTCCAACTCGGCGCCAGAACGAAAACCGAAAGTCGTTCATATAAATAAGGCGATATCAATTATTAGCGAGAATACATTAATCTTCGATCGTGTATTATGCTTCCTCGAGCATAAGAAACGTTTGTGACAAAGAACATGCAAGCCACAAATTTCACGGCACCGCACTTTTAACTGCAAATCGATGCAGCTACGTACACGTTGGTCCTTACCTGCTGAAAACACTGATTTTTTTTGCTGCATCTTGGCAGTGCCGCCTTGCTGATACGTCGAGGTTGTCACTTACCAGTGCACCAAAAAACGCTCGGATTGCTGATGTGCGTAGGGTCAAACGCAAACTTGACGTCACGCATGCCTTCCTAAGTCTTCTTAGTTTTTGAAAACTGTGAATGCGCTGTCATTGTTGGACTATAGAGGCACCATTATTTCCGAAACAGTACAAATACAGCAATAAGCCGCGCTGGCACAGCAAGACTACGGACTTCCACGGGAAATGATGCCGCCTACCATCTACTGCGGTCAGTAAAATTAAGGAGCCCTTCCGTTTTGGGGAAAGGGTAGCAAGCGAAGCTTGTCGTGGGCTTGCCTCGCTTACTGGTTTCTTTCTTTCTTTCTTTCTTCTTTCTTTCTTCTTTCTTTCTTTTCTTTTTTCATTCCTTTCACATTTACTAATGCTCCCTCATTACGCAAGCGTTCAGTTTTACTTTAGGTAGCGACCGTTCCCAGAACGCTGTTTTCGGGCGGAATAGTCACGCCGTCTTTCTTGTTCTTTCCAGCGTTAGTCAGCCTCTATAGAACGGCCCCACGAAAGGACCATCACGCAGTCGTGGAAATGCGTGAGAGGAATTTAATTTCTGGAAACTGGAATTTCTTTAAATGTGCAGTTCTTGATATCGACCTTACGCGCTGCCCAGCAGATCGGTTTTATTCCGCCAAACACGAACTATTTCAAAGAAGCGCCGATAGCAAGAGTACAGCCGTCAGCACGGTTAACTCGAACTCCGCCATGTGGCTCGACGGGCTTCGAACGATGCCAGCACCGCCAAGCGTTGTACACGGTATGTTGTCAGCAGCTAACGATAGATGGGTCAATCGAAGCGGGACGAGGCCACGAAGCGAAGCGTTCGGGTTAACGTGCTGACGCCTGTACACTTTTCCAAGTTCTTTGCATCGTCACTAGAGCGCATTCGCATGCTTCAGTTCAAAGTGGGCCAGCATGGGCCGTGCCTAGTGGGAGAAATCTGTTAAAAACGAGGAAGGGGTACCGTTAGACCTAGTGTGTTACAGGGCCTGCGCAGTATATGGCACTCTAAAATGGCGGTGCGACATGCTGATATTAATGCACGTCTCGTTCGACAAAACTTCTTTGAATCTATATGTTCATTTTTGAAAAAACGAGAGGTCGAACAAGTTGTACCTGAATCGCTTCATCAAATACGAATCCATCTACAGAAGAAGCAATATTAAAAAAGCCTGAAATCTTTGACAATTGTGGAGCTTTTCTTTCTTTTTTGTTATTTATTCGGTCTATTTGTTTGTCCTTGCTGTAAATAGGTACAAAGGCAAAAGAATGAAAAAAGGCCGTTGCCTAGAGGTCCAGACATTCAATTTCGGTCCGGCAGGGACCCGGGTCTAAAACATAGCCCGGAAAGAAAACGTTTCGTTTTGTTTATGATTTCTTTGGGTTGCGTGACAGCTGAGGAGGATTTTTTAGAACATCATCACCAGGTGCACAAGTCAATTAATAGAAGATGCGTTTGAAAAAGTACGCCATTCAATATCGTACGGTCTTGATTCATTACTGCAAAATTGTTCAACGTATACGCGATCACACGATGGGCTTACGATATTCCGATCGTCGTGATCTCCCCACCGGCTTGTCTCATTTTTTTCGATAAGAACCTCTGCTTTGGCGATCAGCAGGATGATATATCACTCAGCAAAGGTGCCGGAAGTGCACAAAGCGTCTACGCACACAAACTTTACGCATGATATTGCTGTTTAATGGAATGTAAGAAAATTGAGGCAGCTTCGCGCAAGTGGTGCCAAGCGTGATGGAAATGCGTATGATGATGAGATGATGATGATGTGCCTCGACAATGGCTCATACCCACCTGTGGGATGGCCAGAATTGTTGATATGAAGTTTTAAACCTATAACTAATGAGTTAACAGAAAAGACAAGCAAACATAAAAAGAACGAGTGCAGTAATTATTTGTACATTCAGCCCAGACTTCTCAGCCTAACTAGAAATTAGAATAATGAAATAATGTGTTACCGAACGTCTCATTCTTTTATTGACTTTTATCGTATGATTCACTGTTACTGTCGGAACACGTTTGCAATTAGGAATTATAAACGCATTCGTTTTGTTTCATGAAGGAACTCACTAACAGGATCAAAAACATCCTGTGGCTGAGTCCAAATCCGAACCGCCGAAGGTGAGTATAGTGTCCATTTTGAAGACTATCCCAGCTTAGCACGGGAGTTTCCAGAAGTATTTTTTTTCTTTGCAATATATAGCACCGACACGATAAAAATAATGCTCTATTGATTCGATTTCTGAACAAAATTGGCATAGGGGAGATATCGCCAGACCAGCCCTGTGCTTATACATTCAGTGGGGGCACTCGGCATCGTAATTTAGTAATATTACTATAATAAAGAGCTGAGACACGGCGTGCGACCAGAGAAACTGTATATGACAGTATAGAACGTAAGGATAGCTAGCGCAAACAGCAGAACGTCAGCACGAGCCACTCTATGTAGCGTGATGATACGATGTGTAACTCTTCAGGGTGCACTTCTTCTTCATATTGTCACGTGGTCGTGACGTAGACGAAGGCAGCAGTCAGCACGTCCGCGATGAAATGTTATTGGCGAACTTGTGGCCGGGAAACTGTAAGTCAAACTACAGCAATACTCTGATACGGCGGACAGAGCGTCGACCGTCGATCAATGACAAGCAGTCAAGCGCGTCGGCTTTATACAAGCGCTATCGAACTTTCCAGCGATATCGCGTTGGCGGCGTTACTCTCGACAAAGCTGGAACATTCTCGTGCGGCGCGCAATCTTAAGAGATTGTTCCAAAACAATCGGCGAAGCTTCCTACACAGCACGGCGAGGGCCTGCGCAGCGCGTTGCCACAGTCTTTGTGGGTGATGCTTCAACTCATGAATATAAGACTCGCGGCAATATCCCCCTCTGAAAAAACGCCAGGCTGCGCTGAAATCGCAAGCACAGTCACAGCGAAAGCTGGAAGAGCGGCGTTTCTAGAGTCGTTGTAAGCTCTCTGGCGGCTACAATAGCAGTACACTAGAATGGTACCCACTACGCCATAAAAACAATTTTTGCGAAGTGGGAAGCACTACTAAGCCATTATTCGTGATTTGCGGAGAAGGCGAGGCACACAGCTACACGCTGTAATGCAGTATGTGCACATTGTTGACGCGACGACTGATGACGATGAAGAAATATGGCTCATCTTTGTAATGTGTTGAAAGCATTAAAAGGCCCACCAGTTATGCAATTTCCATTGGGTGACCGCGGTCGCTATTTCCCACTCCCGTGCTGTATAACATACGTTGACCTGGGAGAGACGGGGGGTGGCGAAGAACTTTACTGAGACCCCGAGGAAATGGATCATGCGCTTATGGGCTTCCTTGGCAACCAATACAAATGGACATGCGAGGAATCCACAACGCTCTAAATCATTGTAATTTTACTGAGACCCCGAGAAAATGGATCATGCGCTTATGGGCTTCCTGACAACCAATACAAGTGCACTTGCGAGGAACCCACTGCGCTATAAATCATGTAGTTTTTGAGAAGTAGGGCAGCAAGCACTGTGCCATTTTTCGTCATTCTGCGGAGAGCCGTGGTAACTGCTAAACACATGTAAGGCATCATGCGCACTTTGTTGATGCTGTGCCTGAGCGACGAAGAATTATGGCGGAGCCCTTTGTAATGGGTTGGAAGCATTCAACAACCTATTCGTGCGCAATTCGCATTGTGTACGCCTGGTTACAGAATTCGCGTTGTGCGACGCTTGGTGCTTATTTACTCTTCTACCACGCTATATGCATAGCTAATCTGGTTCCTTCCCGACATGAAGCCTGTATAGGACCTTTTTGCAAAGCAGTTTCAAGCACCGGCATGCGCAGAGGTGAATACTGGGCTCCCACGCAGAGGGCCCAGGTTCGAACCTCGTTCCACCCTGGAATTTTTTTCTTATTTAGATTTTTTCTTATTTCGAGCGATACTGGTTACGGACACCGGCGGCGGCGGCGGCGCGCGGACAACTACGGACGGCGCCAAAAAACGGCCGGTGAAATGATCTCATAACAGCTTTCGCTGTAAAGCATCGTCCCGATGCTTAAAACAGAACATGAATACTGCAATACTAAAGAAAACTAATAAAGAAAGCAAACATTATCAGGTGAGCTAACGAGCATAGTACGGTTTAAGACGCACCACATGCACGACCGGGTCGAGCTCGGCCCTCTGAGAGTTCGTGATGCCGTCGGGGACAACCTCGTGGTCGAGTGCGCCGAGACGTCGAAGTACCCTGCACGGTCCGAAGTATCGTCGAAGAAGCTTCTCGCTCAGTCCGCGTCGTCGTATTGGCGTCCAGACCCACACGGCCGCCGGGCTGGTACTACGAAGCGTCGTCGAAGATTGTAGCGACGGCTTCGGTGTGCTGCTGGTCTTGATGCACAGGCGGGCCAGCTGTCGAGCTTCTTCGGCACGTTGTAAGAAGCGGCGGCGTCGACATTTTCTTCGTCGGTGACGTTGGGTAGCATGGCGTCGAGCGTCGTCGCCGGGCTCCTTCCGTAGACCAACTGGTACGCGTCATCTGCGTCGTTTCTTGGACGGCCGTGTTGTAAGCGAAGGTCACGTACGGAAGGACGGTGTCCCACGTCTTGTGCTCACCGTCGACGTACATGGCGAGCATGTCGGCGATGGTCTTATTTAGACGCTCGGTGAGGCCATTAGTCTGCGGGTGGTAGGCGGTGGTGCGCGGTGGCTCGTCTCGCTGTACTTCAAGATCGCCTGAGTTAGGTCCGCAGTAAAGGCGGTACCTCTGTCTGTGATAAGGACCTCTGGGGCGCCATGACGCAAGACGATGTTCTCCACGAAGAACTGGGTTACCTCGGTGGCACTGCCTTTGGGCAAGGCCTTTGTCTCGGCGTAGCCGGTGAGGTAGTCAGTCGCTACGGCAATCCACTTGTTGCCTGAAGTCCACGTCGGGAACGGCCCCAGTAGTCCATCCGATTGCTGGAACGAACGGCCGGTGAGGTGGTTCGATTGGCTGCAGAAATCCTGCTGGCTAGTCGGCGGTGTCTTCCGTCGCTCGCAATCTCGGCAAGTCTTGACGTAGTGGGCGACGTCAGCAGCAAGGCGTGGGCAGTTGTATTTTTCCTGTATTCTGGCAAGCGTGCGGGAAACACCGAGGTGTCTAGCCGTCGGTCGTGTAGGGCCTGGAGGACTGCTGGTCGCAATGATGAGGGCACGACAAGAAGGTAGTCCGTTCGAAGTGGCGAGAAGTTCTTTTCAGGAGGACACCGTTCCGTGAGAAAAACGACGGAAGGCCTCGCTTGAATACTTCGGAACAACAGCGGTCTTGCACCCCAGTTCCGCGTCGGCTCGTTGCCTTCGGCGAAGTCGTCGCACTTATAGTTCCGAGGAAGCAGTCATCATCGTCGTCTTGCGGCGGCGCGTCGACGTGGGCACGAGGGAGGCAGTCGGCGCCACAGTGTTTTTCGTCCGGACTTGGACACGATGGTAATGTCGAATTCTTGAAGCCTCAGACTCCATCGTGTGAGCGACCTGAAGGGTCCTTCAAGTTAGCTAACCAACATAAGGCGTGATGGTCACTGACAACTTTGAAGGGCCTGCATAGAGGTAGGGGCGAAACTTGACGTAGCCGGATGAGGCAAGGCATTCCCTTTCTGTTGTGGAATAGTTGGCTTCTGCCTTGGAAAGTGACCGGCTAGCATAACTGATTACCCTTCAAGCCCGTCAGTTTTTTGCACAAGGACGGCACCGAGTCCTACGCTGCTTGCGTCGGTGTGTATTTCCGTATCGGCGTAATCGTCGAAATGCGCAAGTATGGGTGGCGTCTGCAGGCGTCGTTAAAGTTCCTCAAATGCTTGCACTTGCTCCGTTTCCCACCTGAATTCCGTTAGTCTTCGTAAGAAGCGTCAGTGGTTCGGCAATGCGTGAAAAGTTTTTGACGAAGTGTCTGTAATAGGCGCATAGGCCGAGAAATCGGCGCACGGCCTTCTTGTCGGTGGGAGGCGCGGAGTCGGCGATGGCAGCTGTTTTCCACGGGTCTGGGCACACTCCAGACTTGCTGATCACATGACCCAGAAACAAGAGCTCGTTGTACGCGAATCGGCACTTTTCTGGCTTCAGGGTCAGTCGAGAGGCCTTGATTGCTTGAAGTACTGCCTCAAGCCGCCGGAGATGCTCGTCGAAGGTCGAGGAAAACACGACGACGTCGTCCAAATACACAAGGCACGTCTGCCACTTCAATCCGGCCAGCCCGGTGTCCATGACGCGCTGGAACGTCGCACGTACCGAGCAAAGACCGAAAGGCATGACCTTGAACTCAAAGAGGCCGTCGGGTGTTATAAAAGCGGTCTTTTCTCGGTCTCTTTAGTCTACTTCGATCTGCCAATAGCCGGTCTTGAGGTCCATCGACGAAAAGTACGTCGCGTTGTGTAGTCTATCTGTGGGAGGGGGTACACGTCCTTCGTGATTTTGTTCAGGCGCCGATAATCAACGCAGAAGCGCAGTGTCCCATCCATCTTCTTCACCAACACCACGGGTGATGCCCACAGACTCTTGGACGGGGATGATGTTGTCATGTAGCATCTCGCCGACTTGTTTCTTTATCTCGTCGCGCTCTCGAGTCGAAACTCTGTAGGGGCTCTGACGGAGGGCCTCGCAATTTCCTTCGTTATAATTCGGTGTTTCGCCACCAGACTTGGTCGAATTCGTAATGACGACGAGAAGCCGTCCTTGTATTGCAGGAGCAGGGTTTTCCGCTGGTCTTGCTTGACCTTAGGAAGGCTCCAGTTCACGTCGAAATCTGGTTCGGGACCTCGATTCGTTGAAGCAGGTTCGGCAGCATCGAAGAGGGCGAAAGCTTGCTGGCGGCCGACACATTCTGTCGATGCAGGCGACCGTGTACCTATGTTGACCGTGCCAATATTCGTGGCTGAAGTTGTCAGCCACTACTTTGCTTTTACCGTCACGCAGTTCGGCTATACCTCTTGCGCGCAAATTTGACGGTTCAGGAGTAGTTGCTGATCGCCCTCGATGACGCCGTCAAGGGTCGCAGGTTTTTTCGGTGCCGACGGAAATAATGACGCTGGAGCGGGCGAAACGGTCACCTGGTCTTCTAATCACGTCAATGCATGTCTCTGGCGTCGCGTGGGGGCGGGAGCGCTTATGTCTGAGGCTAGCGTTTATCGACTCAGACCTCAGGTCGATAAAGGCGCCGTGGTTACTTAGGAAGTCCATCCAAGTATCACATCCCTAGAGCAATGTTGTAGGATTACAAAGCTCGCGGGATAAGTCGGTTATTGATGGTGACTCTCGCCGTGCAGACACCCACGGCGTTATCAGTTGGCCTCCAGCTGTCCGGATTTCGGGCCACTCCAAGCGGTCTTTACTTTCTTCAGCTTGCTGGCGAACGGTCCACTGAAGACAGAATAGTCGGCTCCTGTGTCGACGAGAGCTGTGACGCTGTGGCCGTCGATAAGAACGCCGAGGTCGCTAGTTCGTCGTCTCGCGTTGCAGTAGGTCGTGGCGTGGGGTCACGGCTGCGTCGGTGTGTTCCACTGCTTCCATTTTGCGGTCGTCCGGTCTTTTTCAGTCCGCGAGATTTCGTCGTCAGGGGTCTGTCTGGTTCGCGTCGTGTTCTGAAGGTTTCGTCGCGGCGTCGTCGGCGTGCGGCGGAGGATCTTCGGTAGTTCGTCGTAACAGCAATCGCACCTCCATCTGTTAATAGCCCTTAGTTTTCCGGATACGGGCTAGGCGACCGGCCCCGTTGGGGCCAGTGTACGGCCGGCGGTGCGATGACATGTAGCGGCCGGGCGACGGCGAGCGGGAATGTCGTCGTTCTTGCCACTGTGTTCCGGTGAGGTAGTCGTCTCGATGTCGCGCGGCCGTTCGCCGTGGCTGCGGGCCGCGCGGCGCGTTGATGGCGAATCCGCGTAGTCCCATCTGTCGGTACTGGCAGCGGACGGTACGTGTGGCCGGCCTCTCCGCAGTGGTAGCAGAGCGGCGGTTGTCGGGTGCAAGCCAGACATCGGTCCGTCCTCGGGGTGGCCGGTGGGACGTCGGTGGCGGCGGCGGCGTCTGGCGACGGTACTGCGGCGGCGTGGCTTCTTGGCGGGGGCGTGGAGGAGGAGCATGACGGGCGGGCTTCAGCAGCATAGCTCATACCTTGCGGCTGCGGCTCTGCTAGCTGAGGCGCGCCGAGTGAATGCTGGATCTCCTGGCGCACGACGTCGGCGATGGACTCTACTTGAGGTTGCGACGAAGGTAGAATTTTTCGCAACTCCTCTTGCAGGATTGCTCGAATCGTCTCAGGCAGGTCGGCGGGTCCTAGGGCTTGAACGTCGGCGTAGCTTGTAGCCGAGAAGCTGCGGTGTATTGCCGCGTTCGCATCTCAAGGTGTTTTCTCGAATATTTTCCCCCTCGCTGAGACGAAGCCCATTAGACGTTCTAAGGTGTCGTACGAACAAGGGGTTCGTGGTATGGTTTGAGCGATCCCGTGAACAGTTTCGCGGCCTCGGCGACGCAGGTCCGTAGTGGGCGTGAGGGGTTCGATGAGGTAGCTAAGTTAACGGGAGAAGTTTCCTGTAGCCCGTGGTAGGGTCCATGGTACCGGCTGACAATTCCGAAGAAATACCTGGCGCAGAAGTGTGAGGCATCCGAGCCAAACAAGAGAGTTGGGCAAAACTGAATGTGGGGCCGTCCGTCGTCGTGTCGAAATTTCTGTAGCCGCTGTTCTTGAGTTGTAAGGTAGCGGGCTAGTTGCCGACATTCTTCTGCATATCGAGCAGCTTCGGAAACTGGTGTACCCCCTGATGAGTCGGGATAGTAGAGAAGAACGGTGTCAATCGGAGACGATGGTTCTCGGCCCTGGAGCAAAAAGAAGGGAGAACCCGTTTCCAGGTGATTGTCTCCAAAGCTGGTTCTTGGCAAAGGTGCTTAGGAAGCTATTTACTGAATTGTTGAAGCTTCTTGAAGTGAATGACCCGTACATGGTTCACAGGGCGTCTGAGGTATCGGACTTTCTAGCCGGGTCTTGCCCTAGGGGAACGCAGGCGTTCTCAGTGGACATCAAAGACCTATTTTACTCCCTGTCGCAAGAGGACCTCGTCAGAGTCGCGAGAAATGTATAGAAGTGCATGGAGTCGTACGGTTTAAAACACCATAGGTACAAGCGCCTCCAGGTTCGAAGAGTTGCTGGTGCTGTACCTCCGCTTCACAGCGATTGAACACAATGGCCAGATATACGTACGGAGGAATGGCATTTGCATCTGCTCGCACATCGCACCTGTGTTGAGCGATCTGCTTTAGCACATTAGGATGGGATCCTCGATGAGAAGCTTCAGTCCACCGGCTGGGTCCAGATCTTCCGGTATGTCGATGATTTCCTGGTTTATTCTGGGTCAACCAGAGGAGACCTCCTGTGAAGTGGAAAGAATACTTGGTATGTTCCGGTCCCGTTTTCCAGGCCTTATCTTCACCCGAGAGCTGCCTGTTGAAGGCAAGATTCGCTTCCTTGACATGGAAATCTACCTCGGCCTAAACCACACCTGCTGGTCTTACGCACCACGATCAAAACAAGCTCCTCCAGCCGTTTTCATCGGATCACTCAAAGATTGTAAAAACGGGCCATCGCCTGTGGAGCCCTGAGAAATGCCCTCGTTCGCTCCTGCCACCACTCGATCGCAAACAGCTATGGGTCGCAAGTTCGAGGCTAAAGGAGTGTGGCTACCCGGAGAGCCTGCTGATTTCGTTGACTGCAGCTCTTTTGCGAGAAGTGAGGTCAACCAGGGAACACATCCGGCCGAGCCTCAGAAGTCTAAGACTGTGGTTATCGCGTATGTACACAGTGTGTCCCCACCTCATCAAGAAGGCCGCAGGGCGAGCGGGGGTCCATGTAGTATTGTCGGCCCCCAACAAACCGAGCTCCCTTTGCAAGAAGGCGAATGAGAACAAGCAAGTCAGCAAGGGTTGTCTAAAAAAGCACGGAACTAACTATGTCTCCTTGCAGTGTGAAGTAGTGTACGAGATCCCGACCTTGTGTAGGGGTGCCTATATCGGGCAGACGGGCCGTTGCCTGAACTACCGTCTGCCCGAACACGCCAACAACCTCAAGGCAAGAAGCGGCAGCATTTGGCCATTCACTGTGCTAAGTGTGGCTGCCAATCTCTTTTTCAGGAGACCCGTGTGCTGCGCACATACAAGGACCAGACAGCACGTGAAGTCTACGTGGCTTTCGCAATGAAATGTAAAGATGAAGCATGTGTAAGCGAGCCGTCTATTAATCTAAAAGACAAGGAGTGTTGCTATCTCCGTAACTAATCACGTATGACTAAACGACAATGTGCCGCTAGAAGCTCTCTTATGTTTCCCTTCCCCGTATTTTTCTGTATCTTTGTATATTTTGCGCGTTTTAACAATAAACCATTAGTTGGCAGTCAGCGCTAATCCTGTGTTCTTTCTTGTGCGCGTTTTCTTCGCGCTGTTTTTAACCATGGAGAAAAGCCGGTCGTCCCCTGGGGTGCCGTATTGTAGGCTTACGTTACGTAGGCAAGAAGAAGGTCCCATTTGGTGTGGTGTGGCGACATACGTAGAAAGCATGTCGCCAATAGTTCAGTTGAAGCGCTCGGTCAAGCCGTTTCTTTGCGGGTGATATGCGGTAGTACAGCGGTGAATCACATGACATTCAGCGAGAAATTCTTGAATATTATTCGCGAGAAAGACGAGGCCTCGGTCGCTCAGTAGTTCACGAGGAGCGCCATGACGTAGTACAAAGCGCTGAAGCAGGAAAGACGCAACGCCACGTGCAGTCGCGGCTGGCAGAGCGGCTCTTTCTGCATATCTCGTGAGGTGGCCTATCGCGACAATCACCCAGCGATTTCCGGCGGATGTGTATTGTAGAAGACCGTAAAGGTCTATTCCAACTCGGTGAAATGGTCGCGTTGGGCAAACGACTGCATTGGTCCAGAAGAGCGGCAAAGATCTGGCTTGCGGCGTTAACACTCTGCGCAAGATCGAATTTACTTTTGTACGAATGTGTACATGCCGCGCCAGTAAAACCGAAGACATAGTCTTGCATGAAGTTTTAAACAGACCAGCGTGCGCGCACTGTGGATCGGCATGGAAAGCAGCACATATGCTGGCGCGGAGTTGCCTGGGTATGACAAGTAGCCATTTGCGGCCGTCAGATTGGTAGTTGCGGCGATAAAGGATTCCATCACGGATGGCGAAGTGAGAGGCTTGTCGGTGTAGTGCTCGAGATGGCGGGCGTGTGAGCGCATCAGAGAGGTAATGCATCAAAGACGCAGTCCTCGAATTTTTGCGTTGCTCCAAAGCCATGTCGAGGGATCCTAATGGCGAACATAAGTTGTCCAGAATGGAGACACTGGCAATGTCAGTGGAAACAGGCGAACGCGAAAGAGCGTCGGCATCGGCATGCTTCTGGCCTGAGCGATAGATAACCCGGATGTCGTACTCTTGGAGCCGCAAAACCCATCTTGCCAAGCGGAGCCCATGTTGCCAAGATCCGGAGGGATCTTTGAGGGAGGACAACCAGCAAAGTGCGTGATGATCGGTAACGACTTTGAAGGGTCGACCGTACAGGTAAGGCCGAAATTTTGTAATGGCCCAGATGATCGCTAGGCATTCTTTTCCAGTTACTGAATCATTTGATTCAGCTCTTGTTAGTGTGCGACTCGCGTACGCAACAACATAGTCTTGGTAGCCGGGCTTTCGTTGTGCGAGGACTGCGCGAAGACCGACACCGCTAGCATCCGTGTGGATTTCTGTGGGAGCACTTGGATCGACATGGCGCAGTATGGGCGGTGTGGTGAGTAGCTGACGTTGCGCCGCAAACGCATGACCGCAAGCCGGGGACCACGCGGATAGATTGCGGTCTCCTTGAAGCAGGTCTGTCAAAAGTGCCATAATCGAGGCGAAATTGCGAATGAATGGCCGGAAGTATGAGCAAAGGCCGATGAAACAGCAGAACTCTTTTAAAGACGCAGGCCTCGGGAACTCTTTAACGGCACGTAGCTTAGCGGGATAAGGGAGTACGCCATCCTTCGATACGAGATGTCCGAGAATGGTCAGCTTGCGCGCCCCAAAGTGAAATTTTAAGTTTAGTTGGAGGTCAGCTTCAGTGAGAAATCGTAAAACCTGCTCCAAGCGACGAAGGTGCGTGGGGATGTCAGGCGCAAATACCACCACATCATCCAAGTAGCACAATCATGTGTTCCATTTGAGGCCTCGTAGAATAGTGTCCATCATGCGCTCGAATGCGCCCATTGTAAAGACCAAATGTCATCACATTAAATTCGTACAAGCCATCCAGTGTGATAAATGCGGTTTTTGGCCGATCATCTGTATCCATAGGTACTTGCCAATAACCAGAGCGGAGATCGAGGAAGGAAAAGAACTCTGCACCTTGTAAACAGTCCTGGGCGTCGTCTATCCGGGGCAAAGGATAAACATCCTTCCGTGTTATCCTGTTTACACGACGATAATCTACGCAAAAGCGTATCGTACCATCCTTCTTTTTAACTAAAGCAACTGGTGATGCCCACGAACTGTCTGACGGTTGAACGACGCCGCGCTTTAGCATGTCATCTACTTGTTCATCAATGACGCGGCGTCAGAGCTGGGCAGAGATACTCAGAAGAGTATTCCGGAATACAGATGTCGAAATACTTGAACTGGAAGCCTAAATACAGGTGGTGAGATACATTTGCCTTTAACGTAACGGGATATTTCGGAGATACTTTTGCAATAAGACGAAAAAAGTATTCCGGAATACAGTTACAGCGATACAGATACTGGAATACTTTTTTTTATTTCAAGGATGCTCATACTACGCAAAGACACTTATTAGTGCAGCATAATGCTGTAATTAACGTTACAGCGCATAGAAACGTTCAGTTCATTTATTTATTTATTACAGTACCCTCCTCGCCATTAAGACATTGCAGGGGAGGGGGTGGACAAAGTACATAATTAGTAATAATGACATAATTACAAGTATCAATTGCAATAAAAATACACTATTTCACAGCAACAGTAACAAGGATTGGACACCGAAATCGACATACTTGGCGAACAAACTAAGCTATGCTAGACATAGCACACTTTAAGCAACTAACTCGAATCACTAATGAACACTAGTGATTGAGAAAAAGCACACATTTGTTTTGAAGATCTGCTTTGCTGAGAAGGTTGCTATGTAGGCTTCTCAAATAGGCTGTCTTCTCTCAGCGTCGGCTCAGCCTCAGCACAAGACTCACGCAAGAAAAAAAGTCTGTCTACCGCTGAAGGCGAGCACAAATTCGTGTTATAGTGAATAACTATCGCCTTCATAGCCGTATTGCCCTGCAGTTTGGCGATATCTCTTCTCGGGTCATCTAGATACCGAAACACTTCCGCCCTCACTTGTGTTGTTCTGACTGTTCAGAATCCGCAGTCTGTCCCCATTTGCGGAATCCTTAGCCGTCTGACCCTGTCGGCTTCAATGAAGCTGTCACCACCACCGACGCTACCAGCACCCATTCAGAAAGCCGCAATAGGCGAAGTCGGCTCCGGTGGTGAGGGAGCCTGCTACCACAGAAGACCGCTTCACGCATGTCATCAATTAGGAACGCACCCTGACATTGGAGTGGCGGCTGAAAGCGCGTCAAAGATAGCCCTCTTCTAGTCACTTCCGCCGCGACTACGGGAACTGCTTTTGGAAGTGCCGCCGCTTTGAGAACTGAATGCACGCGAAGCATTGCAAAGCCTGTTCCAAGGCGGTATCCGCGCCGGGGGTCGCGAAGTAATGGCTTGCCACCCGAAAAAAATTAGGCGTGCTGCACTGACCTTGAGATACAGCGACTTTCGTCGGCAGAGGCCGTCAACACTGCCCCCGCGATTCTGCTGTCTGCGGCGTCGCGCGCTTTACCACATGGAAAGCATCGCCGCCCTATCTGTTGGCGACCGGCGGCGCGCCTTTGCTTGTCTTGGCACAAAAAAGAAAAAAAAATGCCATTCCCCCTTTGGAAACACGCCTCAACTCATTTCCGACACAAACAAAAGTGTAACGAAATACCCGTGTCCTGCATAGTATCGCGATACAGGCGATACATCGTAAATGTATTTCACTACTGAGATACAAATACATTGTTCAAATGTATCTCGACACAGAAATACAGATACGCAAAGGTATCTCTGAAATACTATCGCAATACTCTTGTATCGCGATACTGCCCAGCCCTGCGCGGCGTGCAGCCGCCGAGACATGGTACGGTCGCTGCCGTAGTGGTGGGTGATTAGCTGTGTCGTCCCGGTGTTATACAGTTGATGCCCGGCCTAGACAAGTGCTGTGGCTGTCGAAAGCTGTACGAAATTTTTCAAGGAGGCATAGAAGGTCACGGTGCTGCTGCAGGTTTAGATCGTCGTCGATGACATGTTTGAAAACGTCGCCAGCCGATGTGCCAGTCAAGGGACTACAGAAGAGGGCGTAGATCTCTGATGAACCATCAGGAATATTACGTGACGGTTTCGCAAGGCTCCATTGTACCCATATATTCACCTCGAAGCAATGTAATCGGGAGTGGAAATGGATTGCCAAAAGGTACCTTGGTCGCACCACCTTGAAGGGTAAGCAGAGCGGTTGGGAGCGGTGAGAGGTGGCGATGAACGAAAGCAGCGGAAGGCATGAAGAGCGCGATGCCGTCGGAAGAAGCGGAACATGATACAGGTGCCGAGACAGTAGCACGCGGAGGGATCTGGGTGTCGTCGGTGATGACCAACTTCGCGCAGTGCGGAACAGTGCGGAAGTACGACGAACTCGGCTGTGTAGGGTACTCCTTGAATGAAGCGTCTGGCAGTACACGCCGCAACAGGCTGGACGAGCTGTGCTGTGGCAGTGCGAAGAAACAAACCGTAGAAAGGGGTCGTCACTTTTCGGATTGATTTCGGTTTCGGCGGCACAGTTTTTTCGGCGATGACAGATATAGCGGCACCCGTATCGATGAGACCAAGAACAGATACACCTTCTAGAACGGCATTAATAATATTCGGCGGCGGAAGACGGCTTCCACATTGCGACGATGACGCAGTTCTTGCGTCGGGAAGTGTGCCATTTATTTTCCGTGTCGGTTGGAGATGGACGTCGGCGCATCGGAGAGAGCGAGCGACGACGAGGAGAAGGAGAACGACGGTCAGAAGCTGATCGAAGGCTTGGTCGTTGAAGGGGCAACTCGCGGTCTGAAGCGTAGGAGAACGTGTGGCTGTAATCAGGTGCGCGTGGGTCGTCATGTGAATGTAGTGGTCGGCGGCGGCACAGGCGTGCAACGTGTCCGGGTAGACCGCATGAAAAGCAGATTGGCCGGTGGTCGGCTCTGCGCCAAGGATTGGCGACTAGATGGTCCGGAGGTCGTGGCGGCATCGTGGCGTAAGCAGGAGTAGACAACGGAGGCGGCACGCGGAACGTCTGTGGTCGTGGTCGTGCTGCTGCTTCGGCGTACGTCAACGGTGCGGCGACTGGTGGTGGCAGCTCTGGTGGAAAGACCTCAGACACTTGGTCTTGTATGAGTCGTTGTAGTGCGGGATTGAGCGGCGTACTTCGCTCCCGCAGGTTGGGGATTAGTGAGAGCTGGCCAGCAACTTCCTCGCGCACAAAACCTTCAATCTACAAGAGAAGTACGAGATCTTGCGAGAGAGTTAAGCCAGACAACGATTCCTGATGTTGGACAGCGCGGCGGGTGACGAGGCGTTGCCGGCGGAGCTCATCATAGCTTTGACACAGCTCAATGACTTGGGCGACAGTACACGGGTCCTTCGAAGTCAGCATCTGGAATGCGTCCTCGTCAATGCCCTTCAAGATGTGCTTGATTCTGTCCGACTCGGCCATGGTCGTATCGACGCGTTTGTACAGGTCGATGTACTGACAAAAAATACTTAGTGCAATACTGGGCCCCCAAAAGATCATATTAATTCCTCAATATAGCTGGTAAAGATCTCGCCAGGTTGTTGAGAGCGCGATTGCAGGCGCTGTTCCGCGCGAACTTGCGGACAGCAGGGCGGCCGAAGACTTCGCTGAACTTAGCCTCGAACGCGGTCCAGGCGGGACCGTCGGATTGATGGTTCCGAAGCCACAAGTGAGCAATGCCGGCGAAATAAATACCGACAGTGGCCAGTTTTATGGCGTCGTCCCATTTGTTGAGAACACTCAAGAGTTCGTAGGTAGAGAGCCCGTCGTCGACGGCGTGGTCATCAGTGCCGCTGAATATTGGAGGGTCCCGCTGACGGACCGCGCCTGAGCATGCGGTGGCCTGTGGAGCGGGTAGCGGCGGGCTGGTGTGAGTTTCGGTGGTCATGGCGGCAGGTAGAGTCCGGTCGCGCAACTCCAGGATTGTTAGAAGACCTAGCAGCCTCCACCAAAACAATAAAGAGCTGAGACACGGTGTCGACAAAACTGTAATATGACAGAGTATAGAGCCGTAAGCCTAGCTAGCGCAAACAGCAACAACGTTCAGCACGAGCCGCTCCTGCGGTGCGCTGACGATAGGACAGTGTAGCTCTTCAGCGTGCACTTCTTCTTCATCACATTACTTCTAATTGTCTAGTTTGACACCACTCAATCCTCCATGGGAATTTTAAATATCAAAATTCTGTCCATGAATTTATTGATTCTATGGCGTCTGCACGTAGGGGACATATCCTATACCTATCGCAGTTATGCTGGCCACTACAGGAAGGACCGAAAGTATTGGACCGTTCAATGCCGCTCTCGCTAGTGTGTCGGCCATTTCATTTATTTTTAATCCACAATGGCTAAGTACCCATAATAATTTCAAAAGTTTCAACTGTGGAAGAACTACGCAAGGAGCGCGTTTAAGGCAATTGATTTTGATGAAGTTGTTAGAGACGTACATACTGACAGGGAATCTGTTATTATTATTGCGCAATGGTCGTTCAAAGATAGCTTGCGCAGCGCTAGTATAATTGCCGGGAATTCCACTTCAAACACAGGGGTGAAGTTTAGCTGGGTGGCCGTCGTTGTTTCTCTTTAATTTTCCTTTCTCTCCTCTCTTTTTGTCTGTTTCTTGGATCTATATTTTCTATCTGTTGCTTTCTATTTTTCTTTCTCTGTCTATTTCTTTCTGGTTCTTTCGATTTTTATTTCTCTTTCCTCCCTTTCTTTCTTTCTTTCTTTCTTTCTTTCTTTCTCATTCTGCCTTGTTCTCTGTGTTTTCTAACTCTTTCTACTTCTTTCACGGTCTACGTTTTCATGTCTTTATTCCATTTACATCTACCTATTTTTCTTTTCCTCTTTCTTTCTACCTCTTTCTCTCTCTCTTTTTCACGTGTTCGTTCTCATTTGACACTCGCACCTGCTGTACACGGCAGTGGGGCTTGCCCAATTCCTGTGGCGCATACCCACGTGAGGAGTTTCGCACAACGAAGCACAAGTTACGAATATCTTAAAGAACTCCACTCTACAGAGAATGAAGAGCGCGCGCGCTTCATGACGAGTTCTTTTTCGACGTAGCACAAGTTACCGACACCTTAAACAGCTTTGCCGTTAAATGTGGCTGAGGATAAAGTTACGCGATCGTATTTCTAAGTATCATGAATCACCAACTCGCCGAATCAGCCATTTTGCCGTGTTTGAATTTTATTACAGTACAATATTACTTGGGCTTTTATGTACCAAAACTCCCATAATATGAAATGGGAAGTATTTCTAGGGAACCTCAGGCACTTTGGGCGTTTCTATCTACGTATCTATCTATCTATCTATCTATCTATCTAGCCGCCTACGTCTGGGCGCTCTCCTGGTTGTCTCCACCACTTGTAATATACCAAAATTGGCAGAGCAGAGGATCAGTGTATGACGAACATGATGCACTGGTCATGACCTGAATAACGCAAAATACCTGTCGCGTACGTCACGAAACCCTTTCTCTCAGTCACGTGTGGCACATACCCGTATACCAGAGTTCATGTTATGCGGGTGTGTGCCACAGGTGATTCAGAATCTCAACGAACACAGTAACCGCGGGCACACACATTGACACGCAGGGAAAGTGATAATAAGTGTTTGGGTTTTATGGTCCAGAACCACGATATGATTATGAGAGACGCCATACCGAAATGCGCCGGAAATTTTGACCATCAGGTATTCTTTAGCGTGTACCGAGATCGCATAGTAAACGGGCGTCTAGCATTTTGCCTCCATCGAAATGCGACCACCGCGGCCGGGATCGAACCTGCGACCTTCGGGTCAGCAGCCTAGCACCGTAACCACTACACCACCATGGCGGACGCAAGGAAAGTGAGGAAGCTGAAGACAGAACACCTCTGGAGGACGCTCAACTACTATCCACTCGTCCACGTGGTCCGCAACGTGGACGACGTGGACTACGCAAAAACCAGGATCAATGCTTCCTACAATATATCTGCTGAAAGAAACAGGCCTCTCACCAGCGTCGAAGGATTTCTTGAGCTCCTGAGGACCTACCTGTTGTCTTCGATAGTGGAGTTCGAAGGGTCTCTTTACCGGCAGAAGCAAGGAATCTGCATTGGTTGTTGCCTGGCGCCCGTGCTAAGCGACTTGCTAATGGCACATTTCGATCGGCAATTGCAGAAAAAACTTGGCGATTTCACTGTTGTACGCGTATTTCGATACGTGGACGACTATCTGGTGCTTTTCCAGGCGGAGGAAAATTCCATCGAAGCTCGCTCAAGGCAGCTTCTTCATCTATTTGAGGCAACCCTCGACGGCCTAACCCTGACTATGGAGCTGCCAACTCAGCAACGTTTGAGGTTCCTGGACTTAGAACTCACATTCGCAAGGGAACACGTCTGTTGGGCGTACTCTCCCCGCTCCAAGAAGGCCTTGCTCCCGTTTACCTCTGGCCACTCCAAGCTACTCAAGCGGGGCATCGCGGTATCAGCATTGAGGAACGCATTGCAGCGATCTTGCCACCACAAGATCCAGGACAGCTTTGTTACCCAAACGGAGAGGTTGAATGCTGCCGGATTTCCCTCTCACATGCTATGTGAATTGGCGACAATGCTTTTGTGCAAGAAACGCACCGATGCTGCAGAAAAAGACAAAGTACAGGAGACACGCCCAAAGACTGCGGTAATCCCTTATATTCACGGCGTCTCACATCGCATCAAAAAGAACGCGGGACGCGTAGGTGTTCGTGTTGTCTTCAGCGCCCCAAACAAGCTCGGAGCCATGTGCCGCCAAGTGAATTCTCGTGAACACAGGACGCCGACTTGCACCAAGAAACACGTCACGTCCTTCGTCGAATGCCAAAGGAACGTCGTGTACGAGATCCCCCTGACGTGCGGACTGGTGTACGTCGGTCAAACGGGGCGGTGCCTCAACGAACGTCTAAGGGAACATAAGGGCACGTTAAAGAGTGGTACGGGAAGCAACTTGGCACTTCATTGCATAAAACAGTGCGCGTCAGCCCACTGCGCACCTGAGCTGAAGAAGACGCGAGTACTTAAAAGATATAGAAGAAAACAAGAGCGTGAATTATTTGAAGCATATGTCATCAACAAGTTGGGCAGCAGATGCATCAGCAAGCCGTCTCTTGACCTATTTTCATGTGAAATAGACTATCTCGATTATTAGTGCGGTAGGCCATTTTATCTGGTTTTATCTGGTTTTACTATGTGGCAGTGTTAGAGGTAACACGTGGTGCTTTTCATAGCTTTATATTTGCAATCGACGCAAAATAAAGTTCAGTTGCGAGTGCGCCTCTTTCCTGTCATCTTCTTTCTTACCAATTCGTACGCGGCGCTACACCCAAAAAACCTGCATATGCTACGCTTCAACATATGAGTGTACGTATACCAATTCCACATTTCTCTGGCGTCATTCCGTAACGGTTCGCTCAATGTGAAAAATTACACCACCGTCACTCTCCTGCGCATACTTCGCATAACATAGATTCCCACGGTACGTGGGATCTGCTGATTTTATTAGGCATGTGGACATCTGCGGATATTTAGGCAATCTGGTGTTCTTTAGGGCGCACTGACATCGCACTGTACTTGGGCCTCGAGAATTCCGCCTCCATCGACATGCGACCACCGCGGCTGCTTGAATTTTGCGATGTTTGTTCAAGTACTGGTGGAAATTCTTACAATCAATGATCAAAATATAACGCCGGTGTAATTAGCTGTTACACGTTTCAGGATGCATTCGACACCGAGAGTAAATGAGCTATGTTCAGAAAAAAGGGGAACGGTTCGAGTAAATAATTGTGCTCTACTGTATGAGAGAGTGGTAAGTACTCTGCTTTGCGACACGGAAGAAATATCTCCCTATGGTAGGTTACAACTTAAGAACAAATGTGTGTTCCGTCAACAGCCATCGACCTCTCACGCAGAAAGAATTTTTATAAGTACTCTGTTCATTCTCGTTTGCCTATTTTCGTAACGTAAAGCGCTTCGGGGACTTTGAGAGAGCCGAGTTTCGCTATATAGATACGTTTGTTTCATCAATCTCAGGTAGGAAACCTAAACGTCTTATTAATTTTGTGAGATATCCTGGCAACCTTTGTTGAGAACCGACGAAGAGTATTTGCACAATCATAAACACAAGAAACTGATTTATTTATTTATTTATTTATTTATTTATTTAATTATTTATTTATTTATCGGCCCGAATGGAAAAGAGCTGGTACTACAATCTTGCGGAGGGGAAAGACAGTTGTAGGGAATTTTCACGTGGGAACATTGTTGCTTGGGAGGTTGCAGCAAACTACAGCTCATTGTTTATCACGTAGCGTTTCTGATTGTTACGTTGTTAAGTCTCTCACAACGTGCAGGTTCTTATAAGCTGGATGTCTGATGCGTCTCCACAGACATCCACAAAAGGACGAGGCCGTTTGCACACAACATTTAATACATACATGGGGAACGAGCACACATCACACTGACAGAAACCCAAAATAACAATATACAACTAAACCCTGAAGTCAGTCCTAAACTGGCAGTTCCTACGTTTATCGGAGCGACGAGGTGCGAGCGTTGGTCTCACCAAGGTCCGTAGTGGTAGACCGCTTTGGGAGAGGAGCGCGTTAACCACTGGTAGAAACAGCCTTCCCAGGCTGCTAGTCCAAGAGGAGGCACCGACGCCGTAGCCGCGTCCTGGCCGGACACCAACGCCAGAGCTCGCGCCCGAAGCCGGACAGCTCAGCGTGTCCAGAGGCACAGGACGTCTCGCAGCAGGAACTCGTCAGAGACGCGCCGCCATGGCCTGCTCGTACGTGGCAGGTCCCTCCGGGCTCCGCTGGTCAACTAGGCTCGGGTCCGGAACCCGACAGCCGAGAGCATCGCCCGTATTCTTCGCTGCTTCTTTCGTCTCCCTCCTGCCACCAACGCTTCGCCCTTTCTTCCTCGCGCATCCCGTGGCCTTCTTCGATTGGTCCTTGCTTTCCTTTTTTATTTTACATCCCAGCGCTCGAGCAACTTTCTTCGTCTTTATCTTCTCCTTGATCTTGCCATGGCGCGCACTTTGAACACCCGCGCACGTCACTCATCACAAAAGCCCCCTTTTCATTAAGTTTTGTTTTTATAAAAGAACTGCTGGCACGTGCGCGGTATGTAATTGACAACACTACACATGTGCACCGCAATGTTCAGTATACAGTTCTAATTAACACTCTTCATAATATTTTCATTCAAGATAAGTGTCCCTATCCTAAACCCACACTTCACTAAACAGATCATCCAACCCTGACCTCTTGACTCGCAATCTACCCATGAAGTCCGCGCCAGTATTCTCCGACCCTTTTAGCCTAACGCAACATTAAACGAACACACTCGTTTCATGCTACATGAGTATCCTTGCTTCCTACCACATACCGTACTAACGACACACTCATTGACCATAGTATTTCCACTCAAGATAAATGTCAATTTAAAATCAACAGTTTTCTAAAACAATGATAAAACTACACGAAATACTCAGCTTAACACATCACATGCAAGTTCAGAACAAGCAGAATATGTACACGGAATAAAACTCCGTTGCCGATATTCAAAATCCAGGAAAGCCACCGGTTATTCACATCGACGCTGAAGTGATGCGTCCCAAATGAGACGAATGGCATTGGCCTTCGATCTGGCGCAAAGCACCGCGGACGCTTGGCGGCGTTTGCGCCCAGACATCTGTCTGGAAATCCGATAACAGTCTGACACCCCTGCCGACCTGATGGCCCGAAAACCAGCAAACATTACAATCCAAGTGGAGGCGTTGCTTCCACGCACTCAGAGCGAGGAGCGTTCGAACCACTGTTTTAGGCCAATCGACACCTAGTCTGAACCGACCAGCTGGCTGAGGTTTCTAACTCTCTAAGAAACTGCCTTCTGCCTCCCAGGATGGCCCAAATGACGCCTCGGATTTCTTTATTGCTCAAAGAGCACTTGTTCTGGGACTCTACCTACCAGCCTCAACGTCAATATCCAATTTGGTGGTAGTTTCTTCGCCCTTTTCACATTTCCAGTTAGGTCACCACATAAGGCCATGTCATCGTATATTGATGACATTAGTTGAGACATTATTCGGTCAGCTTTGACCTGTGCCTCTGCCTCTCGTCCTAGCTCTCTCGGATAAGTTCTCTTATCATTAACCAGACAAGTTAGGCCTCGCTTTCTCATCATGTTCGTCATTCGCATGGTGCATGACCATGTCTGAATCAATTGCGGCCACATCTTGCAGCCCACATGGATCATCTGAAGTTACCACATTAGAGTTCATTGTACGGCATTCGCCGTAATAACACTGGAGAATCTTCAGTGTTCCTTCATTGGAGATACTCTGAAACTCCTTAGCCTCTTGAAGCCCCGTGCTTTGCCTGCCAGAGGTTGTCAAGCACAACACATCGGTAATTGAACATTTTTCTGTGCTCCTGAAGCTATACGCTGCTTCGTCGACCTCTACCTGACCATTCCTAGCTGCCTGGTTACACACCTTTGTGCCATCCTCTAGCTGATCCCTGACTCTAAAGAAAAGCTACGGCGAGGTTCCAGGACAACCGCACCGAAGGAGCGTAACCCGCGCCTATAGACACCGTTTTGAGAGCTCACCTCAAACTCCTGTTCCCTAGATCTAACCACCGACATATCGTGTGTCTCTTCTATCTGCGTCTTCGAAGTCCCTGCGAGCTTCAGCTTTAGCAGAAGCGTTTTCTGCTCTCGTTCTTCACGTTCTAACTGCTCGATCAGAGCTCTCCTTCGTTCTTCACGTTCTGCGACCCTCTCCTCACGTGCTCGAGCTTCTCGTTCCTCAATCCATGCTTTCAGTTCCGCGCCTTCCAACCCCATGCGCACTACCAACGCCGTTAAATCTGCCGTGCTCATCTTTCCTGACTAGTCGTCAGCCTCAGTCAAATCCTACAAATGGCCTCGTCCTGTCGCTGCGGACGCCATTGTTACGTTGTTAAGTGTCTCACAACGTGCAGGTACTTATAAGCTGGATGCCTGATGCGTCTCCACAGACACCCAAAAAAGGACGAGGCCGTTTGCACACAACATTTAATACATACATGGGGAACGAGCACACATCACACTGACAGAAACCCAAAATAACAATATACAACTAAACCCTGAAGTGAGTCCTAAACTAGCAGTTCCTACGTTTATCGGAGCGACGAGGTGCGAGCGTTGGCCTCACCAAGGTCCGTAGTGGTAGACCGCTTTCGGAGAAGAGCGCGTTAACCACTGGTAGAAACAGCCTTCCCAGGCTGCTAGTCTAAGAGGAGGCACCGACGCCGTAGCCGCGTCCTGGCAGGGCACCCACGCAGAGCTCGCGCCCGAAGCCCGACAGCTCAGCGTGTCCACAAGCACAGGACGTCCCGCAGCGGGAACTCGTCAGAGACGCGCCGCCATGGCCTGCTCGTACGTGGCAGGTCCCTCCGGGCTCCGCTGGTCACCTAGGCTCCGGTCCGGAACCCGACAGACGAGAGCATCGCCCGTCTTCTTCTCTGCTTCTTTCGTCTCCCTCCTGCCACCAACGCTTCGCCCTTTCTTCCTCGCGCATCCCGTGGCCTCCTTCGATTGGTCCTTGCTTTCGTTTTTTATTTTACTTTCCCAGCGCTCGAGCACCTTTCTTCGTCTTTATTTTCTCCTTGATCTCGCCATGGCGCGCACTTTGAACACGCGCGCACGTCACTCATCACACTGATTAGAGATAAAGAGAGCACGATTTAGAATGCTAGGAACATTACTGTGGGAGAGATCAGGTGTCCCGTGAGCCAGAAAGCGCCCAGAAAATGGCTGTCAATATAGGATGTAATGTTCACTATTATAGGAGCACTATTATAGGAGATCGGTAAGCCGTTCCGAATATTGAGGGTATTTTGTGTTCACAATGAAACGTGAATCATGTACAGTACCATTTGTAGTCTACTATGGGAGAGCAGTATGCCGTTCCAGTACCTAAATGCAGCTTACAAGAGCGAGATGTACACACCTTTGCCGGCAGCGTTCTGCAATTGGAGCCAATAGTACGAGTATGGCGAGTTAATGCTCTATAGGTTCACTAACCTCAAGGGTTCAAGTTTTCCGAAAAAATGTTTTAAAAATAGCAGCCCAAGCGTCACATGTACGCAGATTAAAAACTTCCCGAGAGCGCCTCAGTAAAAGAAGCACTGAGCTGTATAATAGGAATTGGCATATAAGACTTATAGTCTGTTTTATCTTAATGATCATGCTTAGAATGTACTCTTACCTGATAGAAGGCCTATTAACCACTATCCTAATGAGATGGAAGGCTTGCTAACTTTGGACGCTTTTCGCGAGAGATAGCCTGGCAGAGTGGACGATATTTCATGCGTCAACAAAGAAATTGTGAAAATAAAAGCATAATGAGCTCCAATAATCATAGGCGAGAAACTTCGAGGCTGCAATACAGACGAGATGGTGCAAGCAACTTGGAATATTTTTATCAGCGTAAGCGTTCGCGACTGCAGTTATGTGCTGGAAATCGGAAGCATCGGAGGTTGGAAAAGAAGCTAAAAAGGATCAGTTTCGCCGCAGGACGAAGCAATGAATGCGATAGCAAAAAAATAAATTGGAATGTTACAGGGAGTAAGGCTGGCAGCTGAGTCCTCTAGTATCCGACCTGGTGTAACTAAAAAAAACATTGGTCTAAGGAAATACGGCCGCTCCAGGGAACGAAGCGGCTTTTGTGCAGTCGATTCTCTCAACTCGAAATAAAAAAATTGACAGGGTCTCTTAGGGGTTCACCTAAGACGACTCGAAGGTGAAAGCCAGCTTATTTTTCTTCACAGTCGATGTACTGATCCTACCACGCCACCGTCCGAAAGCTTTCTGCACCTAACGTGGTTTTGCATTGCCTCCGTGACGGGCGCACCTTTGACCAAGCTACAATGTCATGTGATGATGTCCTCATGTGACGTCACATCACAGTAACGTCGCAACTTCTGGCCATCTATGACGTCATGATGACATGATATGGTGATGATGATATTGTTGCATCACTTGTCCCCGACACCATGAGACGCCGACGTCGACGGTTAACTTTCACGTTTAACGAGGCATCTAAGGCTTTCGCCTTAAAAATTCCACGCAGAGCCTGCCCTGTAGTTCGCCTCAATGATGCCCATGCGTTTGCTACTAATCACTTGCCCTGAGTTTGTCGTTTGGTGTAATTGCGAGACCCACTCCCAGAAGAAGCGTGACACGCACAAGGGCTCTCGCGACAGCGGTAGTTTGGGTGAACGTGTAACGACGAAAAACAACCGAAAAGTCCACTTTTCATTTCCAATGACGTCCTGTATCCCGCGCATGTTCTGCGTAATGGCCTTCCCTAGAACATCCTGGTCGGGCTGTATTAGCACGTCGTCTTTTCTTTTATTTCTTCCGTTGATTAGCGTCTTGCCGTAGTTACCAGCTGTTCGCAACCTCAGTTTCTTAACCTAGTTCTTGCTCTACAACACGTTTATATGGTTCACACCTTCACGCGAGAATGCGCGGCCCAGTTTGTAAGAGTCCAGTTATAGACATGGGGGCGTCTGGGCTGTAAGCTGCCCACCATAAACGTTTCAATTGCGTAACCGATTCTGTGCTGATACGATGCTGATTGTGTACGGTAGCGCTAGAATGATTACCGTGTGTTTATGTCTCTTTTTATATCGCTACGCCTGTAGTGAAAGCTACCCACTACTTTGCAGATGGTCGCCTCGTCTAAATTCTGGAAGCTGCAATGCACATGAGGTTGTTGTTACTCATGAGACGCGATGCCTCTCTGAAAAAAAAAACGAGTGATGCGAAGCGCAAATCCAGACAATGATGACCGAAGCTATGAAGAAGTAATTGCGCTTAGGCGCTTTACTGAAAGGACTCCGTGTTAAGAAGCAGGTAACGGCGCCTTCAGAAAAGCGCCGATTGAATCAAACATGTGCTACACGAAATCGGCTGCACGGAATCGGCTGCACGGTTTCAACTGCGCATCGATCGCACTGGCATGCGATTTGCGTTGCAGAATGTTCGATGTGCGCTCGCCTGAACTATCTTCATATTGGCTGTACAACCTGGCACCTGTGAGCATTGAAGGCTTTGGGCAGGACATTAAACCTCGTTTTGAATGCCTCTTAACAAGAATTCATGGTATTGGGAAACGCCCGCACCTTGAGTCCTCATGTCTGACAAATGCACATTCACTTCACACAAGTTGTGTAATGCGTGGGGATGATTCTGTAACCTTCAAGTGTACACAATACCTAGCGCACTGCTGTCGCGATAGCGCTTCTGCGTTTAAAGATACCTGTGAGAGTGTCTCTGGCCATAATTGGATAATATACAGTCGCACTTCTTGCAAACACAGCAGCATACAAGGCCGCACCAGCATGTGATAGTAGCAAACGCTTGTGAATCGTTTGGACGAGTTCTAGTGGCGATTCTTTGACGAATTTCCTAAACCAACTTGCTAACTTCCGACCTCGACAAGACCTCTGATTTCTTCCTCGCCGCTGTATTCGCGAGCGTTTGCGCAGGCACCATTTTTGGTTTACAAATTCGCCTGGCCACGTTATATTTATGGTGGCGTTGAAGTTCTTTCTACGTTTTTCTGCAGCATTCATTATGCATTTATTCTCAGAATATTATTAACACGAGAGTCTTTCATGACGGGGTCCACCAACACTTTCTTGACGCATTTTCTTCGCGGAAATACGCCAGCAAACTGAAAGCCATCAGATTGCAAAGGAAATAGAAATGCATTAGGAACAAGGTTCCGATAACAGTAGTCGAACCCATGACCTCTCGGTGCGGGACGGTGGTTCGCGGGCGTTCAGCCCACTGACCTACCGCCAAACTCATTACGAAACTACATGAACGCGCCTGTTATCTTTCATACTTTCCTCTCACAGTGCTCTTGGATGGATTGATGGATGGATGCTATGAGTGTGCCCCTTATTACTGGGCGGTGACATGCCAGTCTCGAAAAAAAAAAAACGCACCGTTGCTACGAACGTCCCGTTCGGCGCGTTTCCAATAGAAGCGCAATATCATCTACGCTTTAACACACCGTTAGGTGGCGGTCTTAGCCCAAGCCTCGCTCATAGCATCCATCCATATCAAGAAATAGCTCGCCGACGCTCGCCTGGTGGTCGCGCTGCCTTCCCCGTTCGCCCTATGAGAATTAGCGGCCAGCCTTGAGGAAAGACACGACACGCGTAGGGTTTCTCTTCGCGTTTCACTAGGCTTTGAAGAAGTCAATACCGAGAATCAGTGTTTATTATCTGCTTGCTGATGCCATCTTTGCCCGGGATTCACTGTACGCGGTGTCCAAGTGCAAGTTAAGAGCTTCAGCTACCGCAAAGGTTAAATCATGATCATGGGCGTTAGTCGTCGGTACGGAGATGTACCACTTGACGTCAACGAGATTGCGTCCACATCAAGTGGCGCTATATCTGTCAAACAATAGTAGACATTGAATAGGCTCTCATATACCAAAGCACTCTAAACAATCAACTACTCCTGTGAGGACACGTTTCACTTTCTTGTTATACCGATTCCTATGACGGAGGGATGTTTTGTCCATGTATGCTTTGGCGTCCGCTCTTGCGCACCAAATATTGCGAAAAACTTGCAGGGTCCCTGATGCATTCACATAAAACAACTGCAAGGTGAAAACCATCCGGCGAGGTTATATTACTGTGCAGTTTAGATCGCGCGAACGCCACGAATACTAAATAAACGCGCACCTGCACCCACGCTTCCGGGGAACGCCGCCTTTATCCATTTAGTCACGGGAACACCGAAAAGGCGGAGTGAGCGAGCAGCCTGCATGGCCACGTGATAATTGCAATTTTTTAAGGCGCGAAGTTAGATGCCTCATCAAACGGGAAAAGGAGACCGTCGGTGTCAACAAGAAGTGATGCAAAAAAAAAACATTCTCCAAACTTCGTCGTAGCGCGGCAAAGGACACGCAGACGAGAAAGAAACGTACGACGACACACAGCACTGACTTGCAACAAATATTTATTTCCGTGTTCCAGCAATATTTGTAACTCTCACCTTCACGTGACACGTGTGTATTTCATTTTGTCACACAACCGACCTGTAAACCACGAGGCACTTTTCGATGTGGCCTAATCAATTCACATTGTAGATACTGCAACTCATTCGCGGATAATGAAATCAATGGGTTGCTGGCACATTCGTCACCAAGTACGGCTTTGTTGCGTGCTTCCATAATTAGCCGTGTCATCTCGCACCTATTCCTGTTCAAGATAAGCGCTTCATTGAATTTTAGTTTGCAGCCACATTTCGTGCAATGGATTGCCAAGAAGCCGTCAGCAGCCACATTTCTTTGTTGCAGTGCTCACGCAACCTATCATTCACGTGTCTCCCAGTTTGCCCTATGTGGATTTTCCCACATGTGAGATGTGAGGGGAATGCGGCATACAACACATGTGGAACATTCGGTGAACTTGTGTCTGAGCTTTGTTTTTTTTTTACATATACCAGCGCTGATCCCTTCTGGCTTCGTCTTCCTACAGAGGTTCACAAGTTTGTTAGGCGCACGAAAAACACCATTATTTTTGCTATTTCGGCAACCTAGTTTATTCTGTTGGAGACACCATGAATATATTGTATGACGGCATACTTATTTACACTGCGACACGCGCCATCCGCATCTCTCGAGCCCCATTCCTATGCTTTTTTAAGCAGCCCTTCCGCGAATTACACGGGAACGTGGCTTGGGTATCCAGCGTAGCTCAGGCGCGAAACTTGTTGTGCGAAGCTATCGCGCATGGTATGCTGGCACGATTTTCTTAGCGCATTAAGGTACATTCTAGCATTGCCCTTTTTGCTAGCTTATTGTGCGCTGAGTGAAACAATAAAAGCGGCTTATTTGCCCTAAGTTCAGATCAGTGAGTATAAGGTTAACGTCCAGGAATCTCATTCTACCGCCACGCGGCACTTCAAAAGTAATTTCTACTGGTTTTAGACAGTGACGAATATTAGTAAACACTAATGCGCAATGCTTGTCAATACTTTGGGAAGTACAGTCAAGAAAGGCTTCGAGAGACCTTCCGGGAGCGGAGGGCACGTGTAACCGTTCGGGGTTGTGAATGTTTCCAGCAGTATTTGTAACTCTTGGTGTAACTCTTATGCCCCTCTAACACTGGATATTTTAATGTCATTCGAATGGAATGACATTCGCACCTAATGACATTATGCGGCTGCTACACAGTGATATTTTATGTCATTAGAGGCGAATGAGTTAAGCAATCGAATGAGTTCGAAAAACACATCCGCTGTCGAAGTCGAACCGAATTTATAGTCTCTACACCAGAGACTACTTAAAATGTGCCATTTAGTATTCTCAATTCGACGCGCATTCGTGCAAACACGCTATTAATGTTTCTTTTTTGAAGGCGTCTGTGATTTTAACGAGCACAGGTGTACGGAAAGCTGTCGCAAAATGTTTTTACCCTCCACCTCAGCGGCGTCTGGCCGCCGGCACTGTCGGCCATAATGTAAACAAACAGACGCCTGTGTGCATGTGTATCTACAGCGTTGGAATGAACTCCACGGGCGCACTGGACCGAGGTGGAGATGTTTGCTCTCATAAGGCTATGGGAAGACAATTGTGCGCAGTTTCGTTCAAAGCTGTTTTCCGCATGGACGTTTGGGAGACCGCGTTTTGAAAGCGAACCAAAGCGGAACGCTCTGAGTTTCCGTCAAATCTCTTCTTCTAGCTTATGCGTGTTCCTTGCAACGTTAAGTACAAAGCAACTAAATGTTTTACTTGCTGCAGCTTAGCGTTGTCGTTCAGCGGTACTAGAGTGCCTAGAATAGCGGTACTGCTACGTCAGCCATTCTATCGGCTGTGGCTACTGGCTAAGCGTCGTCTTGGCTTATGGTGGCCAGATATCCTGCGATATGAAATTTTTATCAGTGTTTATCTAGCGATTTGAATTCCCACATGCCTTTTAAAATACTGCACTATACTACTAAAACCTTACCTCTCCAAGCTTCGATGGAGAAAATGACTCTTTTAAATAAAAGAAATAAAGCCCAGAAAAGCGAGTCTGTGAAACCAAACTTTGGACGCGCCTCTGGAGGTTTGTTGACACGTCTATCGGCGTCCACTGCCGATACGTCGAGACGCGGTCGTCGTCCGAGTTCGATTATTTTGACAAACTATGCTGCCTGTTTAGTCGCCGCCACACTCGCCGGATAACTGAAATTCTTCATTTAACAAAGCTTGTGCGAAGAAAGGCATTTTTAACACGAAAGTGTTTTATGCAGGGGTCCATCAAGACTTCAGTGACGTATTTCCGTCACGGAAATGACGTCGAAAAATCACAGCATATCCACGGAGTGAATGATGATGAGTGGGCGAAGCTGCGGAGGTTCATCAGTAATCCGTGAATCTTCCGTGAATTCTGCCCAGTACATCATCACCGACGTGAGATAGGGCGCGTTTATACTAAAGGTTCGATGAGTTATGACGACTTGCAGCTCACTTTAATTTTACATGTACGCTGCGAATTTTCATTGTTTAGAAAACCATTGCTTTAGAAAACATCTGGCGTCTTTCGTTAAGCAGCTGGCGTCTTTTCCTTTTGCTTTAGAAACATCTGACGTTCTTCCGTTTTGCTTTTACAAAACATCTGGCGTCTTTCGTTGGTTTATTTCATCAATAAACGGCGTTTTGAACAAAATTTTTATTGTTTAATCACGCACAGGAGAAATCTCACCAGGCACTACCTTGGAGGTAAAGAATGGCTGCTAATGGGAATGAGAGACAGAAGAAGTCGGCTTTTAGCTACCGCTGCGAATTTTTTATTGTTCAACAACGCACAGGAAAAATCTCCCACCGGCACCACCTTGGAGGTCAAAGCGTAAGACTGGTTACGGACTACGACTACGACTACGAGGGACGAACGGGTGCCGCCTTAAGGAGCTTCGCCCCTAAAACCTTACACGACCAGAAGGCAAAGAAAAAAAGGCGACGTCAAGGGGCATTGAACCCACGACCGCTTGGTCCCAAAAACAAATACCGGGCACGCTATCCACTAGGTCATGGTCGCAGACTCTAGAGGCTTTACAAACACGCCGTTTATATCTACCACTCTCCTGGTCGGCGGGGTAGTGTTGCCCTCTGGGAGCGGTAAAGTAAAGTAAGTCGTCATTACTGTGGCCTCCGCGATTAGCACCTAGCTGTAACGCGTTACACGTCTGTCCCATTCAGCGCGTTTTCAATAGAAGTTCAATTTTGTGGATGCTTTAACACACCGCGAGGTGGCGATCTTAGCCCAAGCGTCGTAAATGTGCCGGCCTCGCTCATAGCATAAGGCTAATCCAAACCAAAAATACCTCTGCGACGCGCGCCTGCCTCACCTGGCTATAAAACCGCGTTCCCCGCTCACGCGCTCGCGCCGAGAAAGATCGAGGCTGGGCTACCGGGGCGGCACGACGCGCTTTGCGTTTCCCACTAGCCCGGCCATGGTGTTCACTCACATTTTAACATGCCGCGGGATGGCGACCAAGCTCTGCGTCCAATATGCCACGCTCTTCTGGCTATCACACCTCGCTCTCTGATTACGCTTTCACCGTTAACTACTACAGCTAACACAATGGTTTGTTTAATCATTTAACATGGACGGTAGTCGTCGGGGTGCAGATGTACCACCAATCATCAAAGTGGGTGCATCCACTTGAAACCGTCCCATAGCTGCCAGACATCAGTATACATTGTACAACTCTCTTATATCAATGTACAGTAAACAATCAGTTACTTCTGTAAGGGCACGCTTTAGTTTCGTGTTATTCGGATTCCTATGGCGGAGCGATCAACAATTTTTTTTCCTGAAAGGAGCTGCTCCGGCACTCGCGTGCCGCTTGCCCAGAGGGGAGGACGCCATTTTCGAATTCCGGTTACATAACTCAAGTCATTTTTTGATGGAAATGTATGCTTTGAACATGTTTTTTAATCTTCTGTTGTGCCGTGTGTTGAAACGAAAGTTAACACAGCAAAATAAATCAGGGTAGCTTAAGTGCGGGGCCCCCAAATGTTGGTTTCATGGTGGCCGAGCCCAGCTCGTCTTCGGTAAGGGATGGGTTAAATCAGGAAATACGCCGTGGCGATACCGCCCGACAACGACATTCTATGGAAGGTCGTAACGCACAACATGTGCGGGAATTACTAAAGCGCGATACAGGACATCGTCGAGAACAATGAACGCAGCCGCATATCTGTCGTTTTATGCTTACCTAAAATACCGCTGTCGCGACAGCAACGCTTGCTTTGACGCCTATTTTGGCAATATTCCTCGCAAATATATACCACACGAGAAACAAAATCAGGTCATTAGTAACAAACGCTTCCGCAATAACTTAGACGAATTCCAGAGGCAGGTTGCGCGTGGAATTTTCTCACACCTTCTTCGTATACTTTTCGAAACCGGCAAGAGCTCCGATTTGCTGTGCAGAACTGAATTCGTGAACGTTTCGCGCTGATACCATAACATTTTACAAATCGAGCCGATCACACCACATTTAGGTGACTTATTCTTATTTGCGTTTTATTGCGATAACAATTAAATGAACACTCTCGGCTGGTTTCTTCCGACGCTGTCGCCGTTGCCATCGCTGTCATGTCCCGGATATGTATGTGTCTGTATATATAAATAAAAGCCTGTGGCGCGTGGCCCACACCGGGCCACGCGCTACAGGCTGTTTAGCATAACAACGGCGAGCGATTTGTGTACACCATTTAACGCTTACGCCGCGCAGAGCGCGGAGGTGCATCA
The DNA here is from genome assembly GCF_013339695.2 of Rhipicephalus sanguineus. Taxonomy (NCBI): domain Eukaryota; kingdom Metazoa; phylum Arthropoda; class Arachnida; order Ixodida; family Ixodidae; genus Rhipicephalus; species Rhipicephalus sanguineus. Next base: position 89,597,213 of record NC_051185.1, on the reverse strand, counting down.
GTGTGTGTAGTATCACCCGCGAAATTTATTTATTTATTTATTTATTTATTTATTTATTTATTTATTTATTTATTTATTTATCTATTTACCCTCAGGGCCTTTCCGCATTACAGAGGGGATTGGGTTACAGAGGAAACACTTGAAAAGGAGCGAATAATAACAATGGTAACAGTACACTGCAATTAATAAATATTTGTTAATTATGCAATACTAGCTGAGTGTGTCAAAATATTGTACAACGAGGAAATGAAGAAAAAGAAATAAAAAATGAAAAGATAAAGTGAGTGCTTATTTGATTATTATACAATATTAGCTGGGCATGTAAAATACAGCGTTGAAAACTAACACTGTTGGTGCTTCTTTTTATTTAAGGCATAATGAGACTGACAGATGTAGCAATAATAACCAACCATATAAATGGACAGGTGACATTAATTGATACAAGTGATTGTTACTATAGAATGTTATATAATGCTTTACGAAATTTCTCGTTGTTAACAATAGATACAATATCAGCTGGAAGGTCATTCCATTCACGTGACGTGCGAGGGATGAATGATTCTGAAAAGCATGTTGTGTTACAAGCACAAATTCTGACTGTGCTGGTGATCAATGCGGTGAGATAAGTAATATGGTCGTGACATGAATTCTGGGTGTAGAGTAGGATGGTGATAAAGTTTATGAAAAAATGATAAACGAGAAATTTTACGGCGTGTAGCCAGTGACTCAAGACCGAGATGCGATTTCATTGAGGATGCACTTACCATTCGGTTCTAATTCCAAAGAATAAAACAAGAGTTATTTTGGATTAGTTCGATGGAATGAGTTGGGTTGTCGTGATAGGGGTCCCATATAGCTGATGCATACTCTAGCTTTGGCCTTAGCAATGTTTTATGAAGTAGTAATTTTAATGTCGATGGAGCACGAGAAAAGTTACGGCGCAAATAACCAAGGAAACGATTGCCTTGATTAGTTATGTACTCAATATGTTTGTTCCATGTTAGGTTAGATGTTATATGTACGCCCAAGTATTTATATAAATTTGTAGCTTCGAAAAAAATGTTATTAAGATGATATACGGGCAGACAGCTATTTGATCTAGATATTCTCATAAATTTGCATTTGTTAATGTTAAGCTCCATTCGCCACTGTGGACACCAGTTGCAGATGTTGTTAAGATCGGCCTGAAGAGTAGTGATATCTTGGGGGGGTAGTCATTTCTTTGAAAATTACACAGTCATCGGCACACAAGTGTATATTAGAAGTTACTGCCAAAGTCAAGTCATTAATATAAATAAGGAATAAAAGCGGTCCCAGAACCGAGCCTTGTGGCATTCCGGACTGAACGATACTAAGTGGCGAGTCATGATCATTAGCTGTTACGAACTGGCAACAATTAACAAGGAACGACTCAATCCATTTTAGAAGGTTACGGTCAAGGTTTAGTATGTTTAGTTTATGAAGTAAACGTCTATGGCTTACTTTATCAAAGGCTTTTGAATAGTCTAAAAAAATGCAATCAGCAAGGGAAAAACGGTCAAGTATCTGGTGTAGTTTGTGAGTAAAAGACAACAACTGTGATTCACAAGATAGGGTTTTGCGAAATCCGTGTTTTGACGGTGTAAAAAAGGAGTTAGATTCAAGAAAAGCCATCAGGTTAGTAAAAATGATATGTTCTAATAATTTAGAGCAGGTGCTAGTCAATGATATGGGATGATAATTTCTAGGTGAGGTTTTGCTTCCAGATTTATGTAAAGGAATAACTTTACCTGTTTTCTATGCGAGTGGGAGAGATGATGTGTTGAGTGATTGCTGGAAAATTTTAGTTAATACAATAGAGCTATATGAAGTAGTGTTTTTAAGGAATTTGGCACTGATGTTCTCAAATCCAGGTCACGAATGCATCTTTATTGAATCTATTAGTCGTATTACACCAGTCACCTCGATAATTATCGGATGCATTGGTAAATAGCTATAGTTGTTTAATACAGGCTGAGTAATATCATTAGTTCGCGAGAAGTTGTTTACGAAAACATCGTTCAAGAGTGCTGCGCAATGGCTTCCTGGAACAGGGTTACCAGAACTATCATTAAGAGTGATGGAATTATCGGAAAGGGAATGAATGACTCGCCAGAATTTTCTGACATTGGTTAGTAGCATAGATGGCAATGTGGATGATAAAAATGTTTCTTTAGCGAGTTTGAGAGCGGCTACATAGGCGTTAGATGCAAGTGTGTAAACTTTCCAATGGGAGTCAGTGGGCGTTTGCTTTGCCGAATGATACAGACGTTTTTTTCTGTTAGACAGGCGTTTTAAAGTATTATTGTACCAAGGTGCGCGTGGATTACACGTTATGGCGCGGGTTGGGATGTGTTTGTTTGTTAGACGCTCTACCTCAGCCTCGAACATATTCCAGTTTGACTGCACAGTACGGTTATCAAAGTCCTTCAGAAATTCATCTGCAAATTCGCACAGTTCGTTGTTTATTGCTTCATAGTTGGCTTTTTTATAGTCTCTAATAATTTTCTTGCTTTTTGGAAGTTTTTGAAGTGGAACATTAAGGTGAAAGGTAATTATCAAATGATCACTAATACCTGGCAAATAATGAGTGTCCGATGCATATTCAGGACAATTGGTAAGATTAAATCGAGAGTGTTAGAAGTGTTTTGTGTAATTCTTGTGGCTTGAGTCACCATTTGACATAGGGAAAATGTAGAACAAAACGCCGAAAATTCTTGCGAGACAGAAGAAAATGATAAGATCAGGGTGTCGGAACGAAATGTTTTTCGTTTCGGTTTTAGTTTTGTTCCGCCGCAAAAAGTTCCGTTCCATTTCTGCTCCGGATCGAAAAAAAATGTTCCGTAACGGTTCGTAACGGTTTTTTTGTATGCAAGAAATTTAAGTAAAGGTAATCAATAAAAATATTGGATTCGTGATGTAGTTACTTGCCCTCCTCTTAACAAAGTAAGACAAGGGTAACATACGTTCTTCGGCTTCTTCAGAGGAGTAGAAGTAACTGTACCACGAGTTCCTACCAACTAGCACAAACCAGTATCAATTTCAAAGTCATTTATTATTTATTTTCTCAAAAGACAAATACGAATTTTTTTAGTGGGCTCAATGCTTTGCGTCAAGGGAGTGAGCACGACCTCAGAAGCAGCACGTCATTGAGTGTACTCTGACGTGCGAGACCACTGTTCTGATAAAAAAAACACAGCATATCCACGGAGTGAATGATGATGAGTGGGCGAAGCTGCGGAGGTTCATCGGTAAACCGTGAATCTTCCGTGAATTCTGCCCAGTACATCATCACCGACGTGAGATCGGGCGCGTTTATACTAAAGGTTCGATGACTTATGACGACTTGCAGCTCACTTTAATTTTACATGTACGCTGTGAATTTTCATTGTTTAGAAAACCATTGCTTTAGAAAAATCTGGCGTCTTTCGTTAAGCAGCTGGCGTGTTTTCGTTTTGCTTTAGAAACATCTCGCGTTCTTTCGTTCTGCTTTTACAAAACATCTGGCGTCTTTCGTTGGTTTATTTCATCAATCAACGGCGTTTTGAACAAAATTTTTATTGTTTAATCACGCACAGGAGAAATCTCACCAGGCACTACCTTGGAGGTAAACAATGGCTGCTAATGGGAATGAGAGACAGAAGAAGTCAGCTTTTAGCTAACACTTACACTTCTACTTCTACTAACGTTTCCTACTGGAACATGCCAATGGCTGCTAATGGGGAATGAGAGACAGAAGAATTCGGCTTTTAGTTAACTCGCACGCTGCGAATTTTTTATTGTTCAACAACGCAGAGGAAAAATCTCCCACCGGTACCACCTTGGAGGTCAAAGCGTAAGACTGGTTACGGACTACTACGACTACGACGACTACGAGGGACGAACGGGTGCCGCCTTGAGGAGCTTCGCCCCTAAAAGATAGGCAGGCTTGTGTCGAATACGCAGCACAGTCACAGCGAAAGCCGAAAGGGCGGACTTTGTAGAGCCCATTTTAGAGTCTCTTGGGGCAACTAATACAAGTACACATGCAAGGTACCCACTGCGCCAGAAATCATCGCAAGTTTTCTGAAGTAGCGAAGTTCCCACTATGCCATTTTTCGTCATTCTTCGGAGAATCGTTGTACCCGCTATACATCTGTAAGGCATTATGTGCACTTTGTGCTGTGGCTGCTGATGATGAAGTATTATGGCTGAGCACTTTGCAGTAAGTGGGAAGCAGGGTTGCCGAATGGGCGCCTCCATTCCATTCCAATTCCATTCCGGGGAATTAGAACTTGCCGGAATTCCATTCCTTTCAATTCCTTGGAACGAAAAAAACTTAGCCTATTCGGACACTGGGAATGACCAGGCAGCTCAATTCCATTCCTGCATGTTCTTCAACGTAGGAAAGGTTGATAGTCTTATCGAGTTAAGAATGAACGCCCCATAAAGCTGATGTCACCAGATGCCTTAAGAACTGTAATAGTACGCAAAAAACGTTACCAAGGTCGAGGGATAGTAGCTTGGTGAAATATCTCGTGCAGTACAACCACCCTACTTATTCCCATAGGGGCAGTTCTCCCGCTACCTATAGTAATGCATGGTCAGCATGTTTGAACGAATGGTGGTGTTTTAATAATGTTTAAGCTTAAATGTGTTAATGCTAAAATGACAACATAGCGCATTTTTTGCTGACAAAAGTGGTATTCAAGAAGACTAAGCAGTTTTGCCACGCGTCTCGAGCGGTTGGGAATATGAAGAAAGCTAAGATTTGGTTAATGGGGAAGAAAGCCCTCTAGATCTGATGGTATTACTTGGAACAGTGCACCGCTCGGGCACCTGGTGCCTTTGCATCGAATACGGAACGCTGGGCTGCACTGCTCGTCAGCACTCACGCTTGTCAAGCGCGCCTCGCAAGCATGGATGGGGTGAGGAGGACTTTCTGTGTTCGCCTGTGCACGGGTATGCAATGTCTCCCTTGTCGCAAAAGTTATTTACGTGTGTCAGGTACTAAACTGCTCGTGAGATAAAGATCAGGCTGTGCATAGAGTATTCGCCACTTTCGTGTGGGGGTATCAATGGGAACCAATGCGCAGAAATAATTTGTTTTCTACTTTCGGTATCTGCTGGGATAATACATTTGTTTGTACACTAGCTTATGCTTCGCTTTGTAGTAGGCGCGTTGCTTAAAAATGTACCGTGCTTGTAATTAGCCAAGTCATTTTAAAAATACTGCTTTATTGTTAATTTCGAGGCTGTGACTTACTAATGTTTGAAGTTTCAAAAACAGGACGTAGACGAAAACGTGCTCTATTTTCGGAAAGAGACGCAATTCTATTCCCATTCCATTCCGTGCAAAAGGCGCTTAATTCCATTCTCATTCCATTCCTCCAAGCGTTGTCCCCATTCTATTCCGGGGTCACGAAAATGTGCAATGATTCCGGAGCCATTCCTATTCTGGCGTAGCAACTGGATGACTGGATGTTATTTTCCTCTTCTGCCACGCTACCTTACATACGTTAACGCGATTCCTTGCCCGACATAACGCCTGTAAAGAGTGTTTTTGTGAAGGAGTTACAAGCACCAGCGTGGCACTCTGGTGGAAGACCCGACTGCCACACAGAGGGTGCGGGTTAAAATCCCATCCGATCCTACAAATGTCTATCTCATTTAATTTTTTCTTATATCACGCGATAGCGGTCACGGACACCGGCGGCGGCGGACAACTATGGTGCCAAGTCAGCTGTTGCGATCTCAAAACAGCTTTCGCTGTAACAAACTTCAGCGCCGAGAATGCCCTCTCCACATTGGCCTGCGTGACAGGCGCGCGAAAGTATACTTGCGTTAACATAAACATCTGTGGTTGCCACTGTTTTCGTTTTTCGGCACAATTTCAACATATCTTTGCTTTGGAATTCCTGCCTGAGGTACGCGCTAATACTGTACCCTGAGATATGCATAACTGCTCACGTTGCATGAGCTCAGTTGTTCCGGATTGCGAAGTTTTGTCGTGAACCGAAAAACGATTGAAAAAATTTCCGTTTCACTCCGGAACGAAATAATAGATAAAGTTTCGGTTACGTTCTCGTTCCGGTTAAAAATATCGTTTTTTTTTTCGTTTTTCGTTTTCGGTTTTCATTCCGTTCCGACACCCTGGATAAGATAGGTTGGCCATCATTCCACGTTATGTTAGGAAATTGAAGTCACCAAGTAGGAAAGGGGGTGCAGAATGGAACTTTGTTGTAATGGTAGAAACTACATCATGTAAATCATTAATAAATGAGGATTAAAAAGAAGGCGGACGATAGCAAACACCTAAAATTATTTTTTGGTTGTTGAGAATTACTGTGGCCCAAACTGTTTCTAAATTGGAACTGATGTGAAGGCATGATGATGGGATATCTTTCGAGATAGCAAGAAGTACACCACCACCACGACGCTCTTTTCGATCGCAGCGATATACCAAATACCGCTCGCTACTATCAAAAAGTTCCGAGTCAAGCACGTCGTCCGAGAGCCACGTTTCAGTTAGAGCTATTATATCAGCTGAGCATGTATCCTAACCCACTACGCTATAAATCATTGTAATTTTTGAGAAGTAGGGAAGCAGGCACTGCACCATTTTTCGTCATTCTACGGAGAGCCGTGGTACCTGCTGAACGCATGTAAGGCATTATGGGCACTTTGTTGATGATGTGCCTGATGACGATGAAGAATTATGGCAGAGCCCTTTGTAATGGGTTGGAAGCATTCAACAACCTACTCGTCGCGCAATTCGCATTGTTTGACGCCTGGTTACAGAATTCGCGTTGTGCGACGCTTAGTGCTTATTTTACTCTTCTACCACACTATATTGCATATGCTAATGTGGTTCCTTCCCGACATGAAGCCTGTATAGGACCTTTTTGTAAAGCAGTTTCAAGCACCGGCATGGCTCAGAGGTTGAATACTGGGCTCCCACGCAGAGGGCCCAGGTTCGAACCTCGTTCCATCCTGGAATTTTTTTCTTATTTCGTTTTTTTTTCTTATTTCGAGCGATAGTGGTTACGGACACCGGCGGCGGCGGCGGCGGCGGAGAACTACGGCGCCAAAAACGGCCGGTGAAATGATCTCATAACAGCTTTCGCTGTAAAAATCCAAGCACAAGCTCCTTTGCGACTTGGCTAAGTGATGGGCAAGCGTGGAGCTTTATTGTAGGTTACAACGTTCCCCACAAAGCTGTTTCTAGGCGGCATCGCTATGGCGCCTTGGATCTTCCCAGCGTGAGGGTCTGGAAGGGCTCCACTGTAGCCGCATCCTGCGACCACCGAAACGAAAGTTGGGCGTTAAGTTTTAGCGAAGTACAAAAGTTGCCTGACATGTAAAATCCCCAATGTCCGCTTTAGATCTTGTCCTAGAGAGAGCCTTGTAAATGCGTAAGCACTTCTATGCCGACTCAGCGAGAAAAACGGTCTCTTCGTCCGTTCCTCTGTCACGTAGGGTGATCATGGCTATTGGCGGCGAGATCGAGCAGAGTCGGCACCCAGCGCCGAGCGCACGAAGCCCCGCGGTCTGGATGGCACCTTGCGTCGTCTGCTAGCCACGCCGTGTTCGCATGTGTGTGTACGCCATGCGCGTCCTCAGATTTCAGCTTATTCCGTTGTGCTAGCACAGTATCAAATGCTTGTACGTATGTTTACACGATATAGAGAAGCATTTCGCGTTAAGAGACTTGTATGCACTCTAATAAGTGAGTACACGCCCGTGTCGGTATGGCGCTAGGTCTAACCATCGTACTGTCCATTCGCCAAAATCATTTCAATGTGGCTACCGCTTTCTCGTTCAAGCACGTCACATTGTTCATTCGGCGTCGTCCTAAACGAGAAAAAAATACTAAATGTCGAGGTGTGAACGTAGAATTTTAGCGACACCATCTCGTGATGTGTTGGCGATTTGCAAATCTTTGTGATACCGCAAATCATGAACTAGCGTCTGCAGAGGATGGTTAGCGATAAGGAAGACCTGAAGCCACGCATTTCTACAGCAGCACGCGTATTCATGCAAACAGAAAAGCAGAGTGCACAAAGTTTTACTTCATCTAATTACGCAGAAATACAGGCTCCCTTTCTTTGTAGCCGCTAGAGCAAGAAGTAAATACTTCATTGGCTCAGTCGCGCAACATAGTTTATATTGCGGTACAGGCAAAAGACAATGTAAACACGTGCAAATAAACCAAGAAAAGAATTCGGCAGATCCCACGTACCGTGGGAGTCGATGTAATGCGAAGCATGCGGCAGGAAGGTGACTGGCGTAAATTTTTACTGAGCGAAACGTTGCAAGAGGCCGCTAAAGATTTTTATAAATTTTACACGCCCACATATATGTTGAAGAGCTGCATATTGTTACATAACCAGTTTACAGGGTAACGCTGCCAACGGCAACGTGGGTATTACAACACCAGAAGCGGTAAGCTAATATGTAGTGCTTAGCCCCGCCACGGTGGTCTAGTGGTTATGGCGCTCGACTGCTGACACGAAGGTCGCGGGATCGAATCCCGGCCGCGGCGGCTGCATTTTCGATGGAGGCGAAAATGTTTGAGGCCCGTGTACTTAGCTTTAGGTGCACGTTAAAGAACCTCAGGTGGTCGAAATTTCCGGAGCCCTCCACTACGGCGTCTCTCATAATCATATCGTGGTTTTGGGACGTTAAACCCCAGATATTATTATTAATATGTAGTGCTTATACTTGTCCCTTATGATGGAGAACGCAAGCACGTTTCACGAACCAGTGTGCCTGTGTGGAAGAAGGTCTTGACAGCTCTTGAACAAGGTGATCGTCACCGTGATCACTGCGAAACGGCAGCTGGTGATGACTTGTTATCGGATCCGGTCGTGATCGCAGGGACGAGGGGTTTATATGTAGTGAAGTATGAGGTATAGTACAGCTGTATGAATTCGTGGATGCCTCTGTCATTTGGTCGAAAAATTGTCTGTCGATAGAGCTGGCGACATGTCAGAACATGAAGTCACCCTTACCGTTGCTGAGGTATAGGCCGTCGAGGCTGGTAGGCCTGGCTAGTTCTACGTAGATCAACATCAATGGATGACACTTGTGGTATTCGTAGACTATATGTGTGTATGTGGCCTATGTAGCCTAATCTACAAAGCGGCTGTCAATCAATCTGACATCATTCTCGGTCAGCATTTGGCCATTGCCCAGCCTCGTAGGAAATGAAGAGGACATTGCGTCGTTCTGGCGGATTAGGTGCACTCTACGGTGCGGTGATGTGAATATCATACGTAACTTTCGTTAATATATCCCTCCAGCGTCGAGCAATGCTTCAATATAGCTTGCTGAATATAGGAATGCAAATGTAATGTTTATTAGACTGCTATAAAAGCGGAACCAACACTGGAACGACAGCCGTTATTCTGTAATGACGCCTGTATCGCACGAGTACACATCGTAGGAATGTCATGTAGTGTATATTTCTTTCTTGTAAAATCAGATAGCAAGCACCAAAGCCACAATTGACGTTGCACCGTCATTACGCCTGCGTAGGCTGTTTTTACGAACACGTTTTGAGACCTGACGTGGATCAGTGGTAGAATACCTGATTGCCACGCAGAGTGCTTGGGTTAGATTCGCGCTAGGATCCTCATTTTCATTTTTTCTATTCGTCGGGTAAACACTGCCGATGTCAGTTTTTCTTAACGCTCTCGCATTTAAGTTACCAATGTATGTTCTCGCCGTTCCTGGGCAGATATGAACTGTCAATCACCTGTGGCGCATACCCGTGCACCGCGGCCCATGGTAAACGGGTATGTGCCACACGTGTCTGGAGGAAAGGGTTTGACGACGTACGCGACAGGATTTTCACGTTATTCATGTCATGACCCGACAGTCATATTCGTGAAATGCTCTTAGCCTCCCATGCCAATTTTGGTCTACACCAAGTTAAGGAGGCGATCATGAGAGCACCCAGACGTAGGCGGCTAGATAGATAGATAGATAGATAGATAGATAGATAGATAGATAGATAGATAGATAGATAGATAGATAGATAGATAGATAGATAGATAGATAGATAGATAGATAGATAGAAATGCTCCAAGTGCCAAAGGTTCGCAAAGAAATTATTTAAAAAAGGTGTGGCAGTTGCGTCAATCTGAAACACGTGGGAACCAGCGGGAACAGCTCCGTCTACGTTGGCAGTAGTAGACGTGCAGCCACGCACCTTTATTAACAATTAACAAACAAAAAACGAGGGTTGCGCCATGCGCGAGACGCTGTGTCCTATAATGTAGGAGCATGCCGAGGAGGCGTTGCATTTCGAGGTACCCTCGAACGACAAGAAGGGATGTCAACGTCGGCTACCACGAATTTCGACACTGAATGTCGAAATTCGTGGTAACCGACGTTGAATAACGACACTGAATATCGTTAAAGGTCTAAATGATAAAATAAACGGTCATTGTTTTCGAAGAAAATACTGCATCCAGCGGTTTCATGGTAACATCGCCAATAACATTGCAAGTGTTCCAGGCTCCTTAAGAAAGAACACAACGACACCTGTGTTCTCTGTAAACAAGCTTGGTGCGTGCCGTCTTGCGGCGCCACAGCGGAAATAGGCTCAAGCATGCGGATCCCGCTATTTTGGGGGCGCGCAGCAGGCAACACCTTTTCTTTCTATCCACTGTTCATGAAAGAACATAGGTCTTAACATAAACGTGAGGTAGTGCGCGCTAAAGAAATGTAAGAGGCCCTTACGCTGTCCGGAAAATGGAGGCAAGTAAAGCTACGCGTGCGCGTGCTCACCCAATTGCTTTCTTTCTTTCTTTCTTCCTTTCTTTCTTTCTTTCTTTCTTTGTTTTTCTTTCTTTCTTTCTTTATTTCTTTTGTTTCTGTCGCATTGCGCAAAGCTACTCCCTAATTTTTCCTTCCTACACACTGGGAATTGAACATTCACACATGCCCTTTGCAGTGCAACACTTCTGTTGCTATTGACAGCAATGACGGACATGCGTGAACCAATGAAACGCGAGAAGATTGACATAAAACGAATAAATGACAAAAGCACATGTGGTAAATATTTACACCGGGAGGAGGCGTGTATCTCTGGCAAGAAAAGCCGGGAAATGACGTGCACTGCACTGCTTTGCAGTCGTGTTATATGAAAAATTCGCCCTCAAAACCCTTTACTGCTCTTTTGTTGGGAGGTTCGCATTTGCCATATGATTGTCCAACTTTGCTAGAAAGAAAGGTTCAATGAAACAAGCCACGAAAGGTATTGATTAAACCGTGCCATAAACATAATTTTTTACAAATGTGAACATTCGCGAAAAGCGGCAAGGCAATTGAATGCTTATGCGGTCTGTAACAAGACGAGTCCTCGAGTGCATTCCAGAAGCTCGCCCAGCGATTCCGGTTGCGAAACGCAGTGTATGAGATGCAACGATAGAATGTGTTTCGCAATTCTCTGCGCCAGCGCCAACAATGCATGATACAAATTCACGCCATGAATTACGGTGTGGTACGCGTGGAGCAATGGTGTTCAGGAGCGTTTGGCATCGACTATGCGACAACATAAACATCATCAGATGCAAATGCAATTTTATTGAAGATAACTTGGAACACCTAAGGCCCGGTCTGCGAAAGCTCTGCAGGACCACCAGTAAAGTTGTCACCAACCAACTATTGCAGTTTTAGGATGCTCTGCATGACCCATATCACGGTATTTCTTCGTCTCCATTACCACGACAGTCTACAGAAGATCCCACACGAATTAAAGCGAAAAGTGGCGCTAGCCCCCTTCGAAACATGGCCTTTTCATGGGAATTACGGAAGGAAGATATACCAAACTACAGTTTGCACCAATTAAAAAGCAATACAAGCATCTAATACCAGTAGTAGATAAGGCATGTTCCGGAACGGGAAGTACACTGAAGGGAAGCAGCGCAATAGAACGTAGGCAAAGGAGAAGCAACACAGGACGAGCGCTCGTCTCGTGTTCCCTGTTCCTTCCGCTTCGTCTAGGTTATTGCTCCTTTGTTCAAGTTCATCATGTACCAAATCGCCCGGCCTTCCATCTTACTGTGTAGTACGTAACATTCACCGCACGCTTTTCCCATTAAGTATCACGGTCCCACAGGCTGCAGTTGTCGGGAAGTGGCAACTGTCGCCTATGAAGCAAGGAGTGACGTTACCGCGCTTTGCAGACGCCTAAAAGTATCTCGACTTTTAAAGACGATAGTCTTTCTTGGGGTACTTAAACGGAGAAATTTTGGTCTGTCTGTCATTCTGTTTGTCGGCACGTCACTCGATTCTGCCACCCGGCCAAAGTTTAACCACTTGCTTACCGCCAACCCAGATTGAACTGGTATGGCTGCTCATACTTGTGAACGCTGTCGATCAAAAAGTAAATATTACGCATATCTGAGGCGCAACATCACTAGGTAAGTATTAGGTGGCGTGTCCCTTTAATAGAAAATGCACACATACTTAATTCTAAAGACCCTAGTTTCTTAAGCTGCGCTGAAAATGCGACTACGCTGAAACTTGCCTTCCTCCGTGCCCTCTGCACGAGCTCATTGTTTTGTTTCGGTTTCGGTTTTGTATTCCATTGTACGAATGCCATGGGACGCCGCTCAGGCATACTTGTTTTACCCAGGCGACGTGTAAATAAAAGAGTGTGTGGAGAGTACTCGTTGAGTGCGGACGTTTCTTCTGCTCTAGCGCTTCGCGCCAAACCGCGTGTTCGGAGTGGCTGGCGTCCCCACCGGTCGCGTTGGTCACCGCCGGTCTTCGCCTGCTGCTGCGCCGGAACTACCAGCCCGCAACACAGCACTCATGTTTCCCAACGTATTGCCAGATGGCGTCCATATCTCACGCAGCGCCTCTTCTATCATCTTTAGACGACATTTGCAGCAAAGCACGCAGATACGCGGCCAATTTTCTTCCAAATAACGCGGAATGCTCGCCAACATGGCATGTTTTTCGCGATAAAAATTGCGGGACAAAAAAATGCAACCACAAACAATGACCCTGTGTGAGGAAACGCAAAAATAAACGCAGCAGCAATGAAACACAAAAGGCGTTGAGGTTACAATAAATGACGTCGCATGCTGAAAAAGTGCTTCGTTTCTTCGCTCACCTGAAGCAGGCGGTTTTCCAAAGGCGCATTATCTGGCCCCAAGAAGTACCGAATGCAACCCACTATGGCCGCGAAGACTGCCATATCAATAAAACTCACAGGCTGCCTTATGCATTTGCCTAAGACGACTACAACAAAAGCCGTCTTCTTGTTTTCTCTTATTCGATGTATGGACCCTCCCGCGACATGAAAATTATTCGTACGTTCCTTAGTTTTGCACTGCCTCCAAGATCGGAGACATTGCAAACTCAATGCACGTCATCTGGTTTTGCACTCCTGTATGATCGGCCGAATTATGACCAAGCAACGATATCGTGTGATGACATCATAATGTGACTTCACGTTATGGGACGCTATAGTAACGTCATCATCATATGACGCCAAAGCGACGGTCATTTTTCGTGTTTGATGAGGCATCCAATTCGTTCGCCTTGAAACCATACCTAACAAAAAATGTTCGTGTGATTGGCGTGCTTCTTAGTCCAGCAAAGTGCACCATGTTTTCCGTGATATAAAAATGTGATTTTTGCTAGCCCTCCAAAGCAGAAATTTGAACAGGTGGCCTGAAACGGCACCGCATGAACTGTGTTCGGGATGTGCAGGGGTGGAATGAGAAACATTTATAGGAGTTAACGTTTGGACCAATAAGTCATTGTTAGTGCTACAACAGTGACGGATTTAACTGTCGTTGCGATGTGTTCTACAACTGCTGTGATTCACCAGCGCACTCTATTCTACAGTGCTGCGCCCATCTATGTCACTTTCAACTCCCTGCACCGTTGTAATTTTACCGCATTTTATATTTGCCGCAACATTAGGCAGTGTGTTAAGTGCCAGTATCAAGTTTCTTTTATACCTCTTTACCATGCAGGAGAGTTGCTTCGCTCTTATGCATGGTATAGATAAGAAAACAATAAAAAGACAGACTGTCATAAAAGTCGTTCCAAAACAGCACTGAGAGGTTATGACACAAACGGAGAAAGTAAAACTATGAAAACACGCAAGAATGAGACCGTCAGAATCTCATATATAATGTCTAAAGAAAAGTAACGCATAGAAGCCAGAAGAAATAAAAGTCACTCTGATGTAATCTGGTGTTTCTTCAAGCAGTTGCGGAAATACTTGTCATAGGTGAGAAAAAACAATACAATTGGAGCAACGCTGTGCGTGTTTCAGGATGCATTGGTCTGCAATGGGAAAAGTGCTGTGTTTAGAAAAATAGGGGAAACAATTCGAGTATTTGTTAGCGCTGTAATGTGTAAGAGAGTTGTAAGAAGTTTCCTCTTTTAGGCGGAAGAATACGGAACTCGTAGAATTTTCTCGCAACGTGCTTGTTTGGGTGGGAAAGGCAGGGGGGGGGGCATAAAGATCACTATGGTCTCTATTGTGGGAGAGGGATAAGCTGCCTCATCACCAAAAATTGTTTAGAAAGTGACTGACGGTGCGCAGTACTCTACAGAGAGAACGACAGATCCTCCAGTCACTAGATTTTCTCCTTCAGAAACGTTACGGCATTCGTTCAGAAGGAAATGTGAAAGACTCGATAAGAAAAGTAGCTAGGGATTTACGAGAACTCAAAACCATAATGTGATTATGAGGCACCTTGTTGTAGGGGGCTCCAGGTTAGTTTTGACCAATTGGGATGCTTTGACTTGCAGCTACACCTAAGCACATTAGCCTTCTTTGTATTTCACCCGTATTAGAAATAAGGCCGCCGTGGAGGGAATAAGATGAGCGATTCACAGTATTACAAAGAAACTATGCTCTGGAAGTGCAGTAAACTGCAACTGAATTATGAAACGGTCGTACCACTTGTGGCCGCGGAAAGCTAATTCTATTGCCGGTTACTAGGTGAAAGAATAGTATAGGGCACTGTGAATGGAGCCAGATTAACGAGGATTCCCAGGTAAGCGTCGTTCGTTTCCTGTTGCAGCAAATTCCACGCTCATGAAAACACACACATTACCACACTGGTCGTAGGAGGCGCGACTTTCGGATCAGGCCTTGGGGGCCAACTGGCAACCCTAGACCGGGCCCGGCGAGCCGCTATAGCCAGTGGAGCACTGGACGAAGGGCCCCGTCAGCTTTATTGCAAACAGGAAGTGCTAATAAACGTTTACGCTCTCTCTCTCGCATTTTACTCCCAAGAGTAAACTATAACTGGATTCCTAAGCGGTTGTCCCACTTTTTGTCGCGCAAAACGAATTGTGTTTGTGCTTAACAAGTGCATGAGCGACGATTCGGCGGTACCCTGTGAATTTAGCACGGTGTATGATATATACTCTTTAGGTGAGGACACTCGCAAGACGCGAGACTTCAACACAAAAAACCGGCAGATCCCACGCAGTGTGGGAATCGATGTAATGCGAAGCAACCAGCAAACAGCTGCATACCTCCTCTAGTTTGTCATTGAGGCAAACGAAGTCATTCATGTCGTGACATCAAGTCCACTATTAGTCGCAAGTTTGTCATGAATGTATGCATGTAGATTCTGCTATATTGTCACGTGGTCGTGACGTCGACGAAGACAGCAGTCGGCGTTTGCAGGATGAAACTGTTTATGTGGCCGAACTTGTGGCCGGAAAATGAGAACTAGCAATACAGCAATACACGCTGTACAATGATGGCGGCGAACAGGGCGTGGTCCGTCGATCAACTGACAAGCGGTCAAGTGCGTCGGCTTTTATACAGGCGCTATGGAACTTTCCAGCGATATCGCTGGTGGCGGTGTTATCTCTCGACAAAGCTGGAACATTCGCGTGCGGCGCGCAATCTTAACAAAACGATCTACCAAAATCGTGAAGCTTCTCGAACACTGCTTCGGGGCCAGCGTCGAGCGTTGATAACCGTCCTTGCTGGTCAAACTCGAACACATCAAAATAAAAGAAGAAGCGGGCGTGGCATTGCCCCCCTCTGAAAGAGCATCGTCCCGATGCTTGCAACAGAACATGGAAAGGAAAAACAAGTGCATACACAAATAAATTACAATAACAAAGGAAAAAGTAGAGTCCCTAGGTTCGCTAACGCGCAAAAAACGGCTTAAGGCGCACGACATGGACGACTTCAGGTCGTGCGCGGCGTCGCTGGGAGTTCGTAATGCCATCCGGGACGACCTCGTAGTCAAGAGCGCCGTGACGTCGAAGCACCTTGTATGGCCCGAAGTATCGCCGAAGAAGTTTTTCACTGAGCCCACGTCGGCGTATCGGCGTCCAGACCCACACACGGTCACCGGGTTGGTACTCCATGTGGCGTCGTCGAAGATTATAGTGACGGCTGTCGACCCTCTGCTGGTTCTTGATGCGCAGGCGGGGCGAGCTGTCGAGCTTCTTCGGCGCGTTGCAAATAGGCGGCAACGTCGAGGCCGTCTTCGTCGGTGGCGGTTGGTAGCATTGCGTCGAGCGTCGTTGCCGGGCTCCTTCCGTAGACCAGCTTGTACGGCGTCATTTGCGTCGTTTCTTGCATGGCCATGTTGTATGCGAAGGTCACATACGGAAGGATGGCATCCCACGTCTTGTGTTCGACGTCGACATACATGGCCAGCATGTCGGCGATGGTCTTGTTTAGCCGCTCGGTGAGGCCATTGGTCTGTGGATGGTACGCTGTGGTCCGGCGGTGGCTTGTTTGGCTGTATCTCAGTATTGACTGAGTTAGGTCAGCAGTAAACGCCGTACCTCTGTCGGTGATGAGGACCTCTGGGGCGCCATGACGCAGGAGGATGTTCTCAACGAAGAACTTCGCTACCTCGGCGGCACTGCCTCTGGGTAGGGCCCTTGTCTCGGCGTAGCGGGTGAGGTAGTCGGTAGCTACGACGATCCATTTGTTTCCGGTACTGGACGTCGGGAACGGCCCCAGTAAGTCCATCCCAATTTGCTGGAACGGCCGTCGAGGTGGCTCGATAGGCTGCAGAAGTCCGGCTGGCCTAGTCGGCGGTGTCTTGCGTCGCTGACAGTCCCGGCAGGTCTTGACGTAGCGAGTTACGTCGGCGACAAGGCGCGGCCAGTAGTACTTTTCCTGTATTCTTGCGAGCGTGCGAGCAACACCCAGGTGTCCAGACGTCGGGTCGTCATGCAGAGCCTGGAGGACCTCTGGTCGCAATGTCGAGGGCACTACGAGAAGGGAATCGGCTCGAAGCGGCGAGAAGTTCTTCTTAAGGAGAACACCGTTGCGCAAGAAAAACGACGTCAGTCCTCGCGTGAATACCATGGGAACAACGGTGGTCCTGCCCTCGAGGTATTCCACAAGGCCCCTGAGTTCTGGGTCCGCTCGCTGTCGTTCGGCGAAGTCTTCGGCACTTATGGTTCCCAAGAAGCAGTCATCCTCCATGTCGTCCTGTGGCGGTGGGTCGACGGGGGCGCGGGACAGGCAGTCGGCGTCGGAGTGTTTTCTTCCGGACTTGTAAACGACGGTTATGTCAAATTCTTGAAGTCGTAGGCTCCACCGTGCGAGGCGACCTGAAGGGTCCTTCAAGTTAGCTAGCCAACACAAGGCGTGGTGATCGCTCACAACTTTGAAGGGACGGCCGTAGAGGTAGGGGCGAAACTTCGATGTAGCCCAGATGATGGCCAGGCACTCCTTTTCTGTTGTGGAGTAGTTGATTTCTGCCTTTGATAGCGACCGGCTAGCATAACTGATGACCCTTTCGAATCCGTCGGTCTTTTGCACAAGGACGGCTCCGAGTCCTACGCTGCTTGCATCGGTGTGGATTTCCGTATCGGCGTATTCGTCGAAATGCGCAAGTATGGGAGGCGTCTGCAGGCGTCGTTTCAGTTCTTGAAATGCTTGAACTTGCGACGTTTCCCACCTGAATTCGACGTCGGCCTTCGTGAGTTGCGTCAGTGGCTCGGCGATCCGTGAAAATTCCTTGACGAAACGTCTGTAATAGGCGCACAAGCCGAGAAAACGGCGTACGGCCTTCTTGTCGGTGGGCGTCGGGAAGTCAGCGATGGCAGCTGTTTTCCGCGGGTCCGGGCGAACACCATCCTTGCTGATCACGTGACCCAAGAACAAGAGCTCCTCGTACGCGAAGCGGCACTTTTCAGGCTTCAAGGTGAGTCCGGAGGTCTTGATTGCTTGAAGTACAACTTCAAGGCGCCGAAGGTGTTCGTCGAAGTTTGAGGAAAACACAACGACGTCGTCCAAGTACACGAGACACGTCTGCCACTTCAAGCCGGCCAGTACTGTATCCATAACCCGTTGAAAAGTCGCAGGTGCCGAGCAAAGACCAAAGGGCATGACCTTGAACTCGAACAGGCCGTCTGGTGTTATAAAAGCAGTCTTTTCTCGGTCTCTCTCATCGACTTCTATTTGCCAGTAGCCGGTCTTGAGGTCCATCGACGAAAAGTACTTTGCGTTGTGTAATCGATCCAGGGTGTCGTCTATCCGGGGAAGGGGATACACGTCCTTCTTCGTGACTTTGTTCAGGCGACGATAATCGACGCAAAAACGTAGAGTCCCATCCTTCTTCTTCACTAGCACCACCGGGGATGCCCACGGACTCTTCGACGGCTGGATGATGTCGTCGCGTAGCATTTCGTCGACCTGTTTCTTAACAGCCTCGCGTTCTCGCGTCGAAACTCGGTACGGGCTCTGTCGGATTGGTCGGGCTCCTTCTTCTGTTATGATGCGATGTTTCGCGACTGGGGTCTGTCGAATTCGTGACGACGACGAAAAGCAGTCCTTGAATTGCAGGAGCAGGGCTTGAAGCTGGTCTTGCTTGTGCTTCGGGAGGCTTGGGTTGACGTCGAAATCTGTTTGGGGATCTCGATCCTTCGAAGCAGGTTCAGTAGCATCGAAGAAGGCGAAAGCATTGCTGGCCTCCATGAATTCGTCGATGTAGGCGACCGTCGTACCAATGTTTAGGTGCCTATATTCGTGGCTGAAGTTTGTCAGCACTACCTTTCCTTTGCCATCGCGCAGCTCGGCTATGCCTCTTGCGACGCAAATCTGACGGTTCAGAAGCAGGTGCTGATCGCCCTCGACGACGCCTTCCAGGTCTGCTGATTTCTGAGTGCCGACGGAAATGATGACGCTGGAGCGAGGGGGAATGGTGACCTGGTCTTCCAGAACATTCAAGGCGTGTTTTTCTGGCGGCGTGTACGGCGGTAGTGCTTTTTCTGTGGATAGTGTTATCGACTTGGATCTCAGATCGATGACTGCACCATGAAGGCTTAAGAAGTCCATACCAAGAATGACCTCTCTCGAGCAACGCTGCAGGACTACGAAGTTCGCGGGATAAATCCGGTTGTTAATGGTGAGTCTCGCTGTGCAGATTCCCTCCGGTGTTACTAGATGACCTCCAGCTGTCCGGATTTCGGGGCCTTCCCAGGCTGTCCTAACTTTCTTCAGCTTCGCGGCGAACGGTCCACTGATGACAGAATAGTCGGCTCCGGTGTCGACGAGAGCTGTGACGTTGTGGCCGTCGATAAGGACGTCGAGGTCGCTAGTTCGTCGTCTTGCATTGCAGTTAGGTCGTGGCGTCGGGTCACGGCTACGTCGGTTTGTTCCGCTGCTTCCCCGTTGCGTTGTCAGGTCCACTTCGGTCCGCGAGGCTTCGTCGTCAGGGCTCTGTCTGGTTCGCGTCGTGTCTTCAAGGTTTCGTCGTGCAGCAACCGTACCTCCATCGGTTGCTGCCCTTAGTTTTCCGGATACGGGCTAGGCGACCGGCTCCGGAAGGGGCCAGTGTACTGGCGGCGTTGGGGAGAGGCGTAGCGGCCTGGCGACGGCGATCGGGAAGGTCCTCGGGGGGTCCACTGCGCTCCTGCCAGATAGTCGGCGATGTCACGTGGTCGTTCACCCTGCTGTGGACGCGGCGCGTCGATGGCGAACCCGCGCAGTCCCATCCGTCGATACTGGCAGCGGCGGTAGGTGTGGCCAGCTTCTCCGCAGTGGTAGCAGAGTGGACGATGGTCGGGGGCGCGCCAAACGTCGGTCTTCCTCGGCGTGTATCGCTGACCGGCTGGCGGGCGGTATGACGTCGGTGGTGGCGGCGGTGGTGCCTGGCGGCGGAACTGCTGGGGCGGCGCGGCGTCTTGACGTGGGCGAGGAGGGGGGGCGTTGCGTCGGGCTGCAGCAGCATAGCTCATTGCTTGCAGCTGCGGCGGTGCCGGTTGAGGAACACCCAGTGATTGTTGGATTTCCTCGCGTACAACGTCCGCAATCGACGTCACTTCGGGCTGTGCAAAAGGTGCGAGCTTGCGCAGCTCCTCTCGCACGATGGCTCGGATCGTTTCGCGCAAGTCGTCGGAGCCGAGGGCATGAGCTCCTGCGCTCTCTTGGAATGCGCGGCGATTGTACTGCCGAGTGCGCATCTCGAGCGTCTTCTCGATTGTTTTTGCCTCCCCGAGGAATTCTTGGATGGTCTTGGGTGGGTTTCTGATTAGTCCCGCGAACAGCTCCTGCTTGATTCCTCGCATGAGGAAGCGAACTTTCTTCTCCTCGGGCATCTCAGGGTCTGCGTGGCGGAACAGTCTCGTCATTTCTTCTGTGAAGAGTGCCACGTTTTCGTTTGGCAGCTGCACGCGGGTTTCGAGCAGAGCCTCGGCCCTCTCCTTGCGGACAACGCTGGTGAATGTTGCCAGGAACCTGCTGCGAAAAACGTCCCATGTTGTCAGGGTTCGCTCTTGGTTCTCGAACCATGTTCTAGCTGCGTCCTCCAAGGCGAAGAAGACATGCTGTAGCTTGTCTTCACTGGTCCAGGAATTGAAAAGGGCGACTCGGTCGTAGGCTTCGAGCCAGCTTTCCGGGTCTTCGAACGACGATCCGCGGAAGGTTGGCGGCTCCTTGGACTGGCGAAAAAGGATTGGCGCAGGCTGCACGTGGTCGGTCATCGTCGCTGTGGTCGATGTTGAGATCTGCGGCTGCCTGGGTTTTTCGGGAAGGAGCCCGTGCTCTGGCTGCAGTCCCTTCTGTCTGCGGCTTGTTCGACGATCCGGGACTTCCTTGCCGTCGTCCTCGTCGCGGCTTGGGCTTGGGTCAGCGCTCCGCGGTGGCGTCCGGATCATGAAGCAGCACCTCCACCAGATGTCACGTGGTCGTGACGTCGACGAAGACAGCAGTCGGCGTTTGCAGGATGAAACTGTTTATGTGGCCGAACTTGTGGCCGGAAAATGAGAACTAGCAATACAGCAATACACGCTGTACAATGATAGCGGCGAACAGGGCGTGGTCCGTCGATCAACTGACAAGCGGTCAAGTGCGTCGGCTTTTATACAGGCGCTATGGAACTTTCCAGCGATATCGCTGGTGGCGGTGTTATCTCTCGACAAAGCTGGAACATTCGCGTGCGGCGCGCAATCTTAACAAAACGATCTACCAAAATCGTGAAGCTTCTCGAACACTGCTTCGGGGCCAGCGTCGAGCGTTGATAACCGTCCTTGCTGGTCAAACTCGAACACATCAAAATAAAAGAAGAAGCGGGCGTGGCAATATGGCATGCTAATGAAACGTATATTCTGGTACATATATAGGATGCGTGATCTGCTATTTATGTTCATCATGCACTTCTGTCATGCCACACCAATTTTGGTATATATCCAGTTAACAAAACGGCCGCGAGCGCACCATGAGAGTGGCGCCTAAATCATGCCCTACATGACATGCATGTCATGATTTGCGTGTTACCACCTATTATTTATGTTCCTCACACAGTCACGTCAAGCCATACCAATTTTGGTGTATTTCAAGCTAGTGAAACGGCCGCCAGAGCCACATGAGCATGACACGTAAGTTATGATGTACATGACATGCATATCACGATTTTCATATTAACTCCTGTTATGTATGTTGGTCACACATTCACGTCGCGCAATACCAATTTTGGTGTATATTCAAGCTAGCGAAACGGCCACAAGCGCAACATGAGCATGGCACCCAAGTCATGCTGTACATGACATGCATGTCATGATTTTCATGTTAACTCCTGTTATTTGTGTTCGTCACACAGTCATGTCGCAAGGTACCATCTTGGTGTATATCAAGCTAGCGAAACGGCCGCCAGCGCCCCATGAGTATGGCACGTAAATCATGATGTACATGACATGCGTGTCATGATTTTCATGTCAACTCCTGCGATTTCTGTTCGTCACACAGCCACGTCATGCAATATCAATTGTGTTGTATTTCAAGCTAGCGAAACGGCCGCCAGCGCCCCATGAGCGTGGAATGTAAGTCATGCTGTACATGACATGCATGTCACGATTTTCATATTAACTCCTGTTATGTACAGCGTCCACCACATCTAAGCTGAACACCTCATTAGTATTCAAGACCTCATTGAAGCTGTTCTTCAATACATAATTCGGAAAATCATTACTGTGTTTGTCGACACCATGATTAGACGTTCTATAACGGGCATTGCACCCGTGAAGTATAAGAAATGTTCTAGTTTTACCGGTTTGAATACTAATGAGGTGTTCAGCTTAGATGTGCTCGACCCTGTACACTCTAAGAAAAAAAAGAGTATGCGTGACTCTTTTCGGAGTGTTCTGACTTGCCACGGATACGACTCTCTTTAAATAGTCACGGTGACTCTCTTGGTGGGTCACGGTCGGCTCGCTCTAGGAGAGGCCCCTGATCCTCTAGGAAGAGTACAAAGACTCTCATCGGGAGGATCACGTTACCACTTATAGGGAGTCAGACGACTCTTGCCGGTAACGCTCCTAGGGGGGTCAAGGGACCCACACCGAAGCATCAAGCGACTCCACAAGTATTTTAAGCTACTCATTTGATCCTTGCTCTACTTTTGCGCGACTACTGTTGAAAATAGTGGAGTATTCGTCTTAAGCAAGTCCAATAATACTTGCCGTTCTGCCCAGCGACTGTAAAAAAAGAGTAGTTCAGTTTTAGCATTATTTTAATAAAACTCGTCTAAACAACACATTTTCCAGCAAAGTTATATAGAAAGCGCGAAAAGATGGTCTGTGATTTCCAATTAAGAAGTTTAGGTATTCCTCATTTACATGCTTCTATGAGTATAGCCAACTAAAATGTGTGACTGTTATGTGCACAGTGTCATACGGTGCTAAATGAACAGTAGAAATCGCCATTCATGTTTCCATATTTATTCCTGATGAATAAAAAAATCACAGCATATCCACGGGGTGAATGATGATGAGTGGGGCGAAGCTACGGAGGGAATCATCTGTAAACCGTGAAACTCTTCCGTGAAATGCGCCCAGTACATAATATAAAGAGTGTGAAACATCGTGTATATATTAAACATCAAACTTTTATTGTACTGTTGGTTTACGTGGTCCCTTCATTATCACTTGTGATCGGTGAAATGCAAGGAAGAAGTCCGCTCCCGAGCGAAAGAGCGCCAAGAGCGACCGCATTCCCCGCTCGCCCTGTGCGAATTAAAGGCAAGGCTAGAGGGAAGACAGGACGCGCGTTCCACGACGCGAGGTCGGTAGCATGCCCAACGAAAGCCAACGGAACGCGATCGTGCAAGTGCTCCGGCTTCGCATCGCCTCATGGTTTCATTTAGCGTCCCAAAAGCAAACATATTGCTCAAGGTGTGCCTTGCGTTTTTCGTAGAAATAATTTCTTTATCATGTACATTAAGACGAAAAGTTGAAAGCTCACTAGAGTGTATCGCCCGCAAAGTATGTCTTTTAGTGTGATTTAACTCTCGTACGGCAGAGTCCTCGCGCCGTTGCCGGTCCACCTCGCCCGTTGACGATCGGGCGAGGTGGCTACATACAACTGCTACTACTACACTTTAAGAAAAACATCTGGCGTTCTTTCGTTCTGCTTTTACAAAACATCTGGCGTCTTTCGTTGGTTTATTTCATCAATCAACGGCGTTTTGAACAAAATTTTTATTGTTTAATCACGCACAGGAGAAATCTCACCAGGCACTACCTTGGAGGTAAACAATGGCTGCTAATGGGAATGAGAGACAGAAGAAGTCGGCTTTTAGCTAACACTTACACTTCTACTTCTACTAACGTTTCCTACTGGAACATGCCAATGGCTGCTAATGGGGAATGAGAGACAGAAGAATTCGGCTTTTAGTTAACGCGCACGCTGCGAATTTTTTATTGTTCAACAACGCACAGGAGAAATCTCCCACCGGCACCACCTTGGAGGTCAAAGCGTAAGACTTGTTACGGACTACTACGATGACGACGAGGGACGAACGGGTGCCGCCTTAAGGAGCTTCGCCCCTAAAATAAATAAAAAACTGGTGACGGCTTGAGGCATCAGACTTGTGGCTTGCTAGGTTGTCGCTCCTGTCCAGCGTGAGCACCATGAAAAACGGTATCTGGAAAGCAGAACGTGATATTATGATGAGAAAATGAAATTGCAGTAAAGGTTTGCAAAACCTACACAATAAGTGGTTCACACAGACATAATAAAGGCTAACAACAAAACAACAAAGCACATCCTCCGGCAGCCAGGGGCATGCCGTGAGCGGTTATTGACCGCATGTTTTACAAACATAAACCATCCTTACATACTCAGATAAACAGATGCGAGTACTAGGGCCCGAACGACACCCAGCGCGTGCGTACGCCGTCTACGTCGAGATCAGACATGTCATATGCTAGAATTAGCGCACATAACTCCCCCAATCACGTACACTCACTCGATTCTGTTATAGCGCCCAACGTCATCGCAGTGTATGCAAACCACGAAAACAGCAAACAGAAACGAGGGAAAAGAGTGCACGCCGGCGGCCGCAACAACGCGTGCCGTCGAAAGTCTAGAGCTTTTTCACTTTACCGGCGAGGCCTGTCCAACTTGAATGACTACTGCGTACGTTCTGGAAGCCACCGTACTATATCTGCACCTCAAACTACCGTCTTTAAGCCAACAAAGCCATTACATATAGTGCGTCTGAGCGTTCTGTACACAGGCTTTTTTTTTCACGTTCAGAAGGAAATGTGAAAGACTCGATAAGAAAAGTGGCTAGGGATTTACGAGAACTCAAAACCATAATGTGATTATGAGGCACCTTGTTGTAGGGGGCTCCAGGTTAGTTTTGACCAATTGGGATGCTTTGACTTGCAGCTACACCTAAGCACATTAGGCTTCTTTGTATTTCACCCGTATTAGAAATAAGGCCGCCGTGGAGGGAATAAGATGAGCGATTCACAGTATTACAAACAAACTATGCTCTGGAAGTGCAGTAAACTGCAACTGAATTATGAAACGGTCGTACCACTTGTGGCCGCGGAAAGCTAATTCTATTGCCGGTTACTAGGTGAAAGAATAGTATAGGGCACTGTGAATGGAGCCAGATTAACGAGGATTCCCAGGTAAGGGTCGTTCGTTTCCTGTTGCAGCAAATTCCACGCTCATGATAACACACACATTACCACACTGGTCGTAGGAGGCGCGACTTTCGGATCAGGCCTTGGGGGCCAACTGGCAACCCTAGACCGGGCCCGGCGAGCCGCTATAGCCAGTGGAGCACTGGATGAAGGGCCCCGTCAGCTTTATTGCAAACAGGAAGTGCTAATAAACGTTTACTCTCTCTCTCTCGCATTTTACTCCCAAGAGTAAACTATAACTGGATTCCTAAGCGGTTGTCCCACTTTTTGTCGCGCAAAACGAATTGTGTTTGTGCTTAACAAGTGCATGAGCGACGATTCGGCGGTACCCTGTGAATTTAGCACGGTGTAAGATATATACTCTTTAGGTGAGGAGACTCGCGAGACGCGAGACTTCAACACAAAAAACCGGCAGATCCCACGCAATGTGGGAATCGATGTAATGCGAAGCAGCCAACAAACAGCTGCATACCTCCTCTAGTTTGTCATTGAGGCAAACGAAGTCATTCATGTCGTGACATCAAGTCCACTATATGTCGCAAGTTTGTCATGAATGTATGCATGTACATTCTGGTATATGGCATGCTAATGAAACGTATATTCTAGTATATATATACGATGCGTGATCTGCTATTTATGTTCATCACGCACTTCTGTCATGCCACACCAATTTTGGTATACATCCAGTTAACAAAACGGCCGCGAGCGCACCATGAGAGTGGCGCCTAAATCATGTCCTACATGACATGCATGTCAGGATTTGCATGTTACCACCTATTATTTATGTTCCTCACACAGTCACGTCAAGCCATACCAATTTTGGTGTATTTCAAGCTAGTGAAACGGCCGCCAGAGCCACATGAGCATGGCACGTAAGTTATGATGTACATGACATGCATGTCACGATTTTCATATTAACTCCTGTTATGTATGTTGGTCACACATTCACGTCGCGCAATACCAATTTTGGTGTATATTCAAGCTAGCGAAACGGCCGCGAGCGCAACATGAGCATGGCACGCAAGTCATGCTGTACATGACATGCATGTCATGATTTTCATGTTAACTCCTGTTATTTGTGTTCGTCACACAATCATGTCGCAAGGTACCAATCTTGGTGTATATCAAGCTAGCGAACGGCCGCCAGCACACTATGAGCGTGGCATGTAAATCATGATGTACATGACATGCGTGTCATGATTTTCATGTTAACTCCTGTTATTTGTGTTCGTCACACAGTCACGTCGCGCAATACCAATTTTGGTGTATATCAAGCTAGCGAAACGACCGCCTACGCCCCATGAGCGTGGGACATAAGTCGTGCTGTACATGACATGCGTGTCATGATTTTCATGTTAACTCCTTTTATTTATGTTCGTCACACAGTCACGTCACGCAATATCAGTTCTGGTGTATTTCAATCTAGCGAAACGACCGCCAGCGCCCCATGAGTATGGCACGTAAGTCATGCTGTACATGACATGCGTGTCATGATCTTCATGTCAACTCCTGCGATTTCTGTTCGTCACACAGTCACGTCATGCAATATCAATTGTGTTGTATTTCAAGCTAGCGAAACGGCCGCCAGCGCCCCATGAGCGTGGAATGTAAGTCATGCTGTACATGACATGCATGTCACGATTTTCATATTAACTCCTGTTATGTACAGGGTCCACCACATCTAAGCTGAACACCTCATTAGTATTCAAGACCTCATTGAAGCTGTTCTTCAATACATAATTCGGAAAATCATTACTGTGTTTGTCGACACCATGATTAGACGTTCTATAACGGGCATTGCACCCGTGAAGTATAAGAAATGTTCTAGTTTTACCGGTTTGAATACTAATGAGGTGTTCAGCTTAGATGTGCTCGACCCTGTACACTCTAAGAAAAAAAAGAGTATGCGTGACTCTTTTCGGAGTGTTCTGACTTGCCACGGATACGACTCTCTTTAAATAGTCACGGTGACTCTATTGGTGGGTCACGGTCGGCTCGCTCTAGGAGAGGCCCCTGATCCTCTAGGAAGAGTACAAAGACTCTCATCGGGAGGATCACGTTACCACTTATAGGGAGTCAGACGACTCTTGCCGGTAACGCTCCTAGGGGGGTCAAGGGACCCACACCGAAGCATCAAGCGACTCCACAAGTATTTTAAGCTACTCATTTGATCCTTGCTCTACTTTTGCGCGACTACTGTTGAAAATAGTGGAGTATTCGTCTTAAGCAAGTCCAATAATACTTGCCGTTCTGTCCAGCGACTGTAAAAAAAGAGTAGTTCAGTTTTAGCATTATTTTAATAAAACTCGTGTAAACAACACATTTTCCAGCAAAGTTATATAGAAAGCGCGAAAAGATGGTCTGTGATTTCCAATTAAGAAGTTTAGGTATTCCTCATTTACATGCTTCTATGAGTATAGCCAACTAAAATGTGTGACTGTTATGTGCACAGTGTCATATGGTGCTAAATGAACAGCAGAAATCGCCATCATGTTTCCATATTTATTCCTGGTGATTAAAAAATCCTGGCACACCGCAAGGGCCGGTGTTGTCCCCGATTTTATTTAACATTGCAATGCACAACCTATCCAAGCGGCTCGCCGACGTTCCGGGACTCGGCCAGGTAATAGATGAACGCCAGGCCTGCGCTGAAACCGCAGCACAGTCACAGCGAAAGCTGGAAGCTCGGCGTTTCTAGAGCCCGTTAAGCTCTCTTGGGGCTACAATACAAATACACTAGAAAGGTACACACTACGCCATAAATCACAATTTTTGTGAAGTTAGGAAGCACCTACTAAGCCATTACTCGTCATTCTGCGGAAAAGCGAGGCACCAGCTACACGTCTGTAAGGAATTATGTGCACTTTGTTGACGCGACGACTGATGACGATAAAGAATTATGGCTCAGCACTTTGTAATGGGTTGGAATCTTTAAACAGCCCACCAGTTATGTTTTTTGCATTGGGTGACGCCCGATCGCTATTTCCCTCTCCCGTCATGCTGTATTACATACGTTGACGTGGGAGAGAGACGGGGGGGGGGGCGAAGAACTTTACTGAGACCCCGAGGAAATGGATCATGCGCTTATGGGCTTCCTTGGCAACCAATACAAGTGCAAGCGAGGAACCCACTACGCTATAAATCATTGTAATTTTACTGAGACCCAGAGGAAGTGGATCATGCGCTTATGGGCTTCCTTGGCAACCAATACAAGTGCACTTGCGAGGAACCCTCTACGCTATAAATCATTGTAGTTTTTGAGAAGTAGGGCAGCAGGCACTGTGCCATTTTTCATTCTACGGAGAGCGTTGGTACCTGCTAAACCCATCTGAGGCATTTTGCGCCCTTTGTTGATGCTGTGCCTGATGACGATGAAGAATTATGGCAGAGTCCTTTGTAATGGGTTGGAAGCATTCAACAACCTACTCGTTGCGCAATTCGCATTGTGTGACGCCTGGTTACAGAATTCGCGTTGTGCGACGCTTGGTGCTTATTTTACTCTTCTACCACGCTATATTGCATATGCTAATGTGGTTCCTCCCCGACATGAAGCCTGTATAGGGCCCTTTTGCAAAGCAGTTTCAAGCAGCGGCATGGCTCAGAGGTTGAATGCTGGGCTCCCACGCAGAGGGCCCAGGTTCGAACCTCGTTCCATCCTGGAATTTTTTTCTTATTTCGTTTTTTTTTCTTATTTCGAGCGATACTGGTTACGGACACCGGCGGCGGCGGCGGCAGCGGCGGCGGCGGCGGCGGCGGACAACTACGGCGCCAAAAACGGCCGGTGAAATGATCTCATAACAGCTTTCGCTGTAAAAAGTGGTGACGGCTTGAGGCATCAGACTTGTGGCTTGCTAGGTTGTCGCTGCCTGTCCAGCGTGAGCACCATGAAAAACGGTATCTGGAAAGCAGAACGTGATATTATGATGAGAAAATGAAATTGCAGTAAAGGTTTGCAAAACCTACACAATAAGTGGTTCACACAGACATAATAAAGGCTAACAACAAAACAACAAAGCACATCCTCCGGCAGCCAGGGGCATGCCGTGAGCGGTTATTGACCGCATGTTTTACAAACGTAAACCATCCTTACATACTCAGATAAACAGATGCGAGTACCAGGGCCCGAACGACACCCAGCGCGTGCGTACGCCGTCTACGTCGAGATCAGACATGTCATATGCTAGAATTAGCGCACATAACTCCCCCAATCACGTACACTCACTCGATTCTGTTATAGCGCCCAACGTCATCGCAGTGTATGCAAACCACGAAAACAGCAAACAGAAACGAGGGAAAAGAGTGCACGCCGGCGGCCGCAACAACGCGTGCCGTCGAAAGTCTAGAGCTTTTTCACTTTACCGGCGAGGCCTGTCCAACTTGAATGACTACTGCGTACGTTCTGGAAGCCACCGTACTATATCTGCACCTCAAACTACCGTCTTTAAGCCAACAAAAACCATTACATATAGTGCGTCTGAGCGTTCTGTACACAGGCTTTTTTTTTTCACGTTCCCACGCGTGGAAGCACGCTGCACACTCAAGGTCGATCGAAATGTTATTATGAAGTAGACTAAAGTGCATGTCAAAACGACATCTTGCACCTTCAGTAGTGCAGACACGACGTGCGATCAGCAAGAAATGACCCTCGATTATTGTTTCCATCGCTCACTTTATGGAAGCTTGTACAGCAACGCGCATAGCGGTGGCAACTCGTTAACTGGCAGCTTTAGTTGGGCATCCGCAACAGCCCCGCGGATACAGGCTACTGTTGGAAATGGCTGGCAGGTTCCGCAGAGCTGCTGCAGACGCCCAGCTAAAGCTGTATAATTAGTACCTACGAAAGCAGTACACTCACCGTTAACTGGCGCCCGTTGTCGGTGTCCGCAGCTCCATGAATATTCCGCCCTCCAAGCGTCACTTCGTGCACGGCTCGAGCCGGCGTCAACACCACCGAAGACGCGCAACCTACGCAACCACGCAACGCATTCCAATAGACCAGGAGACTGAGACAACTGAGACGACTGAGAGAGGAAAGCGGCGCGCCACCCCGGCGCCAACCCCGTCTACGTTGCCGAGCAAGGCGCCACAATGGCGCCAAAGGGCGAGCGTGCGATATGTATGGCGTATACGGCGGCTCTTCCGAAGCCAATCGAAACGCGCTTCAGGAGGGTCCAGTGACTCCTTCCCAAATGCGAACTCTTTTTCTCTGCCTGTACCTTCCAAAAGGGGTCAGATGGACACCCGAAGAGAGTCACTGTTCGATGGCCCTCTTTTGACTCTCATTTTTCTTAGAGTGTATGTTCGTCACACAGTCACGTCGCGCAATACCAATTTTGGTGTATATTCTAGCTAGCGAAACGGCCACGAGCGCAACATGAGCATGGCACGCAAGTCATGCTGTACATGACACGCATGTCATGATTTTCATGTTAACTCCTGTTATTTGTGTTCGTCACACAGTCATGTCGCGAGGTACCAATTTTGGTGTATATCAAGCTAGCGAAACGGCCGCCAGCACACTATGAGCGTGGCACGTAAATCATGATGTACATGACATGCGTGTCATGATTTTCATGTCAACTCCTGTGATTTATGTTCGCCACACAGTCCCGTCGCGCAATTCCAATTTTGGTGTATATCAAGCTAGGCAAGCGTCCGCCAGAGCACCATGAGCGTGGCACACAAGTCATGCTGCACATGACATGCGTGTCATGATTTTAATATTAACTCCTGTATTTATGTACACCATGCACTCTTGTCAAGCCATACCAATTTTCGTATATATCATGTTAACGAAACGGCCGCAAGAGCACCAGGACTGTGGCATCTAAATCATGTCGTTCATGACATGCATTTCATTATTTTCATGTTACGACCAGCAATTTATGTTCGTGATACGGTCATGTTACGCCACACCAATTTTGGTGTCCATCGTATCAACGAAACGGCCAGGAGGGCACAAAGTCGTAGGCGGTTAGATAGATAGATAGATAGATACGCTCAAACTCGCAGAAGTTCGCTAAGAAATGCTTCGCATTTAAAACGCGTTCCTTTAGCGACTGGCGCTTCGCGGGAAATGTGAATTTCCTAGTCGGCGAACGCGGCTATGGCATGCTAGCAACTCAAGTTGGAAACGCATGCCGCGTTTTTCACGAGCGAAAAACGAGACATGTGGCGGACACCGGCGTTGCCGCCGAACACGTCGGTTGCTATAGCAACGGTGCAGAAACCATTTTCTCTCTTTTAAGTTGTGTCGTCCCGCCGATAGATACCTGCTGCGGTCACCAGACCAACAGACGCGCGCCGTTGTTACTTAATCTGGTCGAACGCGCTCTGGCAAGCCGTTGTTGTTGTTGTTATTGTTGACACGTTTTGATTCACATTTGTGCCCTTCGAGGGCTGCGGTGAATGTAGAGAGAGAGGCGGAATAAATACAGAAAACTTTGTACAATAGAGCCAGCTTTACAGGAATTCTCAGGTAAGGGTCATTCTTTTTACTACCAGTAGTGGCACAAGCTTCTCTACGATTTGTTGGTATACTAGAAGCCTAAGCTTTGCATTAGCGCAATTTTAGGAAACCGTGAGCCGACAACAGTAAAGCAAGCACTGACCTATATAATGCGGGCTTCTACATGCGATCCTAAAGCACGCTTTTTGCCTAACTATGACGCCTCAAACCTTATCAATTCCTCTTAAGGTAAGACGAAGAGTTCGTTAACAGGGGGAACATTTTCGCTAGAGACGGCGCGGTAGATTAAACGCAAGCACCGACAACGACGCTGTGAAAGTCACAGCGAAACTCAACGATGTAGTTATGAAATCTGATGAAGTACGGGCAAAGTACGGGGTTACTATAGGTACGAGATGGTGCACGTATTTTCCAAATGAGCAAGGGCCGAAGCGCTAAAATACCCTAATGGAGCTGTGTACTAGAAATCACAGGCCACATTCGGCTTGAAAGTAACCAAAGCGGTTTCAAAATAACTTCTGCCCAAAAATCTTCTCTCTGATACATCTAAATTAGGTGTAGGAGTTTGCTACAAATCGCCAGTTCTTCCGTCAACGCGTGGCGCTGTTTGATGGAATTGTTACGTCAGTGTTATGAGCGAAGTGAGCATGATAATGAACTATGATATCAGAACGAGATCCAATTAGTGTGCTCTTTATTGCCGACGTCACCCAGTATATCACGTGCTCGTAATTTTCGCGTATATTTTGCGTTGCGGCCTTCAACGGAATGTTGTATGGCATGCAGAGGGCGTCTTTCGTCGTGTCGTTGGCCTTCGTCAGCGTCTTGTTGTAGTTGCGCCGGTGCAGAGAGACATGTAGTTCTTGATGGAGAGAAGAAGTTGAAATACCTTCATCGTTACAATACGCGCACATGCTCTACACCTTCAGGAAACGAGTGCGTCATGGAACGCAGTGCGCAAGACTCGATTTCGGAGCATGGGCCCCTATAAGTTGAAACTGATTACCGAAATCGTTTTATACCCTTTATTATACTGCGGTTTGTGTGAAGATTAGCTTTTTATCAACGATTTTTTCTTTATTATACAGCTGGGCAATATACAGCTTTAGTACAGCCCAAGAAGGTAATAGGCGACAAGCACGTGAATACGTCTTAATAGTGGGTCCGGAGGCGCTCTGTGGACGCTCAAACAACACGGTCTAATATCTTTCTCCATGTCCGCGATTCTTGGACTCCCCAATAACAGTGATATTACCGCTGATACGTCGACAAGAAGGTGCGGAAAAAGATTTAATTAGAAACACCAATGTAGCACAGTAGAATTCACTAAGTCGTTACGACTCATGCTCTTCGGAGGTTCCGTACCTCACACGCAGTTAGTTACGCGTTTGTTTCTTTTTTGCTTAGTTTTTAGCAAAGTGCTTGCTGCGTGTTTGCGTTGACGCGCAATCCAAATTGGAATACAAGTAAGTTTCCGTAAACTCTTTTGGCGTTAATTTATTAATTTGTCGGTTTTTCTTTTTTTTACACTTTCTAATCTGTACATTAACATATATGAACTGCATTTTTGATGGCTGGCTTGCTGGGATGTGAATATTTTGTCTGTGAGTATACGCATTTGAAATTTTCAGCTTTCAAGCCATTTCGAATGATGAAAACCAAGTGTTAATCTCATAAAAATTTTTGTACGCTTTCGCATACGAATAGTATAATACAAACTTTCTCGAAAACATTTGTTTCGCCAACCAGATACCTGAAAGTAAGTTGTTACACAGCAAGTAATGTAGAGATAATTTAGTCCTTGCACAACAGTATTGTATTACGGTACAGAATACGCAGTTATTTAATGTCACGAGGGATACATGCTTGCTTGGTGTGTTCTGGAAGCAGCGACCCCGTTCTCCATGTCAGCAATCCTCCAGAGAACGAAAACAGCCGCTCACTAGAGAGACTAGTGCTGATGCGTTAATCTTGTCATTATGGTTTAATCCTCTGAGCAAGCTTTCTCAATTGGGAGGAGCAATGACGACTGATGGGCACCGCGTTCACTGCAGGTTCTTCATCTTAGGATAACCCCGAATAATGCTGGGTTTCATGATTTTTTAAACATTTGGAAATTTTGGAATGCCTCCTTATTTGTTTCTCTGAGATTGTTCACTAATCACTCTGAGATTGTTCACTCTGAGATTGTTCACTAATCTATTGCAACACCGTTCTCAACCTGATACTGAATGCTATGCTCCGAGAGTCGCTAAGTGGGCTTATTAGTTGATTACTAGACGCAAATGACTGCAGCGTGAACTAGACACAAGGATAAGTGAAGACACAGAAAAGAAGCGGTGCGTGTGTGTATTTTGTTTGTCCTTGTGTCAAGTGCGTGCTGTCACCAGTTGCCATGCTCTGGCTACTACACTTGAATACTGAGGTGAACTTGTTCCTGGCCTAGTTGGTGTGTACTTGAAAGCATATTTGCCGGTAAAAGAACACAGACAGAAGAAGACGAAGACAAAGACACGCGTCTTTGACCTCGTCTTCTTCTGTCTGCGTTCTTTTAGTGACGTATGTACTCGTACTTTCAATCCTGAATACTGACGCAACAGTTGCAAAAGTGCACTAGAGTGAGTGGGGGGGGGGGGGGATTCAGCGTCGCAACTTGAAATATGTTTTGCTATACGACAACGGGCATGCTTTTAAGAAGTCGTGCCTACAAAGAGCAACAGCTAGTTTCCTCAAGCAGGTTTCACACCTAGAGGATGCAGGCTACCCGCAGGCCATTCTGGTTTCTGTTAAGAAAAAGATGCTGAAGAAGTCGCGAAACTGCTACAAGAACGAAGAGTCGCCTCAAGAGAATGTAAAGCTAGCCGTGATTCCCGATGTGCATCTCGTGTTCCACAATTTGAAAAAGGTCGCTAAACATGCTGATGTAAAGGGGGTCTTCTCTGCACTATTAAAGCTCCCAGTCTCTGCAGGATGACCAACCCGTGTCTCCGAAGAGCTCAGGCCTGCACCACGAATCACAAAAACGTGTACGCCAGCTGTAAGACGGGTGTGGTGTACGAGATGCTCTTGTCGTGTGGTAAGGAGTATGTAGGCCAAACCGAGCAATGCCTGAGCGATAGACTGAGACAGCATAACAGCGTCAGACATGGCAGAGAAGGCCACCTCGCAATTCATTGCCGTGCCGTGATTGTCGGCGTTGTCCTGACTTTCGCGCCTGCTCTTTTTTCGCCAGAAGCCACGATAAATGGGTAAGATTAATCTTTCAGGCTAAGAAAATCATCGAAAAAGCGATAGGTGTGTCAGCGTGACTTCAATTTCAATATCATCTAAGCAGTTGTTTGACTTGAATGCGACTGCGCATTGATGTTTTGTGTCAGCGAGTAGTATATACTGTGCTCATTTTGTAATAAACATTGTTGGAAGTGGCCTACCGTGTGTTTGTACTCTCCCTTTTGTCTGCTTTCGTCGTCGCGCCTTATAGCTCAAATATGTTTTGCTATTTGGGCATCAAATTTAGCGACATTTAGCACAGGTATGTAATTCTTTGTGCTGACTTCAGTACTTGTACTGAAGTTTTGTGGTGTTCGAATATTTCGAATGGTAAAATGGTCTTGAGAATTGAACCTGGTTTCGCCAGCTGGTGGCGCTTGCTGGCCAGCTGCGCTGTCTATACAAACTGCACAGGTGTGGTACTGGTTTGAACTTGTCAACAGCAAAGCTCTCAAAGGTCGAGGTAAAACGGGTGGCCCCAAAAAAGCCCCTCCGTGCTGTTACCATAGCAACCACTACAAGGTGCAGCCACCGTCAAGCGACCGCCAAGCAACGCCCACCGACGAAGACAGTCCGCGCAGCTGTTGTGATGTGAGCATTGTCTTCGCTTAGCAACCGCGTTTACGTCATAAATCTCAGATATAGACGCGTGCTTGGCTGTGTCTAGGCAACTGGAAGCCTTGGGTCGGCCGAGGAAGGTGCGCACAGCCGAAGAGGTCGCTTACCTCGAAGCTCGGCGTGCTGCGGACTGAGAACATAATCGTAAACGGCGATCGGACCCCGTCTACGCTCGACGGGAGCGCGAAGCGAACGCGGCTAGCAGTAGCCGGCGCTAGCCAGAAGATTTGAGCATCGACCAGCTTCGCAGTGCCAAGATTTGTGTATCTTTGCGAAAACTTGCCGCAATATAATTTTTTATATTGAACGACTCAACGAAGATTGCTACGGTGGACGAATACACATGGAATAATTGAGTTGGTGCATTCGACGTTTCCAGACCTTATAATCCAGATCACCCAGATACAAAAAAATAAGAAAATAGTCGTTTAAGCGCCCAAGGTAGCCACGCCTATACGTGTTACGTAAAATCGTCTATATATACACATATAAAAATATAAAATAAGGTAGGCGTGCAGACACGGACATAAAAGATCAAGTGAACACAAACGCCAACTATCAATAAAAGGCGCATTGCGGCGGAAAAAAGTTTACTCACAAATAATTTATCTGCGCATACGCAAGCATGCAGCGCCAACTTTAAATCCGGCACAGCTCGGGATCACCACGAGAAATAATTAGTCAGGCATTTAATTTCTCATTTATAGAAGTCAATCGACGACTCGCTCGCGCAAGCGCTAAGACTACTATCGATGTGCCAGGCCTCGAGCATCAGACGCATTTCTTCATGTACAACACTGTGAATTCATCGAATTAAGGCGCGCATTGACATTCTTGACAATGTGCAAAAAAATAAAGAAAAGATCTTGAGCCTGCGGTGAACGAATTCTTATTCTCCATTAGCGTCTGAATAACACAGCGGCCCGTCTGTCCTATGCAGAAGCCGCCGCAGCTAAAAGGAACTTTCTTGCACAGCAATGAGTAAATTTCTTTGTGTGGCTTACGAAACACATGTCGGTGCGCCTTTTGTCTATTGCTCGCTCATTTTTTACCTGCATGGCGGTGCATTTCTTTCCTAGGATGTTGGCAGCCGTAAAGCCGACAATAATGCCATGCCTTTTTTCTACATTCTGAAGCCTGTGAGATAAGCAATGGATGCAAAGTATACATCCCCATGATTTCTGGACATATACGTGTCGCGCCATCTCACAGCGGCGACCGACCGCCCCACCGCAGCTGATTGGAAAGGAAACAAGGTAATCATGTCCCACGAAAGAAATGTGATATTGAAAACGACTCTCGTTTCACATAGTAGGGAACCACTGGGGCATTTTAGGCGTAATTCAACTAACGTGTCCCAAAGCACCAACCTTCCCAGGCCATATGAAGATTTTGCCGTACAGCCTATCGCAGCTGCCTCAATTTAGACCCATTTGGCCTCTTTTAACTTCGGTTGCAAAGCTAAGAGATGAAGTTTTAAAAAGGGCTCCAGGTTTTAGATTAGCTGAGTAGTGTTCCTCCAAGTTATATGCTACTTTATTGCGTAGTCAAATCCACGTAACTTCCTCGGTCGTTTTTGCCGCCCTTATTTTCGTTGTTTACAAAGCCCTCATCTGCTCCTACATTTTCGCTGGGAGCGTTGGAACAGCTCGTGGTGCAGAAAACATTTGTGAATACAATGCTCGTGAGTGTGCGCGGGAGAAAC
This sequence comes from Rhipicephalus sanguineus, assembly GCF_013339695.2. Lineage (NCBI taxonomy): Eukaryota > Metazoa > Arthropoda > Arachnida > Ixodida > Ixodidae > Rhipicephalus > Rhipicephalus sanguineus. Next base: position 89,559,747 of record NC_051185.1, on the reverse strand, counting down.
AGAGGAAGAGGGTGCTTCAATGCCTCAATGAGCCCGCCTCGCCACTGGTGCGGGCAGCGCGCGCTCAATTTTATCTCCTGTAGTGTCTACTAGTGGTAGCTTCCTCAACTACGTCAATGTCCCCAATGCCTGGGGATGGCTACGACACGCTTGGTCTAACGTTTTCTGCCACCATGTTCGCACTAGACACGATGGCCTTCTTTAAACGTTCAGCTAATTGACTACTCTAATGCGCGGGTTCTATGTCACGCTGAACCAGCGTCAAGCTCAAGCTGGCGTTCATTTTGTGCACACACTTTTTGGTGGAAGAGGACTTAAGGCTATTTGACCATATTTTATATGTGTGAGTATGTAAATCTCTGTGTGTCTGTGTGTGTGTGTGTGTGTGTGTTAGGGGCGGGGTGTGCGGATGTGTAATGCACCGCTTTGCGGAATCGCTATGTGAAATCGTCATTCAAAACGGCCAACTGCTTCAATGTTACAAGGTTTGTTCTTCTGCATGGGTGGCTAGCTTGGCAAAAACGACAATAAATAACGTATACGCGCGATGAGAATAACGATAAAGTGGTTCCTTAAACAGTTTTATTGCGATAGCAATTATATGGACAGTCTCGGCTGGATTTTGCCGTCGCCGTCGCCGTCGTCATGCACCGTATATGTATAAGTATGTATATATATATAAAGGCCCCAAAGAAAAATAACTCAGAAAAATGCTTCCGAAGCGCGGAATCGAACCAGGGACCTCTTGTTTCGCAGCGAGCGGCGCTATCCACTACGGCCACGAAACGCAGATCCTCCACATAGCTAACGGCGAGCGTTATATACACACCATTTAGCGCTGGACGGACTCAGAGACAGGAGGCGATAATAAGCGTTTCTTCATTACCAGCGAGGTGGCGCTAGGAGCCCGACGGGCGCATTTAAAAGTCGTCGGCGAGCTCGCTCGCTTCTTCTTATATTTGCGCATGGGAGAAGCTTGCCCTTCCGCTGTCTGCTCGCGCGGTTTTCTCGTGGCGAGGGGTAGAGGAATGTTTCACGCTTTCACCGTGATGTCCGCGCTCATGTTACGGCGCGTACGAATGTCACTCGAGCTCAGTGACGCCGCCAAACGAACAAACAGAAGATGAGCGCGAACTATCAAGTGTCACAGCTCGACACTTGAAGCACGCTAGTTTCCTTCGCTGCTTCGGCTGCCTTTGCAACAGAAGCGCTGTTCAAACTGAAAGTATCCATTGGCGAGCCTCACTTCGTATAGAATTAGTTCCTTGCTATCGCATTCATTGCTTCGCCCTTGCGGCGAAACTGTGATTTTTTTTTCAACTAATGAAAACATTCGGCATAAGCAGCAAACACACATGCTACCATTAATAAAGCTGCCACGATACGCGTTCAACGCTTTTGTCCGTCTGTCACAAAAGTCGCATATGCTTAACGTTGCCTGCGCATAATGTCCTAAGGTACGTCATGAAAACGGTTTCTTTTTTTTTCACTTACGCCCAAGGCGAAAGCGTTCTAATTCTGCTCTAAGAATGGTCTGCCGTGAGCTTAGTGTGTGTTAGCATGAGCCGTAAGACGAGCATCCGAGCTACGTGCCTGACCATGTGTTTTTGTTTTGTCCAGTATTGAACTGCTTGCCGTGAAGGTCACAACCAGCAGAGCTTGAGCCTTAAGACGTGCATCCGAATTACGCGTCAGATGATGTGCTTCTGTTTGTGTTTTGTCTGATACCACCGGACGTTGTGTCCGAGCCACGTCTCGGATCATGTGATTTCGTTTTGTCTATTAGTAAACGGCTTGCCGTAAACGTCACCGACGGCGGAATCTGAATCACGGGATGGTGTATCCGAGCTACGTCTTAGACCGTGTGCCTACGCGACCGCGTCACTGGTGTTTTGTCTGTGAGCTAATGGTTCGCCCGTGAAGGACACCGAAAGTGAAGTGTGAACCATGCACGGTAGCAACCAGTGCCTACGTGACCGTTTCAAGGATACATTGACACTACACTAGAAGCTGGGACCGGCGGCCGGAGAAACGTATAAAAAACGGCCCCATCCTATGCTTCAGCAGTCTGCTCTGCGCCGGAGAAGAAATTCACGCTGGGGGACTCCCGGGCCACAGCGCAGCAAGCAACACGCCGGAATCCCAACACCTCGAGGCATCGCGGAGCCGCCGCCGACCCGTCTCGCCAGCTTAAGGGTCACTTATGCTCGGTGCCGGTGTTGAAGGACTCTGCTGCGCCCGGTTACGTATGTCAATCGCTTGACTGCGAACTCTAATTGTTGGTTCAGCTCTTGCTGTTTGGTCATCCATCCGATATTGCTCATTGGCGCTACATATTTCATTTTTCATGCATGCTGCACTAATTCGGAATAATTGTAGAATGTATAACTAATTCAGCTTTGTTTTCAAGATAAATGTTCGGTTATTGTGGAAATATCTTTATCTTTGTTTAAACACATTATTAAAGCTTGTTGTTATTCGATTAGAGAAGGCCCTTGACTCTTTCATACCGGCGATTGGCGCAAGCCATAGGGCTGACGCGCTGGAGTTTTGAGTACTGTGGCGGAGCCTGGTGGCGTGCGCCGAAGTTGCTTGGGTAGTCAAAAATGGACGCCGACCGGCGAGTTACGCAGTTCTCAGTTGCTGTGAGCGTTTTACTTAATTTTGCGCCTAGTTTTCAGGCTCAAAAAGTGCTTAAAACGTACGCAGGAACTTGTCCGCTATGCCTGCAGAGTCTGACATGTTTGAAGAGCGGTCCCTGCTTCAACAAACCGTGCCGAAAGCAGGTGGTCCGGGCGACGGCTCTGGGCAGCGCGCGGTCCCGAAGCGCGGTCGCCGCCGTTATTGTTGCGTGGTTAATTGCCTCGAACATGGGGGTAATGATCCTAATGTGCGGTTTTACTGGTTCCCCTGAAAGCCGTACGAAGTGGAGCGACGTAACCGCTGGATACGTGCCGTCCGACGCGTGAAGTGAGTACGCGAGCAAAACGTGGTTTGCAACGTAACGTACGTGCTGATTACTTTTCGTAGGCGCGTGCACGCGTTTATATATGTGTATATTCCCTGTGTGCAGTCCAGACGGCACGCCGTGGCTGCCGACGGCGATCACGAGGATATGCAGCCGGCATTTCGTGGGAAACGAGAAAAACGATGCCATGAGTCACCCTGCGTATGTGCCTACGATTTTTTCGGCAGCTTACAGCCGGCTGCTTCCAGCGGCCGGCTGTAAACATTGCGCGCCGTCGCTTCTCGACCGCCACCGCACGCTGACAGAATTTGACGAATGCCCTAGAAGCAAATGTTGAAAATTACGACCGTGCATGGGGAAAAAGTGTGTTTGCGACTGAATGCGGCAGAAAACGGCACACGGCGCGAATGCGCTCATTCGGGCCGCCGACGGCTAGCCTTCGTCACTGGACCTTTCTTGATTCCGTTTCGTCGTGTAATGCAAATCATTTCGGCTTTCTTAACAGCAATCGTTTCGTTTATGCACTGTCGTTAATCGCGCGAGCATGCCATCGTAAAACTTAACTCGAGTTCAACGTCGTATGAGATTCGCTGCACTTGCGAGTTGCAGCGCGCCGAAATTGTTCCTTCAATCTCCTGCACGTCGTAAACATACTTGACGTTGACGAGCTTCTTGCGTTTACGCAGACTGCTTGGCCTGAAGAACTCAGCCACACCAGAAACTGGCCGAGATCCAAAGCGCAGCACAACCGACAGCGGCGGCTCCATTGCGCATCTGAGCTTAGTGCTGCATGCGGCCGCCAGTCTGACTACTCGAAACCAAAGAACTTATCGTAGGGGGCGCTTTTTAGCACCGTTTTCGCAGCGCCGCCTGGGCAGCCAGTCAGGCCTATACACCAGAGGCCCAACCCCCATGCCACATCTTGGGAGAAGCTTGTGCTTGTGCCCCGAGACGTGACACCGTCAGACCTATTTCATGATATCATAGGAAGGCCACACGTGGTGTCCGTCCCAACACTTCGAACACCTGGTGTCAGATTATAAGTCAGATTATAAGTCATCATCAAGAGCAGCAGAATTGGTTGCTATGCGAGAAGCTATTCGATTTGTATCCGACCAAGCGCCATGCAAATGGACAATACTCTCTGATGCGAAATCCGCATACCAAGCGCTTCATTCATGCTCAAGAAAAGGACAATATTACGTATTGACTTCCGAAAGCATGCATGAATTCGACCTCAGGCAACGGATTGGTCCCTCTGTCATGTTGCAATGGGTACCTGTACACTGAGGCTTGGCAGGTGACGCGCGAGTTTATGCTACGACAAAAGCCTCTGTGGATAAAGCTCCGCTCTCGGAAAACTTCGTATTCGCGAAGCGACGTAAACTCTTTGTTTAGATCGCTTATGCGAGAGTTCGCAACCACTTACTGGTCTAAACCAGACCATCGGCATAAGCGTCGGCGGTAAACACACCCTCACGTGGCCTTTCGACTCTCGTCTAAAATAAAGCAAAGCCACGCCAGCCTGCTGCACCGGATTCGTCTAAACGTCACCTTCACTCGACCGTACGCGCACCTTATCGGCCGTGCGGACAGCCCGAAGTGTGAGCGCTGCCAAGTAGATGAAATTTTAACCCATATATTGTGCCACTGCCCTCTTTATGTGTCGCAACGGAAGACGCTGGCTTCAACGTTTTACTGCATCGGTGTGAACATTCTCAGTGAAACTAATCTATTGTCCGCAATATCCGTCCAGACCGCATCAACGAATGCTACAAGGGCATTTAAGGATTTTCTCAAGAGTACAGGTCTTGACAACAGACTGCAAGAAGTTCACTATGTTACGCGGTTATTGTACATACGCATCACCTCTTCCTGTCCCCATCATCATCGTCATTACTCTTTCTCCCACATCTCGTTTTGCCCTGTGCGGAGGAGCAGGCTACAGCCGTCAAGCTCAGGCCGACCTCTCTGCCTCTTAATAAATTCGCTCTATCTCTCTCTCATGGCTGATACGCGTGCACAGGCGAGGCACATCGGCAAGGGCCATAGGCACTGAGAGAAGATGGCCAACTAAATCGCCTTTTTGAAATTGAGTGAAAGGAATTAATGCCATTTCACAAAGCAGCTCTACATCACGCATCTTACGGAATTTCCTCGTGTCCACCGTTAGGGCAATGGAGAAAAGGCTATTCCATGAAATGGAGCGAAAAGTGGCTATGTGAAACGTGTAAGTGATGTGAAAGAAACGAAAAGTCGGAAACGCGTTAATTTGCCTATGGGATTACAAATGCAAGAATCATCACACTATGCACTTCAATAAAGAAAAGCACAAAAAAATGGGAGATTGCACGCCTCGTGGGAATCGGTTTCATGCCAAGCAATCAACGAGTAGTTGTCTATGCTGCATTTTATGGCTTTCAGCCAAGCGTTACGAGGTGGATCGATTTGTTTTTGTAAGCGTAGTAGTTGGCTGCACATCGTGGCTTTACCAGGCACGTCGACTACAGTGGCGCTTAAAGGGTAACTTATGGACTGACGTAACGTCAGCACTCGCTTTCCAGCACATACGCCAGTATTATCGAAATGAAGTGCACTTTACGATGCAATGATGTGAATATCACACGCAAATTTCGTTAGCATATTCCTCCGGGGTCAAGCAGTGCTTGTATATACCTTCCTGAGTCGCAGGAATACAAGTGTAATTCTATTAAGCGGAGCCAACACTGGAACCACAATTGCCGCTAATCCGCATGACGCCTGTATCATAGGAGAACACCTATAACCTTTATTATATTGTTCTAAAATTAAATACCCAGTACTACAAGCACAACTGACGTTGCACGGACACTGCACCTGCATAGGGTCTTTTCCCGAAGCAGTTTCAAGACGTGGCCTGGCTCTGGGTAGAATACCTGACTGCCACACAAAATGCTTCAGATCGATTCCTGCTGGGATCTTTATCTTTATTCTTTGCACTCGTCGGGTAAGCCCTGCCGATGCCCGTTTTTCTTTGGACTCTCGCATTTAAATTACGAATGTGTGTTCTCGCCGTTCATGGGAAGATATAAACTGTCAATCACCTGTGGCTCATACCCCCTTATACCGTGGCCCGTGGTAAACGGGTATCTGCCACACATGTCTGGAGGACAGGGTATGACGTCGGATGCGACAGGATTTTCACGTCATTCATGGCATGAGCAGGCAGTCATCATATTGTCACGTGGTCGTGACGTCGACGAACACAGCACTCGGCGTTTGTAGGATGAAACTGTTTATTTGGCCGAACTTGTGGCCGGAAAATGATAACTAGAACTACAGCAATGCACGCTGTACGATGATAGCGGCGAACAGGGCGTCGTCCGTCGATCAACTGACAAGCGATCAAGCGCGTCGGCTTTTATACAGGCGCTATCGAACTTTCCAGCAATATCGCTGGTGGCGGCGTTATCTCTAGACAAAACTGGAACTTTCGCGTGCGGGGCGCAATCTTAACAAACCGATCTACTACAATCGCGACGCTTCTAGAACACTACTTCGCGGACAGCGTCGAGCGTTGATAACCGTCCCTGCCGGTCAAACCCGAATACATCAAAACAAGACAAGAAGTGGGCGTGGCAATATTGGTGAAACCTTCTTACCTACCCATGCCAATGTTGGTCTACACCAAGCTGAGGTGGGGATAACGAGAGCACCCAGGCGGTCTGCGCGGCCGCGCCGCGCCGCCGCCTGTTTTTGGTCACGCCGCTCGCGCCGTCACCGAAGACCCAAGAGCGATCGCGCTACCGCCGCCGCCGCGCATTAATTGCGGCGCGCCGCCGTTAGTCTTTTCTTTTAATTCGAATGGGGAATCTAGAAATAAAATACACCACTTCGCCGGAGGAGCTCTTCTCGATGTATCCATGTAATGAACCGTCCATTTTAGCGGCCGCTGAATAGCGGGAGCTCGGCGAGAAGCGCGCCGCCCTGTTTCCAGTTCTTGCTCTGCAGCGCCATCACGAAGCTTTCAAACGCTCTCGACACAAATGATAGAGACGGAATGCGCTTCAATGCAACAAACGCAGCCCTCAGAGAACCGATTTTCCATTGATTTAGGTTTAATGAGGCCGCTCGTCTAACACAGCTGTAAGGTCGGTACGCATTCCTTGCATCGTTCTCAAACATTTGGGACACATTCATATGCAAATTAAGACTTGACAGTTCCTGTTTCAGTGCATTTCGTCCACTCTCTTCTTACGCTAGGAATGTGCTGGCGGGTTCGGTGCGGCGACGTGGTCAAGAGCGAGGTGACATCACGGCTCACCGCTTTTTCGAATCACTGAATGCGCTCTGCCCAAATGGACTGTGGTCATCTCCTTTGGATGAACGCATCGAGAATAGCTCCCCAGAAGTTGTAGTATATTTCTCTTCTCCAGAAATATCACGAGTATTGCCTGGCCGCAAAGCTGCCGCGTCCTGCAGCCTTAAAGGGCGACTACCCAACTAGCTGGATAGCATATTCTTGGCGTCTTGGACCTAGTAAATGTGCATATAATATATATACAGGGTGTCCCAGCTATCTTTAGCCAAGGGTTAAAAAATACAATATTAGAGGCAGGCGAGTGAAATTACTTGCAAATTGCTGACAGCCACCTTGCGCACTACGGACAATTTTTTGTTTTGTAATTAACTAATTTGTTAATTAGGACGATTTAACTAAATTGCTAAATATTGACTTTAGGCAAGAAATGCTGCTTGCAAAGTTCGAGAGCGTCCTCAAAAACCCCAACTGCATTATTTGCGATAAAGAAAGTCTCACGTATACCATTTTTTCCAAGCTGTAAAGAAAGCCCGCGAAATACAAAAAGAACCACGTGACTAGCGCGCTCGCGCGCCGCGAGGATGCTGCCCTCAGCCGTGGTTTGAGCGAACGAAATCAGCTGCGGCCGCGACTCAGCGTCTCCGTTGCAGCGGTAGGCCGATAAGTTAAAGGTGGTTTCTTGGCCCGCGCTCGCTACAACTTGCACCGTCACGCACGCAGCTGGCAACGGGCCAAGAAACCACCGCCCACTTATAGGCCTACCGCTGCAACGGAGCCGGCGAGTCCCGGCCGCAGGTGATTTCGTTCGCTCAAACCTCGGCTGAGGGCAGCATCCTCGCGGCGCGCGAGCGCGCTAGTCACGTGGTTCTTTTTGTATTTCGCGGGCTTTCTTTACAGCTTGGAAAAAATGGTATACGTGAGACTTTCTTTATCGCAAATAATGCAGTTGAGGTTTTTGAGGACGCTCTCGAACTTTGTAAGCAGGATTTCTTGCCTAAAGTCAATATTTAGCAAATTAGTAAAATCGTCCCAATTAACAAATTAGTTAATTACAAAACAAAAAATTGTCTGCAGCGCGCAAGGTGGCTGTCAGCAATTTGCAACTGATTTCACTCGCCTGCCTCTAATATTGTATTTTTTAACCCTTGGCTAAAGATAGCTGGGACACCCGGTATATATATATATATATATGTGTGTGTGTGTGCGTGTGTATGTATATATATATATATATATATATATATATATATATATATATATATATATATATATATATATATATATATATATATATGTATGTATATATATATATATATATATATATATATATATATATATATATATATATATATATATATATATATATAAAGAGAATGGCAAACTTACAATAAAGCTGCCAGTTGGTAGGTATTCATGTTAAGAAGACATGACGTGGAAATACGGGCATAAGAGAAAAGTCAAGATAGGGAATGCGCAGATAAATATTTGTGTCTACCTTCGGTTCCGCCGCTGTGTGATGTTTCAGTGGTTAGCAGCGCTTCTGGTGGCTTGACTACTCTCCTGTGTCCGTGTTTGCACGCCCCGTTTTTATAAAGGGCCCCTAACAGCCTCTGAAAATACAAAAAAAAACAAACGCGTTATTCTCTCTTGGCGTTTCTTGTCTTTTGGTGCACTTCGTGATGCCAGAACAGTGATTCACGTGACATCGTCTACGTACTCTCGGCTGGTCCATATAGGAGAAATAAGAGTTGTGAATTGTCTCCCACACTGCTTTCCTATGCAGCCGTCCACTCGCTCTTGCTTCTCTCGCACGACTATCGTGCGCGATTACTGATTTCGCTTCATTTTGTGCGTTTGCGTCCGCGCATGCAGAGATAACAGATTGTAGCCGACAAGCGCGAAATCATGATAGCTTCAACGCTTAGTGCTGACATTGTACGCGTGATTTAAGAGGAAAGAAGTGGCGAGGAGATTTCCCCAGTAAGAAGGGTATTGAAGGCGAGAACGAAACCAATCCAAAAGGCGCAGGATTATATGATTCATCCAACGGATGCACTGTTTACAGCGGAAATGATGCAGCATTCCAGGACAAAGGCGAGCCCGCTTCGACGGTTTTCTGCAGATTTTGATTGCGTTAGGAATTGTATGGACACTCAGGACAGGTTTTCACCGTCGCCGTCATGTTCCGTATATGCTCTAAATCGATAACATCGCTCCGCGCATTGTATGTTCTACCCGCCAATAAAAGCTCGCGAGCGTTGCCAAGGAACATGCCTAAAGCAGAGATGAAACAAGCTGGCCATCTCCGTCACACGGAATAACATCAACCCGCGTGCTAGGCCTGCCGTCGATTGCTCTTCAAGCAGAGTGAAACGCCCCACCCGTCATTTGCTAGGCGAAGGAGCAGGAAACGATCTCTGGGGAGAGGGACTGCGTGACTCGAGCAGCAAAATGACACGGGGACGAAGCATAGACACACACAGGACAAGCGCTTTGGAAATGATGAACCATTTCCAACTAGGCCAAACAGCCGTTTTGTCGAGCAGCAACTGTGAACTTTGACTATAAGGGCGTGGTCGAGAGCGCTGGCACGCGCGCTATTTCGCCAGACATCCCCCAGCGAACGGCTCGTATACCTTCTACGCGCTGTAATCTCACTGCTTCGCGCTCGGACCACTGATACGACAAACTGATCGAAAACCACTTCTCTCCCGGGAGTGGCCGTATTGCCATACACCAGCGTTTTGTAGAGTTAAGTGAGATCGGAGCGAAAGAGTAAGCTGCTAGCCATTGATCATGTAACATTGATGCGTGTACCTATCGCATTCACTGCTTCACCCTCCCCCCCCCCTCCCCCCCTCACGCCGCGCCGCCGCCGGTCCGATGAACCCCCCGCCGTTCACGCGCCGCTGCCGGAGGTGGAAACACCGGCGCGCCGCCGCCGGTGATCTTGGGTTCGGCGCAATGTCTACCCAGACGTAGGCGCCTGAATAGATAGATAGATAGATAGATAGATAGATAGATAGATAGATAGATAGATAGATAGATAGATAGATAGATAGATAGATAGATAGATAGATAGATAGATAGATAGATAGATAGATAGATAGATAGATAGATAGATAGATAGATAGATAGATAGAAATGCTCAAAGTGCCTTGGGTGCGCTAAGAAATGCTTGTCATTAAAAAAAAAGAAACCCCAGCCCTGCGCAGAACGCGCAGCACAATCACAGCGAAAGCTGGAAGAGACATTTCAACAGCCCCTTATAAACTCTCTTGGGGCAACTAATACAAGTACAGAAGTACAAGTTGTTGGGCTACTCGGGCTAGCCATACTTTTGTGGCTTGTGCTTAATATAAGTACACATGCAAGGTATCCACAACTCTTGAAATCATGATTTTTGTGAAGTAGGGACGCACTGAATATGCCATTAATCGTCTTTCAACGTATAAACGAGGTACCCGCGATACATATGTAAGGTATTGTGTGCACTTTCATGATGCTGCATGTGGCTCATGACGATGAAGAATTATGGCTGAGAGCTTTATAGCGGATGCGAAGCTTTAAGCTACACACATGTTGCGCAATTGGCATTGTGTGTCGCATGGTTTTTATTTTTCTCTTCTGCCGCGCTATCTTTCATATGTTAACGAGATTCCGCAATAGACTTTCGAGCACAAGCGTGGCTCTGTGCTAGAATACCCTGCTGCTACGCACAGGACCCGGGTTCAAATCCCTTCCGATTTCGAACATTTTTTTACTCATTCCATTTTTTTCTTATTTCGCGCGATAGGGGTCACGGGCACCGGCGGTGGTGGCGGCGGTGGACATCTACGTTACTGTTGTGATCTCATAACAGCTTACGCTGTAAAATGATTAACACTTCAGTGTACAATGTATTGCACGGGCGGACTGCGGGAAGCCGACCAAACACTTGAGCCTGAGCTTGAGAAGCAATGCGGCTTATGTTTAGAAGGAAAGGTTAATGATTTAATAATATATGCTGACGTCTCAAAGATTGTTTCAGATGCTGCGATTGCAGCAAACAGAACAGTTCAGTTCGTGTACTGTTCGCAAACACCGCTAATGGCGGTTTCATTTCACGCGGGCTACGATTTTTTGTTCTGCGACTGGCGTGGTAAGCAAGGTTGCTTGCTACCGTTCTTTTTTGTAGGCACTGCATAATCGTTCAAATGTAATGCAAAATCTTTTCGTTATGATATTGTTAGGTTTTGGGAAGTGCACGCGTATTTTGTAATTTAGGAACGCTTTCCAATCTACATTCAATTCGAAGTGCGCAACAGCGGCCATAAACAAAACAAGCACGTCGGCGCAGTTATGACGGCTCCGAGTAATTTTCATAGTTTCCTACGATTACCTAGATGCGGATTCGCTGATGACATTGCATTGATGAGTAACGCGGGAGACGAATTACAGCTCATGATTACTGAACTGGATACGGAAAGTAGAAGAGTGGGTCTGGAAATTAATATGCATAAAACTAAAGTAATGTGGAACAATCTTGGCAGAGAACAGCGCTTTGCGATAGGTGGCGAGACACTGGAAGTTGTAAAGGAGCACGTCTACTGAGGACAGGTAGTAACCGCGGAGCCGAACCATGAGAGTGAAATAACTAGAGGAATAAGGATGGGATGGGGCTCATTCGGCAAGCATTATCAAATCATGAGTGGTAGTCTACCACTATCCCTCAAGAGGAAGGTACATAACAGCTGCATCTTACCGGTACTTACCTACGGAGCAGAAACCTGGAGACTTACAAAGAGGGTTCAACATAAATTGAGGACGACGCAGCGAGCGATGGAAAGGAAAATGATAGGTGTAACCTTAAGAGACAGGAAGAGAGCAGAGTGGGTCAGGGAACAAACGGGGGTTAAGGATATCATAGTTGAAATCAAGAAGAAATAGATATGGGCTGGGCACGTAGCACGTCAGCAGGATAACCGGTGGTCATTAAGGGTAACTGACTGGATTCCAAGAGATGCAAATGCGAGAGGGGGAGACAGAAAATTAGGTGGGTAGGTGAGATTAAGAAGTTTGTAGGTATAACGTGGCAGATGCACAGGACCGGGTTGCTTGGCGGAACATGGGAGAGGCCTTTGACTTGCAGTGGGCTTAGACAGGCTGATGATGATGATGATGATGATGATGATGACCTAGGTGGAACTCTGGCGCTGGGATCGTTCAGCCACCATGCGAATGAGGGGTAGTACACGGATTTGCCTAATATTCGTGCTTACGGCTTCGAACGCACTTGTGGCTTTGTTTATTGCTGTGTTTTGGCGTTCGTTTCGGATAAAACAATAGACCGTTGTGAACTTCGTGACCAGATTCGAATTGGTGAGCCTAAAAAGGTTGAAGTGGTGAAGTGAAAGTGCAGATTTTGCTGAATATCATATTGCGACAAAGCGGATGCAGGCGACGCGGAGACAAACGGGCCAAAAGAACGAAGTTTAGACAAATCCGTGCACTACCCGTCGTTCCCATGCTGGCTGAAGCGCCATGCGTTGCAGCTCCCATAGACACTAGCGCCAGAGTTCCCTCTAGTATATCTATAGGAAACTCTATGGTAATGTCGATGGGTCCACACCGAAAATTCGCTTCGCGGCTCCGAATAGAGCGAGGAATTTCTAGCATGTTCGTATCCCGCCACTGACTGCTGTGGCGAGAGCGATCAGCGGTTTTTCTGCTGCGAACAAATTCGCCGCCTGAACATCGCTGTGTTTTGCGTCATGTGAGACGACCTTTACGTGCCCAGAGGACGACCGCATTATGAGGCACGTCACTGTAGGGGACACCGTACTGGTTTCCACTACATGGGGTACTTTACGCACACTTAAAACTAAGCGCACGGGCGCTTGTTGAATTTTACCCTCATGAGAAATGCGGCCGCTGTGAGCTGAGCTCGTGTAAACGATCCCGAGCATTACACCCGCTACTAGGTTAAAGCAACTGGCATCGCATATATGGCAGCAGAGAAGAAATTGTGTTGAAGCCTATAGTAATATTTGATCGGGTGTTGCGTCCTAGAACCACGATATGATTAGGAGGGCCGCCGCAGTGGAGGGCTCCGGAAATATTGACCATCTGGTGTTCTTCAACATGCACCGAAATGTAAGCACATGTGCCTCTAGCATTTCGCCGCCATTGAAATGCGGCCACCGTGGCCGGGACACGATTCCGCAACCTTCGGGACAGCAGTCGAGCACCCAAACCACTAGACCACCGTGGCGGGTTATTGGCCGTTATAAGAAATAGTGTGTAGCATGTGGGGCGGATAACTTCTTTTCTTTTCTTGCACTCAAGCACTTCTCGTCTAACGTCGTAGGCTATGGGCCGCAACCGAAAGAGGGGCAGTGTGCATGGAGCCAGCTATTAGAGTATTCCAAGGTAGGCGTCATTCATTCTAACAGTAGTAGTGGAACAAGTTTCTTTGTATCATTTCTTTGCAAACCACAAGTCTAAACCTTATGTAAATACTATTGAGGAAAACACGAGTTTAGATCAGTGAAACAAGCACTGAACTATATATTACCAATTGGAATATAAAATCTTAAAGACTGTTTTTATCCTAATGATGATACCTAAAAGGTTATGAACTGCCTTTCTAACAATACAGAAGTCTCGCTAACGTCGGGCGTTTAGTGCGGCAGACACTGGGGCAGATGAAATTCAATCACCAATAAAGACACCGTCAGAATGAAAGCTCAAATAAACGCTGCCGTAATTAAATAAAAGGAATGTTGACGTTAGATTAATTATGAGGTGGTGCGAGTAGCCTGGAAATGAATAATGATATCAGCGCGAATATCCGTGAGTGCCGTTCTGTGATTGAAATAGGAGGTCTTATTGTGCTCGGAAGTTAGCAAAGATGGTTAAGATAAGATAATTTCCGCAGAAAAAGTCCCTCTGGTATCCGTTTAAGCAACACGCAACTGTTTGCTACGAATCGGTGGTTCTTTGTCATCGCATGCTGCCGTGTTAGCTGTAATTGCGAGAAACGCAGGAACGCGGTCGCAACATCTAATTGCTAAGTCAGCGTGAAACTACGAAAAGCCGAGTAGGGCGCTGTTTCTTCCCGTTGGCGTCCAGTACAACACGCCTGTACTTCCCGCGCTTAATTCGTGTTGTGGCTTTCAACAGAATGTATTTGTCCCGTTGTATGCGCACTGCGTCTTTCCTCTTCTTGGTTGCGTTCGTCAGCGTGTTCCTGCCGTTGCGCCGGTGCAGAGAGACGAGCAATTCTTGATGGAGAACTAAAATGCCGCTATCTTTACCGGTACAAAAATTGAATTGGGACTACACCTTGAGGAAGCGAGGGAGATTAGGCAACACCATTTAAAAAAAAGAAGGCCTGCGCATGCCCTCCTCTCCCCACCCACTACGTCACCGCAGTGACATCTGGGGCGCGACGACGCGGGAAGAGATGCCGCATGGTTGTGCGGAATGCGGTAGAAAAAAAGCGGATCAGTTTGCGTTGGATATGCGTTGCTTTGGATGGGCACGTATGTTGTGAGCAAGCCGCTGAACTGTGGTCGAGTGCTTTGGCCCCATCGTTGAACCCTGGTTGAGTAGTCAGCAATTTGCCGGCACGTTCGGTTGAACACGCCTGAATGCTGCTCACTCAACTGCCCTAGAGTTAGTGCAAGCCGCGTGTTCATGTTTTCCTTAGATCCGGCTCAAAGGGCCGCATGGACGAAAGCCACATGAAGATATAACTTCGTGCCGGCAAAACACACTGGTACGTATTTTGATATGTTTAGATATGTCGCGCAGGTGTTTCGGACGTCTGTTCGATATTTAGTCGATCGATCGTCTCGGAGCACGGCGTTCCCTGAAAGCGAGCAGACTTAGCGACAACGAATAGGTTTGCCTCCTAGTGCCATCTTGGCGAGGGACGCTGCACAGAGAGAAAAAAACGATTTTCGGGGCTAGTGGTCACAATCACCCCCAAACGTTTGCAATTATTTCGTAAGAGTGAAGAAGCTACTTATAAGCCAATACATGAAGTTTCTAAAATACAATGACGACTTCATACTGTTGCAATGACGACTTCATAATAAAATACAATGATTTATGTCATTCAAAACGTTGGCCGGCTCCCGTTTGTCGTATCAGTCTTTATTTATTCTCCAAGGAAAAAATGGATGCGCACAAACTATAGACAAGGACGCTGAAGCGTCCTTGTCTACATAGTTGCGTCCTTGTCTATAGTTTGTGCGTATCCATTTTTCCCTTTCAAGTATGAACCAACTCTGCCAGCAGCAAGTTTTAGTGAACCTTATTTTTCCTCTTCCACATTTATTTTGTCCCTGTGTTTCTTTCTGGACATTAGCAAACTCAGTGCACATAAAAATTTGTTGCTCCAGTGTGTTTTCTCTCACTATTTTACACTGGGGCGATTTTTTTTCAGGTTTGTGAGAAGTCCGGGGAGTGTGATCCAGGTGTCCCTGAAGCCGAAAAGGGTAAAGCATGACACCATACCAGGCATTTTACCACACTTCCATGCGTGATCCCTCGTCGGGAGACAGCTGGACGTGAAAGTCCCCAAACAAGTGGTAGCTGGGAAGCTTAGGAACGCAAAAAGGCACTTCGACTGCCCTTGCAGGACCACAACGAGCATGAAGCATTTCACAAGCATAAAAGCCGTGTGTTATAGGGATAAATTTGGTGCTTGATCATCCGTTAGTGTTATATTCCTCTCCAACAACAAGCATGATTACAATGCATGCAGCCGAAATACGGCAGTTTGCGTGTTTTGAATTTTCTTTCAGTGTGGTCTGAAATAAATATTCAGTGCTTTCTTGACCTTGTACTTCTAAATACGGTTCATTTCCTTGAAATCGCAGCCAACACAAATGTTGAAAGGGCCCCTCACCAGGTTTGACAATTTTGAGCTGACGAGCGCAATGCACGCACTGGGCGTTCACGATCACGTCTGCCAAAATTTGCAACGCTACGCGCCGCGGAAATGGGTGAAATTTCAAGGTGAACGCTGCTTGCCCTTCTCCTCGCGGGCGCGCGCTTTAGAGAATGAGGGGATGACGTACATGAGAAAATGGCCCTACGTAGATGGTAGTGCTGTGACGTCGCCCCTCTACGTAGACGACTCTGCTCTGACGTCGCCAACAGTAACACGTGACACTACTATAATTATTTGACACGACGTGTAGTTTGTGTAATTTGTTGCTTGAATGGATGAATAAAACTTCAGAGCAATAATAAACCACACAAACAGACTGTGTGCGTTTTCTTTTTTTAATTTTTACTGCGAAGTGCAGCGAGATTCGAGTCTAATCTTCCTCTGTTTCGCACGCGTTCGTGTTCTCGCGCTTTGCGCATCGTGCAGACACCACCCTTTACACCGAAACTAATTTTCTAGTGCGTTCCAGCGCTCATTAGGCTCATTTATCCTCCCGCGTCTAACTGGATTTTCATGCGGCACACCGCTAGTCTCGCGTCCGTACAAATGTTGCAGCTTTCGTGCTCAGTAATAGGGTGAAAGCCAAGTGATCGGCGAGGGTGCATTCGGCATAACTTGCACAGATGAAGCGCAACGAACGCCGCCACAACACCGCTCGCGTCTCGAGGGCTCGGGATGGTTCGGGCACGTCATGCGCTCGTGACATTTTGTGCGCATGACGTGTTCATGCGTATGCGTTATGTGATCCTCCTGCTCGCGTGCCGAAGAGGGCAGGGAAGGGATTTGGCTTGCGAAGGCTACACGGGGCGAGCGGCAAGGGTTTGCAGCTCGCCTCCTCGCATCATGGTTTCGCGCCGCTACAAATTATTGTTTTTCTCAGCTTCTAACGGACCGATTAGAAAAATTCTTGTAGCATAATGTTCTTTATTGGTCTCGCAACAACTTCTTATGTCTAACTAAAATTCGTTATGTCACCTGGTGAGGGGCCCTTTGAAAAGAGTATTAGCAGAATTCATACTGAAAAACGGTTTATTTCATGGATAAGCAATGTGGCGCGATGCTTTAAATGAAAGAAGTAGGGAATTTTCGAGAGCTCGCATCTTTGTTTGATACAATCCTGAGAAAAACCAACAACTTAAGGTAAACCAACAGAAATCCAACACATTACTACAATGAAAACCCTGATGGCGAGTTTTCCACATACGCCGTCATGTCTACGAGTGGCGCTGTCAAACACTCCCAGGTTTGCATGCACACAAATAACCTATCAAGTGGACGCCAGGCTGACCGCTGCCGTAGCTCAATAGGTGACTGGCAAAAGAGCGAGATATTGTCACGTGGTCGTGACGTCGAAGAAGGCAGCAGTCAGCACGTCACAGATGAAACTCTTTATTTGGCCGAACTTGTGGCCGGGAAACTGAAAGGCAAACTACAGCAATATACTGATAGCGGCGAGCAGAGCGTCGACCGTCGATTAACTCGCAAGCGGTCAAGCGCGTCGGCTTTTCTACAGGCGCAATCGAACTTTCCAGCGATAACGCTGGTGGCGGCGTTATCTCTAGACAAAGCTGGAACATTCGCGTGCGCCGCGCAATCCTAACAAAACGATCTACTACAATCGGGAAGCTTCTCGAACACTGCTTCGCGAACAGAGTCGAGCGTTGATAACCGTCTTTGCTGGAAAATCCCGAATACATCAAAATAAAACAACAAGTAGGCGTGGCATTATCGTGGGATGCGACGTCTGCTGCCGGTTTCCGCTTTGAGGCAAGCAGATGGCGAAGCACGCCGCCGTTGGCCTCTGATTGTTCGACATTCTCGCACGCGGCATTATCGCCTTGCAAAGCCATGGCCGGCTGCTCAGCCATCGGCTGTTCCAATTCCAGCGTTAAAAGGGCACTAAAGGCAAATATTAAGTCAACGTTGAAGTTGGTAAATAGCGGTCCAGAAACTTCGTAGTGCTAGGTTTGGGCCAAAGAAGCGCTAATTCTGAAATAAAATCACGTTTGAGTTGTCCGCATCGCGTTAGCGCGCATCAAACCACCCGCCTGAAACCGGTGTTTCTGACTTCACTGTTGCCGTACCCAACGTTGCCCGCATTTCCTGCGCGGCGGCGTCCACTGGCGGCATGCACAATTAGGGCATCCGGCAAATTGATGCATGCGGCATTTTGTCGAACTTTCTGTCATAGCGACTTTCACGACCGTGCAAAACACACACGGCATTACGCTATACCGAAACTACCACTGAGACGCGACCACGTCAGCGAAGCAGGACGCCGGGAGAAGCGCAGTTCGGCGAAAACGGAACTTTTGAACCACGCGCGCCGTTCCCCATGGCAACGCCAAGGAGGTTCGTTTTTCCATGAATGAAACAGAAACGAACAAGCAGCATTTTGTTACGCGTCTTGACGCACGGAAGGTTCTTTTTTATTGGAGCTAGTTTGATTACTAGTTATTAATTGTATTCAGACTCTCCCACGTCATCGGATATCACTTCCAAAATGTCCCACTCGTGGCGCTCATCGTGCGATACATTTAGCTTAATTTCTCGGTAAGTAGGGCACTGTTGTTGATAATACTGCCTTTTTAGACGTTGTCATGCACCGAGGTTTCACTCTGACATAAATTCCTATTCGTCTTTAGTGTCCCTATAAGTAATGGCGCTTTGGAAGGAATGGCGCTTTAGGCTAAAAGAATCGCGATGGCATTGAAGCTTTTCTTAAGCAATTACACGTTATGACTTTTTTGTAGGAACTTATGAAGATATCTGCCAACGTTGGCACAGTTGCCTTGAGCAACATTGAAGTTCCGGTTAAGTAGCGACTGCGTAGTGCTACTGCAAATACTTCGGCTCCAACTGCAGTGAAAGGTTCTGCTAGAGCGCGACGAAGACATGGACAAGAAAACACGCTTGACTAGCGCTGACTGCTAGTTTATTGTAAAAAATCACAGCATATCCACGTAGTAAATGATGATGAGTGGGGGAAGCTGCGGAGGTTCATCGGTAAACCGTGAATCTTCCGTGAATTCTGCCCAGTACATCATCACCGACGTGAGATCGGGCGCGTTTATACTAAAGGTTGGATGAGTTATGACGATTTGCAGCTCACTTTAATTTTACATGTACGCTGTGAATTTTCATTGTTTAGAAAACCATTGCTTTAGAAAACATCTGGCGTCTTTCGTTAAGCAGCTGGCGTCTTTTCGTTTTGCTTTAGAAACATCTGGCGTTCTTTCGTTTTGCTTTTAGAAAACATCTGGCGTCTTTAGTTGGTTTATTTCATCAATCAACGGCGTTTTGAACAAAACTTTTATTGTTTAATCACGCACAGGAGAAATCTCACCAGGCACTACCTTGGAGGTAAACAATGGCTGCTAATGGGAATGAGAGACAGAAGAATTCGGCTTTTAGTTAACGCGCACGCTGCGAATTTTTTATTGTTCAACAACGCACAGGAAAAATCTCCCACCGGCACCACCTTGGAGGTCAAGATCTAGTACTAGCATTACGACTGGTTACGCACTGCTACTACTACGACTTCGAGGGACGAACGGGTGCCGCCTTAAGGAGCTTCGCCCCTAAAACGCGCAAATATAGACTGAAACGGAAAAGTCGGGGAAGGGACTCACATCAGAGCTCCTAGCAGCGGATGCGTCCAGCGGCACATTATTGTTCAGTCATAACCGATTAGTTGCGTAGACAGCCACACTTCTTGTCTGTTAGATTAATAGAGGGCGCGCTAACACTGAACAATAATGGGCCGCTTGACGCATGCGTTGCTAGAAGCTCTGGTATGATTCCCTTCCCAAATTTTTCCGTTTCAATGTATATTTGGTCGTCTTTACAATAAACGAGTCAGCGCTAGTCCTGCGTACTTTCTTGTCGGTGTCGCCTTCACGCTGTTTTGAACTATGGACTTCGTACCAACTGGCTCGCATGCACTCGCTTTTAGTATACCATGCATAGTTCGTATAGGTGGCATAATACCCTCCTTAGGCTCCTTCAGGATCCTCTCTTCCTTTGTAAAGCACATAGTGCTGTAAGTCGTCTCTAATACCTCTATATGCTGTATTGAATGCAGGGCCAGCTCTCCCGTACCTAAGTACATGTTACACTAAACCGCACACTTTTCTAGCGACGCTGTGCTGAGTGTCCTGTGATGCTGGTGATGGTGTTCCAAAAAACCCACCGGCGCGGCAAAAACATGTGACACGCTGACCGAAAAGCCTCCTCCCAACAACTGGCGCGCCAATGAAATAATAATAAAGGGAGACAAATTTTCATTCCGCGGCGGGGTGTGACCTGGGTGTCCCAAGTCCGACAGCGAGTGCTTTGACCACATGCTTGACCACGCGTTCACGTCACGCGTTCGTGCTTGCCCAGAGTGAACTGAACTCAAGCATAGCAATGCGTTCTATCAACAATGCGAAAATACACAGGATCCTTTATGCACTCGCCTAACACTCGCCTAACAACATTATCAATCGAAGGGGTGAGGGATAAGCGAGGTTAAGCCACGTAGGCTGCCTCGCCTAACACGATTCGAAGGCGAAATTTATCTTCTTTTTCTTCTCAGTCGATGTCAGGGCTGGGCAGAGATACTTTAAAGTTGTATCCCGATACGATACAACATACTCGGGCAAGAAGTATTTGAGATACATATAAAAGATACTTCAGGAATTATTGTATCCGATACGATACTTCCGAATTGTATCTTAAGACACATTGATACATTTGCAAATTAGCTATTATAATATATATAATGAAGCACCAAAGGCCTATGCACAAAAGTGTTTACTTCAAAAATGTTTAACTGCGACGAACTTTGCCTAATTTTAACTAAATATCTGTTCGCATCCCGAAAGTTCTGTCTTTCTTGCTCAAAGCATATAAATTTTATTCCGAAACAACTTATTGAAATTTGTTTGGCTGCTTAACGTGACACCACTGAACACGCTGCACTGTCAGTGGTTTTTCCTTGACAGCTTTCTAATTGACGAGTGTCGCTGCTCTATACTTGGCGACCAGCTAGCGGGTTGCCATCTCCTTGCAAGAACGCTACGTTGAAACCTCCCCACGATGGCACAAACAACACTCTGCACTCTTACCTCGTCCCTAAGCGTATTGCCGCTTTCGTAATACCGCATGACCAAACAGGTGTAGAGCAGCAACAACGCTAGTAACGATATTTTTCATGATGGATTCTATCAAGGCAATAACTACAGAGTCAGCACTAACAATTTTTTCACGACATAAAACCGCAAAACCGTAATAATTTTTAAATACGAAGCATTTCTAGCGAACCTTTGGCACTTTGAGCGTTTCTGTCTACGTATCTATCTATCTATCTAGCCGCCTAGGTCTGGGGGCTCTCATGATCGGCTCCTTAACTTGGTGTACACCAAAATTGGCATGGGAGGGTAAGAGGATTTGATGAATATGACTGTCGAGTCATGACATGAATAACGTGAAAATCCTTTGGCGTCCGTCGTCAAACCCTTTCCTCCAGACACGTGTGGCACATACCCGTTTACCATGGGCCGCGGTGCACGGGTATGCGCCACAGGTGATTGACAGTTTATATCTGCCCAGGAACGGGGAGAACAGACATTAAATGCGACACCGTTACGAAAAAAAATTACACCATTTCCCGCTAAAGGGAACCATGAGGCGATGCGAAGCCGGAGAACTTGCACGATCGCAATCCGTTGGCGTTCTTTGGGCATGCTACCGACCTCGCGTCGTGGAACGCGAAGAGGAACGCTACGCGCGTGTTGTTTTCCTTGTAGCCTGGCAGTTAATTCTCACAGGGCGAGCGGGAAACGCGGTCGGCAGGCGTGCGAGAGGGAGGCAGCGTAGGAGGGGAGAGAGAGGGGGAGGGGACGCGCATGCGCTGGTGCTCATTGCAGCGTTGCGCAGGAGAGAATTTCGGCATGTCTAGCCCGCGTTTCAGATGAAGAGTGGAAAGGGGGAGGGGAGAGGAAAAGTGGAGAGGGGGAGGAGAAATGCAAAGTGGGGAGGGGAAAGGCGTAGTGGAGAGGGTGAGTGGAGAGGGTATGCGCATGCGCAGTAAGGGTGGTCACGCCGCACACCACCACCACCAGATTGAACTCCGCCATAAGATACTTCGCATCTAAAACCGACATCGGCAGCGTTGACGCGACGAATGGAAAGAATGAATATTAGGATCCCAGCAGGAATCGAACCCAAGGATTCTGCGTGGCAATCAGGCATTCTACCACAGAGCGACGCCAGGTCTATAAACTGGTTTGGAAAAACAGCCTATGCAAGCGTAATGTCGGTGCAACGTCAATTGTGGTGGTGCTTGCTATCTCATTTTACAAGAAAGTCAATAAACACTACATGATACTCCTACGATGTGTATACTCCTACGATAGAGGCGTCATATCAGATTAACGGCTGTGGTTCCATTGTTGGCTCCGCATTTATAGCACTCTAATAAACATTACATTTGTATTCATATAATTCAGCAAGCTATATTAAAGAATTTCTCGACCCCAGAGGAATACATTAACGAAAGTTACGCACGATATTCACATCATCGCACCGTAAAGTGATCTCAGTCCGCCAGAACGACGCAGTGTACTCTTTATTTCTTACGAGGCTGGGCGATGCCCTCATGCTGACCGAGGATGATGCCAGATTGTTTGACAGCCGCTTTGTAGACTAGGCTACGTAGGCCACATTCGCCCAGGTAGTCTGCGAATACGACAAGCGCCATCCACTGATGTTGGTCTACGTAGCACTATCCAGGCCTACCAGCCTCGACGGCCTATATACCTCACAAACGCGAAGGGTGACCTCAGATTCCGACATGTGGTCGGCTCTATCGACATACATTTCGTCGACGAAATGACCAAGGCATCCACGATTTACAACAGCTGTACTATGCCTCATACTTCACCGCACATGGACCCCTCGTCACCGCTATCCCGACCTGATCCGATAACACAGTCATGACCAGCTGCTGGTGCTCCCTGATCACGGGGATGATGACCTTGTTCAAGAAATAAACTGTCAAGAGCTTCTCCACACCTGCACACGCATTCGTGAAACGCGCGTGCATTCTCCATCATAAGCACAACATATCAGCTTACCGCTTCTGGTGTTGGTATAATACCCACGTTGCCGTTGGCAGCGTTACCCAACTGTAAACAACTGGTTATATAACACATATGCGGCTCTTCAGCATATATGTGTGCATATAAAATTTGTACAAACGTTTATTGTCATTTTGTAACGTTTCGCTCAGCGAAAAAAATTACGCCACAGTGACCTTCCCGCCGCATGCCTCGCATAACATCGACTCCCATGGTACGTGGGATCTGCCGAATGTTTCTATGCTTGTTGGACCGATGAGCTGTGGGCTTAAGGGGTTCCTTATCGCGAGCCTGTGGGTTCATAGAGATTACATATATTAGTAACGCTGACGGGGGATCGTCGAGACCCCGTTCAATGAAATATCGGTGCACATAGCAATTCATCAACGGACGTTCCATATGCATTGACTTCGACAAAAAATTGGACCCTCAGCAGTAGTATCTTTAATGATATTTGAGAGAGAATTCGCGTCTGTACTGTTATTTCGGCCAGAACAGGAGGCCAACGCTAAAAGAAACGCGGCGGCATTGAAATTGTGCTTTAAAAATTACAGAATATGGCTTTTTCGTAGAAAACTTACGTCATATTTGCTCAATATTAGCAGATTTGCCTTGATCAACATCGAAGTTCTAGTGAAGTAGCGAATGCGTAGTGCTGGCGCAATAAACTCGGCTCCAATTGCAGTAGCGGGAAGTCCATTATGTTCTCTACGGATATATCCTCCTTAGGTCTAATTTCTGTAAATTCATCTTTGGATGCAGGGAAAGCTTTTTCGCAGCTAAGTCCATAGTGTTCTTTTATATTCAAGCGAAGCTTGTATTGACTGACGTTTGACGCTGGTGGTGATCCAAAAAAACCGAGCGCCGTGGAAAAACCGCGTCACGCGCTCCCCCAAAAATCATCCGCACCCACAACTGGCGCGCACCAAATATATAATAAATCGAAATAAATTTTCCGTGGCTTGTCCCGCCATTCCGAAGGCCCGTGCCTTCACCACTAGGTCACGCGTGCATGCTTCCGTAATGTGAACCGAACTGAAGCGTACGAAACGGTTCCGTTGGCAGTCAATGCGTTCTACCAACGATGCAAGAAAAAAACTACAACTGTGAAGCAGTAGAATTCTTATGGGCGCTTCATGGAAATATTTAATGTTGGCGGGGTAAAAGCAATCTGTATGGCCGAAATCATGGATTGCACATTCCAGGAAAATTCCGATTTGGAGAAAATTATATTCCTAAACCGCGTGTACATGGTCGCGTGATTGCCCTTTCGTTGGGCCTTTCTATACTCCGCTTCATACGTGAGGTGCAACTCTGTAGAGGCTGCCGAGACTTCTCGCAGTAGATTCGTTCGCACTTAGATATAGGCCAATGATTTCACCACCCGTTATGTGATTTCTTCTCGTCCTTAGGCTGAGTAAAAACTCACAGGGTCCCTTACACATTCACCTAAGACGAATCGAAGGCGTCTTTTTCGCCCAAGACATCGAAGGCACCTTGTTTTTCTTCGCAGTCGACGTATTGAACCTACCACGCGGCCCTCCGAGATATTTCTGCACCTAACGTGGTTTTCCACTGCCTCCACGATCGGAGGCATTGCAAGTCTTCTTCACTTCACCTGGTTTTGCACTGCCTCCGTGACCGGCACATCTTTGACCCAGCAGCGACGTCATGTCATGACTTCATCATCTAACGTCACATCGTGATGCTATCATGTGATGATGATTTTTCCACCACTCGTGTTAACGCCGACACCGCCGACGCTGAGCGTCAATTTTCGAATTTAATGAGACATCAAAGGCTTACGGCCTAATAAATGAAGACGCTTTGTTCCTCAAATACCAACAAACGTCGTTATAGAGTGGTCGTTAAGTTGTTCTGGACCACCTAGCGTCTCTATTTTCGCTCCCTAATGTTTCGTTTGCAGGCCGTCGCCATGCATCACGCTGGGCCTCCTGCTCGGCCCGCACGGGCGTTTACAATGACGAAAGCCGAGGGATAGACGCGCGTACTCACACATCTTGCAGACCACACTTTTCGCATAGCTTCTGCAACGTTGCACCTGATGTATGAAACGGAGTATAGAGGCTGACGAAGGCACGTAAGAGCATGAAAGCTTCCATACCGATCCCATGCCCGAAACCAGCGTCACTAGGAAGGCCGCTCTCTATAACAAACCCGAAAGCTTACATTGGGAGGGATCATTGCGGAATGCGAAAGGAAGAAATAGATTAAGAGAAAAGGAAAGAAAAGAAGTAGGTAAGACGGGCCAACGCTAAACATCGCTTGCCCCCACTTCGCCAATAAGGGAAAGGCTCCTGAGTTTCTTCTATACTCGCGGACAACTTTTCTTGGCAATGAAGCGAAGGCTACATAGTCACAATGCACCTATCCTACCGCTAATGAATGTAGCCCCACAATTGCGCACGTATTTTCTGCATGAGATATATAAAATACTCCTTCATTTTCTACATGTAGCTTTGTGAGACGGAACGCAGCACACACAAGCGAGATACCTGTATTTCTTTTAATTTATACCTTGTCACTTTGCGTTTTTGCATGCGTGAAAAAGTCGCGCCTTTTACCCGTACCTTAGACGTTAAGCAGAGTTTGCTCGAAATGCAACGCTAGCAATCACTTTCCACGGCGTTACGAGACGCGCGCCAAACCGGACTACTTCGCGTAGCACTATATGTGCAGACGCGCCGCCCCCGTATCTTTTCCTTCATTGCCAAGAAAAGTTGTGCGCGAGTACACAGATATCATTGTCCTATCTTCCGTAGTAGAGTATGCAGTATTCTGATTAGCTGTCATTTTTTACGGGAATACCCTAGATGCATCATCAAACGCTAAACGTGACTGTCGTTTTCGGCTGAGTCAACACGAGTGAAGGAAACAACCATCATCATGTGATGACGTCACTGGTCTCCCGTGGAAAGCGACGTTAACATAAAGCTATAGGACACTGCGGGGCGGGGGTGGGTGATGTTGGACGAAGGTCAGTACACCCGCTCAAAAGAAACAGGACTTGGCTTTCGCCTTCTAGTCGTCTGAAGTGAATGAATAAGGGACAGTGTGAGTTTCTTGAAAGGTCACGGCTGACCAATAAACACTCGCTTGCAACCTGAAGACATCAAGTCTGCCGGAACGAGAACCTTGCTATGAGAGAACGAGAGGAAATGAAACAGGGACTCATTTTTTTGTTATTAGTAGATTATCGGACGCGTTTTCCGCAGGTTGTTGGTGTGTTACGTGCCAGAGGCAAGTTCTGCAAAGTTCGTAAATGAGATAGATGGATGGAAAAGCTTTATTTCTTCAAAAAGCAGCTGCGGACAATTCTGTGTTAGATGACCATCAAACCAAGGCTGATGGCGACCTGTGTGGCCCACTCAACGACCATTGTCCCGACGACTTGGTCTGAGCTGGTCAACACAGCCTCCTACAGCTCGAGAGAGGCATCACGCTTAATATCTGCCGGCGCCGGCACCCTGCTACATTCCCACAGTATATGGTCATGTTGCCACTGCCTGGCACCACTTGCATTGTGGCTTGATGTCCTCCGGGTATATTTTGCTCAACACGTATTTTGCTCAACAACATCCTTCATCAAACGCTAAAAGTGATCTTCAGCGTCAGCGTCAACGCAAATTTGCAAGAAAGTCTACACGGCGGGATGACACCCCCATTGAGGTCATCGTGACGTCACTCACGGTCACATGTCGCCAAAATTTGTGACATAATCATGACTACTTTGGCGTCTCATAGCGTGACGTCGCCTGAGGACGTCCTCACATGTAATCGTCGCTTGGTCAAAGATGGACCGATCGCGGAGGCAGTGAACGAGAAAGAAAGACTGGAGTAAAGAAAGAGAAAACCGAAGAGGAAAAAAGAAGACTGCCCAGCTCCGCAATTCCTTCTGGTTTGGCACTACTAGCGCAAAGCTGCCTTACATTTTTGTTAAAATCTTCCTTGGTACATAGCCAGTACCGCCATAGGAATTTTTTTACAGACAATGCTCACGTTAAACCGGCATAGAAATAATTGAAATAAAGTGTTCGATAAAGTACAATCATAGAGAAAGTTTTTTATTGCTATAGCAATTATATGGACGCTCTCGGCGTATTTTTGCCGTCGCCGTCTGTCGACGCCGTTATATCCCGTATATGTATGTATATATATAAATATAAAAGGCGCAAAGAAAAATAAAGCAGAAGTGAAAATTCAGAAGTACACGACCGCGGATTCGAACCAGCAACCCCTAACTCCCCAGCGCGCTGCGTCAGACATCCCAGCTACACGCCATGTATGCACCGGCGAAATAACGGCGAGCTATTTATATACAGCATGTACCGCTGCTGGTAAGCAAATCTCGGAGTAGCGTGAGCGGGTTTTCTGTCACGCAACGCTCTTAATTTTCTTTCAATTTGAGAACTATCCTTGAGTCGCGCACGACAAAGTGGCCCTTTTCTGTACCCACTCGTGATGTGGAAGGAAACAAAAAGAAAGATTGCCAGGAACACCTTGCACCAGACGCCCCCGTGTGGCTGGAGACGCAGGGGGTAAGTCCACGCGCACAGTTTAAAAGAAAAAGAAATATCTAAGAGCGTCTGATTCTCCATTGTCGACACTTGTAGACGCAGCGCTCCTAATTTTCTTTCATTTTGAATGCTGCCCTTGAGTCGCGCACGACAAAGGGGCCACTTTCTGTACCCACTCGGGATGTGGCAGGAAAAAAATCCACAGCATATCCACGGGGTGAATGATGATGATTGGGGGGAAGCTCCGGAGAGAATCGTCGGTAAACCGTGAATACTCCGAGTAATTCGCCCAGTATATGATCAAGTAAACATGTGAGAAACACCGTGTATATAATAAACATCAAACGATTATTGTACTGTTGGTTTACGTGGTCCCTTCTTTACAACGGTCCCCCTAGCATACGTCGCCGCACTAAATCTAACGATTGCCTTCCACCAATGACACGCGCCATATGTGACTATTCCGTGAATTCTGCCCAGTACATCAACGACGTGAGATCGGGCGCGTTTATACTAAAGGGTCGATGAGAGTCATGGCGACTTGCAGCTCACTTTAATTTTACATGTACGCTGTGAATTTTTATTGTTTAATCAAGCACAGGAGAAATCTCACACAGGCACTACCTTGGAGGTCAACATCCAGTGCCTATATATACGGGGTGGTCAGTGAACGTTTTTTTCGCAGTCGATTTTTTCAATCAAGAAACTCACTACCAGGCGCTGCCTGCGTCGGCGTCGCGAGGCGAGAGGAGGGGGGGGGAGCTAGAGCACGCACCTGCAAGGCAGCGAGCGCGGAGTGTCGGCGTCGCGAGGCGAGAGAGGACGGGAGGACTTTACCGATCGGCGCTCGCCCGTTGCCGATCGGGCGAGGTGGCTACATACTACCACTACTACTACTACAGAGGAGGAAACGACCCACACCCTAAGGAGCTTCGCCCCTAAAAGGCGGATTCCTGGTGCGTCTCTGGAAAGCATTTCTGTGTTCCGCATACATGTTTCACGACGCCTTCGAATATTCCACAGTTTCATGACACCATATTTATGCAGCAATATCTGCACCAACTTTCTTTCCAAGAAACATGATTGGATAGAAAGCGTGTGCACTAATGAGATGGCACTACACTACTGCGCTTTAGGAATTGTGCTTTCGTAACGCAACACAAAAGGTTTCACAAAACAAGGCCGCTTGCCAGACCTTCTTGAATGCCTTTATTATAGGACTTGTACCGACTGTCAAATACGCGTTGGCTCCATGCAGAGTGCTTTTTTCGTCGGTATTTGGTGAGACACTTCCCCAGAATTTCAAGGGACAGCTAACCGCTCTCCTAAAGATGTGCAATTCGCATCCTAAACGGAATACTTGTAGGGTACCCTTATGCATTTTCTCAAGACGGCTTGAAAACCAAAGCCTAAGATGTGGCTGCTTTACCCTGGATATTAGATACACATCAAACTTTCAATACTTAACTCAGTGCCCACTTAAGTTGCTATCACCATCGTCATATGATAAACTTTCCTTGAATTAAATGGGAACAATTAACGCACTACTCGCCTCGTTTGCTTTAATTATAGTAATATATATGCACAATCATGCTTTCGCCACCATTCTTTTTTTAACTCCAAGCGAGCGGACACGCTCCAGCAAGTTTTAGATGCGAAGGCCTCTCTTGCTCGGTGGTATGTCCCGCGGTGTGCTAGTCCGCACTCACACTACGCATGCGCAACTCTCCTCCTTCCCTCTCTCCAACAGCTGCGCGTTACTCTCTCCACTTAGCTAGCAGGACCTGCTTGCGCTTCCCCTGCGTTCTCGCTTCTGCTCTCGCGGCGCATGCGCTACTCTCCTCCTCTAGTCTCCTCTCCTGTGGTAGAGCGTTGCGCGTGTTCAATTTCCGTTGATTCCTGTGAAATGCGAGCTCGACATGCCGAAATTCTCTCCTGCGCAGCGCCGCGATGAGCGCCAGCGCATGCGCGTCCGCTTCCCCTCTCTCTCCTCTCCTACGCTGCAACCCTCTCGCACGCCTGTAGACCGCGTTCCCCGCTCGCCCTGTGAGAATTAACGGCCAGGCTATTGGGAAGACACGACGCGCGTAGTGTTCCTATTCGCGTTCCACAACGCGAGGTCGGTAGCATTCCCAACGAACGCAATCGGAACGCAATCGTGCAAGTGCTCGGGCTTCGCATCGCCTCAGGGGCCCCTTTAGCGGGAGATGGTGTAACTTTTTTGACGTATGCCGCGCCAGGTGATCCTCTTCCTGATCTTTTTTTTTTCACCTCTCATTGGTGCTTTCGGAAATACGAAGTAACAGTCACGCAATCGCCGCAAGACGAAGCGAACGCTCAGCTCGAGGCCCGTTGGTGGTCATGTCACTTTATGCGGAGGCACGTGAATGCTTTTTTCAATTGTTTCGTCACTCGAACGCCGCAAACACGAAGTGATCACGCTCACAGCTCGTGAGCCTAGAGTCTAGACGCGCGCGGTTGAGTTTGAACAGCCGAGCTGTTTAAGATTTGAGTAGCACTGTACGTCGTCCGCTTGAAACACGGCGGGTATGCGTCACAGAAAGCGGGTTTATGCCAAGCAGCTACTACAATAGCTTAGTCATTCAAATTATAGTGTAGCGTCGTTATGGGAAAGGGAAGTGAGGGTGAAGAGAAGAGATGTGGAGGTGAGGAGGAAGAAAAATCAAAGCATATCCACGGAGTCAATGATGATGACTGGGCGAAGCTGCGGAGGTTCATCGGTAAACCGTGAATCTTCCGTGAATTCTGCCCAGTACATCATCACCGACGTGAGATCGGGCGCGTTTATACTAAAGGTTCGATGAGCGTTATGACGACTTGCCGCTCACTTTAATTTTAAATGTACGCTGCGAATTTTCATTGTTTAGAAAACCATCGCTTTAGAAAACACCTGGCGTCTTTCGTCAAGCAGCTGGCGTCTTTTCGTTTTGCTTTAGAAACATCTGGCGTTCTTTCGTTTTGCTTTTACAAAACATGTGGCGTCTTTTGTTAGTTTATTTCATCAATCAACGGCGTTTTCAACAAAATTTTTATTGTTTAGTCACGCACAGGAGAAATCTCACCAGGCACTACCTTGGAGGTAATGAATGGCTGCTAATGGGAATGAGAGACAGAAGAAGTCGGCTTTTAGCTAACGCTGCGAATTTTTTATTGTTCAACAACGCACAGGAAAAATCTCCCACCGGCACCACCTTGCAAGTCAAAGCGTAAGACTGGTTACATACTACGCTACGAGGGACGAATGGGTGCCGCTATAAGTAGCTTCGCCCCTAAAAAACGTAATTGACTTTTGAGAAAGTAAATAGTATGACATTGAAGGGTGTACTGGTATGTGCTAGTTGGTAGGGAATCGTTGTACAGTTACTTCCGCTCATCTGAAGAACGTGGCAAGAACGTGTTTTAACCCTGTCCCACTTTTTTAAGAGGATGACATGTAACTAATGACAAATCCAATGTTTTTTACGGTTACCTTACCTTCAAATTTTTGCATAAAAAAAGAACCGTTATGAACCGTTACGGAACATTCTTTTTTTTGTTCCGGGACAGAAACAGAACATAACTTTTCGCTGTGTAACGAAACGAAAACCGAAAAGAAAAACATTTCGTCCCGACACCCTGACCTGGAGACATCTAATGCCATGAATTATGTTGAAACACACGCGGAGTAATGTATTGAGGAGCGCGTGCCATCGACACTGCGTCTCCATAAACATCGCCGGATTTAGAATGAGCGAAGAGAATGTTGCAGTTTCACAGCGACGCTTTACATGAGTGATGTCCCCGGATTTCTTCGAATGCAACGTCATTACAGTGGACAAAAAACCACCAACGAATTCAAGCAAAAGGTGGCCTTGAACGCATGGGAAGTACAGACAATTGCAATTCTATGTAGGGACGGAAACACACTTCAGAATTTCGCTCCAAGAATGGAAACGCCGATACAAGCAAGAAAACCAAATGACAAATAAGGTTATTAAGTTAAGCATAGGTTAGTTCTTGAATACGCCGGTAAGAGTTCCGAAAAACTTTTGAAGCAATGAAGCTTGGCATATGTTTCAGCTCCACTTACATGAAACCTGGGGACGGGCGAAGCATGCAATGTGCGCCAGTGTTTCAGCTTCATTGGCCAGGCGTCGGCGCACTCTTTCTCCGGCGAGCGCCCGTTCTCGCACCTTCCGAGCTTACAGTTCAGCATCCATCGCAGTGGGCGTTTCCGAAGCCAAGGCGTGCCGTTCGCTCTCTCCCGCCACTTGAGCGCGCTGATTTGGCGCCAGCTAAGTGCCGCTCGGAGGAGCAATCGCGCCCTTGCTGAGGCGGTGGCGTCCTCTCTTGCGTTGAACTGTTTTTAATAATTTATATGAGAGGCAGACTTGCCGTACGTTGTCCTCGTGTTAGAGAGTGCATTATGCGCCGAAGTATGCTTTACAGCAGAACACTTAGCATTTGAAACCAATTTTGATACAGAATTAAAAAAATGCTGTTAATAAGTGCGATTAAATCCTGATTATTCCACTATTTTAAATTCGTCTAAATTGTTTGAGTTTATTCTCAACTGCCTTTGACCAATTATACACTTGTTTTTGACCATAGTTGCACAACTTGATTTACTGTGTCAACGAGATGAGACCCCGACAAGCCGAGACCCTAAGGCGCTTCGCCCCTAAAATGGTTGACAATTCAGTGTACACTGCGCTATACTAGGGGACAGCGCCAGCCATCCAAACGCTACTCTTTTATTGGAATTGTTACGGGTTGTGCTTCGCAGGAAAGGTGAGCGGTTCACTAATAACAGTTCCTGGGGGTTCAAGAGGAATTGAAACCACGGCATGATTATGAGGCTCCTCATCGTAGTAGACATCTGAAATGCGGCCGCCGTGACCTCAACTAAGTAAAATTATTCCAAGTATTACGAGCTGCATTGAATTGTGTCACTGAATTGTGAAGCGGCCTTCCTACTTGAGGGCGCTCAAGGAAAGTGCCTTGACGGCGGGTGCGAGAACACCGACCGCCACTGCGAATGGAGCCAACTCTATGAAGGTTCTCAAGTAAGGTCACTCGTCTTACTGACAAGAGTGGCACCAGTTTCCCTATCTTTAGTTTGCAAACTAGAAGGCTAAGGTTCATACCAACACCATTTTGGAAAGTCTAGAGAAGACATCAGTGAAAGAAGCACTGAACTATTAAATAGGATTTAGAATATTACATTTTAGAGTTTCTCTTTAGCCTAATGACGACGCCTAAAAGGTTAACAACTGCCTTACAAATAAGACAGAAGACTTGCTACTGATGGACGTTTTTCGTGACGGACGGCGTGGAAGATCAGACGCAAGCTCCAACAGAGACCCTGTGAGAGTGAGAAAGAGAGCGAGTGAAATTTTATTCAAAGGAAAGAGGGATCTTAGATCCTGTATGACTGGAGTCTTACGCCCAGGGCTGCACTGGCCTTGGCCGCCCGCAGGACTTGATCCAAGAGCGCGAGCTGCACTCCCGGGTCGCGTATTATGAATTACTGGCGCCGCAGCACACGTGAGAGAGAAAAAACAGAGAGCGAGGAGGGAGCTAATGGGGGCCGCCGGGAGCTCTTGCTCGCTATTGGTTCTTGTTTTTAGGTCACGTGACTGAGCCCACGCGCGTTTTCGAACGCACGCTCGCCCCCGCCACGCCGCAGATCCGCGCATTTAGGGCTCGTGTGAGTGGGTTTCAATAGGGTGATAGTTTCGATAAGAAATGTGGTTCCGACTGTCAACGTGAAGTGCCTCCGCGTCCACCTGTGCGCGGACGGCGACGAGCACGAGTAACACGTGTGACAATTATTACGGAATGGATCGGCAACAGGGAAACCGGAAACCCCAAAGCGCGTCAAAAATCCTTGCCATATTAGCTCGATGATTAGTGGAATCCCGTATGTTTGGGCATGTTGTTGTTCTATTGCTGTTTCTAGCGCATACACGGGACCAAAACAAGTAACACCGATGAATACAGGCGCTAACTTCCAACAGGTTTATTTTCAAAGCGTCTCATTCATATATATGGGATAGGTGAAAGACCCGAGCAACACCCTGGTGAAGGGACCCAAACTTGCAATAGAACCTACATTTTCTGCTCGAGCATTGTTAACATTAGTCAGAGATGTTTCAGTATGTGCTGAAGGCAGTGATGTTTTAAAGGTGTTTCCGGCAGGCGTTGATGTGGTATTGCGGGCAAAGCTCCAAAAGTGAAAAATTTTCTTCGGGATAATAGCCTAGCAGTCCTTCCTGCAGACAATGAAGGCTGGTGTGTGGTTCGTCCGCATGAGAATTGAAAAGTGAAGGCCAATGCAACTATTAATAATAATAATATCAGAGTCTATCATCTTCCTCACCCGAAGCTGAGTAGAGCTCAGTCAGCTACTCTGAGAATGTTGCAGACGGGGTCTTTCCCGTCGCGAGGCATCCTCAGTAGGATATACTCGGACATTGACCCTGGTTGCCCCGACTGCAGTGAAACCTTCAGTTCCATGGCTCACATGCTCTGGCGATGTCCCGCGTTGCCTAAAAACCTTCTCTCCAGCGAAGCTGAATGGGAGGAGGCCATCAGAAGCACGGTACTCCGAAAGCAAACCCAGGCTATCCAGAGGGCCCAAGAAAGGGTGGAGCGTCACGGCGTTCTGTCCACGTGGGCGCAGCCAGCGGTTACAACTTCCCATCAGGGGGTCAGTAACTCCTCAGGATACAATACGTTTCGTTGTCTGTCTGTCTGTCTGTCTGTCTGTCTGTCTGTCTGTCTGTCTGTCTGCGGTTTAACGTCCCAAAACCACGATCACCGTAATCTGCCACCATTACAGTGTTATTTCATGTACTATTCTTTTTGTAACGGCACTTATACCACTTTTTCTACCTATTGCACTGCCTTTGCCTCGCTTTTGAAATTGAAATCATGTATTCTATATTTTGCAAATATTTTTTTTGTTTCTAGCTTTGCATAATAATGACCATGCTGTTATTGATGCTTTTGTCCCCCCCCCTTATGTAATACCCTGAAAAGGGCCTTTGAGGGACAATAAATGATGATGATGATGATGATGATGATATGATTATGAGACACGCCGTAGTGAAGCGTTCCGTAAATTTTGGCCACCTGCGGTTGCCAGTGCAGCTATAGGATGTGCATTCTTAAGTAAAAATGATGTTTCATTGAAGAACGAAAAGAGCGAAGGAAAAGATTATGTCAAAAGCTAAACCACAACAAACTCGCTCGTCATATCGGCAGTAAAAGACTATTGGTTTTAACTGTTCTTTTAAGTGAATACCCATAAGTCAATGGCCGTTGCATATCATCGTGTCAGAATCAGGTACATGGCAAAAGTCTGTTGGCCTCTACATTCAAGATTAGTACAAGTTATTGAGCATAGATGATCTGTTTCTGACGAAGAATTCTTAGAAAGTGATCAGTTATCGTCAAACTGAGTCTTGCAATAACTTTCATGCTTTCTTGATCGACGTCAAAGATCTGTATCATTCCTTAACTCATAATGAGCTGCTTTCGTGCGTTCAAGAATGCATGAACGTTCATGATGAACTGAATTCGATAAATACCCTCTGCGTATCGTTGCAAGGGTTTCGTGAGTTTCTTTCTATTTCCATGCCATATTAACACGAAAGTGTTTTATTCCGGGGTCCACCAATTACTTCCGTTACCGGGTATGCCGTTCATAAAATGGACGCCAACGGCTGAGAAAGAAAAAAAGCAACAAAATGATATGCTGCTGGGAATCGAACCCACCACGCTGCGGCCATGACGGTAAGCGCCCGACGCTAAACCTACAAAGCTGGCTTGGCAGATGCTGGACACGTCACGAACGCGCCCTATATCTTTCACACATTCTCTCTCGCACGGTGCTCTCTGTTGGTGGTGTAGATATGCGGGGCGGAGCGGGTGCCGCCGTCTGTGAGAGGTGAAAAGAAGTAATGCCTCATGATCGACACTCACTAGCGCTTACTCAGAGATTGCGTGCGGTATCGGAGGCCATGGTTAAGGTGTGTCGATACCAGCGAGGGACACTGGCCGCGCTGGCCTCGCCGAGGCACCCTAGACGCAGTTAAGTTGTTAGCCTTTCGCTTCGCGTGAGCGTGTGCCGCCTCATCGGAGTAGTGCAGTTTCCACATGCACCAACGGATTTCTCCGCCGCCGACTACTTCGACTGCGAGAGCACCGACTAACAAAACTGCTGCAATAAGTGTTGCTGAAAGGACACGATTTCGACGGGCGAATGTCGTGCCTTGGTGGGGCGAAGTGGAGGCCCGCGGGACGCGAGCGTTTGCGGCTCAAGCTAAGAACCTCTACGAACTAGGCGTCAACCTGGCTGCATCCACGCCAATAGGTGTTATAGCTGCCAAACACGAATAAACATTGTACAAGCTCTTATTTATCATTACAGAAAAAGCACTACTTCTGTTTAGATACGTTTCACTTTCGTGTTATACCAATTCCTATGACGGTGGGTTCAGCCATGTCTTTTTTTCTGAATGTGACTGAAATATTTTTCTTCAAAAATAAGGAATTCGCATTGGTTCATGCATTGCGGCCATGCTTAGCGGTCTGTATCTTGCCCGCGTAAACAGAATATTGGGAAGCCAACTTATCAGTTCAAATGTCAAGAAAGTGTACCGGTACGTTGACGATTGCCTTGTTTTCCTGAATACAAACAGATTATATAATGATGTGTCTCAGCTACTAGATGTTTTTACAAACTGCCTTCGTACGCTCCTTATCAGCCATGAAACACCAGGAATTAACAGCCTCAGATATCTGGGCATACGGATGTGTTTAGCAGGTAACCATGTGTGTTGGTCGTATGAGTGTAGAGACAATAAGCCATTTCTGTCATTTTCGTCGCGTCATTCTAAGCTCGTAATGACGGGTATAGGGAAGCTAACTGTAACGAACGCGCTTCGCCGCTCCTTCTATCTAAGTGTCAGAGCAGTTTCGCGCTCAGGCCGAGCACTTCAAAAATGCTGGGTACCCGCAGCCAGTGATCACTTCAGTGGCCGAAGCTCTTAAAACCTTCAAACGTGGCCGCCTGAACCCGCTGACAAAAGTGCCACAACAGGAGGGGGAAAAGAAAGAAAAGTGCGCTGGTGTATCATATGCACAGGGTGTATCACACAGGCTTAAGAAGATTGCGAGCACAGCTAACGTCAAGGTGCTGTTCACAGCACCAAACAGACTCTCCAGTCCATGCAAAGCCAGCTACCGGAAAGCCAAGGAAGCTGGGTGTACGACAAAAACAGACATAGCTTTCTTGAGTGCACCACCAATGTGGTGCATGCTCTACCGCTAACGTGCTAGGATGAAGTAAACACCGGCCAGGTTGGTCAATGTATGAACGACAGCTTGCGGGAGCACGCCAACAATGTGCGCAATGGCGCGATTCGGGCCATCTTAGCCTCCACTGCAAAAAATGCGGGCGCAATGTCCCAGTATTGCCAATGCTACGTCATGGCAAGGAGCGCCAAGCAAATGACACGTGGGTTAATACAAGATGTCAATGTCGCTAAATGGGGGACACGTGCTTAAGTCCAACATCAGTTGGTCTAACAGAAAAAGAAATCCATTGTCTTAATCACAATTCATGAACGACATGGCGGAAAGAGCAGTAAATATCTTCTCTTAATCTTTTCCTTTTTAGCCGGCTTTCACTTTGCGGTGTTCATCGTTTCCGACGTGAAATGTGACAACTGCGGTTGCGGGGGTTTTCACCAGTCTCATATATATGAGTGCGAGGCGTTGAAAATAAATCTGTTGGAAGTTAGCGCCTGTATTCGTCGGTGTTAGTTGTTTTTGTCTCGTGTGTGCGCTAGAAAGAGCAATGGAACACGAACATGCCCAAATCTACGTGATTCCACTAATCATCAGGCTGACGTGGCAAAGAGTTTGAACGCGTTTTAGGATTTCCGGTTTTCCCTGTCGGCGATCCATGCCGTATTAATTGCCTCACAAGTTCCCGGCGATCCACTCGTGCTCGTCGCCGTCCGTGCACAGGTGGACGGAGAGGCACTTCACGTTGACAGTCGGAACCAAATTGCTCATCGAAACCATCACGCTATCGAAGCCCACTCGCACGAGCCCTGTACGCGCGGACCTGCGGCGTGTAAGGGGGACGAGCGTGCGTTCGAAAACGCGCGCGCGAGCCCAGTCACGTGACGTCAAATGAAAAACCAATAGCGTGCAAGCGCTCCCGGCGGCAGCCGCTTAGCGCCGCCGGCTCCCTCCTCGCTGTCTCTTTTTTCTCTCTTGCGTGCGCTGCTGCGCCAGCAATTCATAATACGTTCTCGGGTCCGAGCTGGCACAACCCTGTGACAGTAAAAGCGAAACCAAACGCTGCAGTAAAGAAACAGAATGAAATTGAAGGCTGCAGCAAATATGAGATTTAATAACAGTATCAGCGCGAAAGCCAACGAATGAAGCTGTGTGATGGAAATCAGAGGTCTTATTGTACTCGGAAATTAGCGAAAATGTTTGAAATAATTTCTCCGAATGATCTCTTAATAGATCAGTCGAAATCAAAGTCTCACTAGTGCATTACAGGTTGCTTCTGATCCCCAGTTCTTTTGTCGTCGCATGCTGCTATGTTTTAGGCAACTGCGAAAAGGTAGAAGCGTGGTTGCAACATCGAAATTTTGAATGAGCATGAAACGAAGAAGGGTCCAGTACACTCTTAAAAAGGGAGTCATGTCTATCTGACTCTCCTTGTGGCAGCCGATGATCATCTTTTTTTTCCTAAAGGTAACCACAATACTCTGGTAGGCGCTCCTGCATAAATTTATGACTCCCTTGCTCCACGGGAGTCAGTCATGGACATGCATATACAGGGTGATTTAAAAAAAACTGTACTGGCTACGACCAAGATACAGTTCGCTGATTTAGAGGGTGTGCGTAAAATGATATACCGAAAACTATTGGTTGAAAATATATAGAATGCGATCGTATAATGCGGAAGTACACACGAATTATGCGATTACTTCAGTTAAATTATTGCGGAACTAGCTCGTTGAAACGTCTACAAATATGCAGGGTTCTGAAAAATTTAAAGGTTTGCCCTCCAAGCGAAACATATAAAGTTATGACAACGTCTGACAATGACAGCGCTGTCAAATTTACGAATCTTTAAACGTTTCTAAGTGAGGTTCGTAGATTCCTACGACTTCAAGTGCTGCAGAAAACATAAGCTTACTAGTGAAATGAGCATGCACGGTGCTGAAGGGGTACATTCTAGCGCAAACTATGAAAGAAAGGCATGAGTAAGAAGTATGAGAAAGTAGAAAGGGGGGGGGGGGAGCAGAAAGGTCTGCTTTCTCCTACTCCTTACTCATGCCTTTCTTCTATAGTTTGCGCTAAATTGTACCCCGCCGATTTCAACCAACCCGCCCAGCGACAAGTGTTACTCGTGCATGGTGTTGCAGGCGCAGGCGATCGGGAACAAATTCAGCTCGATATCCGTGAAAACATGTGCCGCAAAGCTGTCATGAAAGCCCACCCGCATGCACGCGACTTTTGAGCCACGGAGACGAGCGACAGCGACAAACGGGCTCCGTCGCGCTGTCACGTCGCGACGGGAGCACCCACATTTTCGCGACAAATTGTCAGGGTTGCTAGGTTGAAAACTACTGCGTGCGCGCAGGTAAATTGCGAAAAGAATTGCATAGTAGATGAATGGCAACATGCGAATTTATTGTTGTCTTGCGTGAGATAAGGAAGCCATGAAAGCGTTTATTGACCTTGTTTTTTCGCAGCCTTTTGCTTACTCGCGACAGTAGTATTTGCTGTGCACTCGAGGGGGCGCCCGGAATCCTACGCTACTACGTCGCTCTATGCAAGCTGTGTCATCTTAGGGTTAGTCCACGAGGCGCACTACCACAACGTTTCCTCCTGCTGTCATGGTACGTTTATGAAAAGCCGAAGCGCCTCACATCGCTGCCTCGCAAAGACAAGGGATACCTCACACGACGACGATGTTGACATTGCAGCAAGCGACCACCGAAACATGAAAACTAACCGTTGATGTGGTCGGGCGTTGCCCATAGGACCGGGACCAGCCAGGCCTTAGGGAGAAGTATAGCTCAGGAGGTGGGGCTGATTGCAAGAAAATTTATTTACATGACTATTTGGTTGCGTGTTTGCGGAGCGTCTCGACTCTCGCGCTATAAAGCCACGGTCTTCCCAAGGTTCCCTGTAGGAGAAAACCATTGAGTTCAGGACAGTCCAATCAAAAAGGTGTCTTCATATCCACCCCCAAAGGGGAAAGGTCACGCACCACCTCTTTCCCACCCAAGGAAAGAGAGAAGCAGCGCGCCCGGCTCGACGGACGACGCCTGGGAAGTGAACCGAAGACACAATAGGACACCATACACACAGTGAAGGGATCGCGGTGGCGCTAATTCCTGAAAACTGGCCGTGTTGTCAGGTGAAGTCTTTCCTTACCTAGATAGCGGCGCGGCTCTGCAGCTCCTGGCGAGGTCACTAAACCATAAAGGCAACGCGGAGTGTGACAGATGTT
Organism: Rhipicephalus sanguineus; assembly: GCF_013339695.2. Lineage (NCBI taxonomy): Eukaryota > Metazoa > Arthropoda > Arachnida > Ixodida > Ixodidae > Rhipicephalus > Rhipicephalus sanguineus. The sequence goes on along the minus strand of NC_051185.1, from coordinate 89,519,320 downwards.
CCTGATTAGGAATCTCAGGCGCTTGGCTAAGTGTCTGGTGCATCTCGCAGAATGCTGAACAAAGTAGTACACAAGTGACTGCCTTGTCAGAGCAGCCATGATGGCAAAGAGCTCAATTCCGGGCCATAAATCCCTCAAACTCGGCCGGGTGTGTCCAAGGCAATTGACGTGGGGAACAGACAGCTTCAAAGGGTTCAGGACACGACTGCCGTGTTGTCGCCGTATCAGGTGTTCTACGGGGAATGTTGACGATGCAGAAAGTAGGGCAGAGGCCGTCAACTCATTCCCACGATCCAGCGGCGCCAAGTCATAAAATCCGATCATAACAGCCCGGCGGCCGCCCCAGGAGGTCTCGAAGGGGACGCAGCACCAAAGCACACCGGAGAGGCCGCAGACTTACTCCCTTGTTTTGGTTCTCACGTAGGCTGAGCCCCGGCTTTGGAACTGATAAACGACTTGCAAGTGCCGGAAATGAATCAGCCAAACTCAAGCCACAACAGAGAGCACCCAACTGACATTGACAAATGCAAGGCTACATTCTCTAATCAAAACTTCCTCGAAAATTGCACTTACAGTCTCGCTCGTGAAAGTCACGGATGAAATAACAAAAGCCACAAGCAACACAGACCCACTAAACATGAACAAAATCAATAGCCTAAAGTTTTCGTATTATTTCAAGAGAAAGCCACATCCTCTGAGGCACGCAGGTGCTACAGGCGATACATAACGAGAAGTGATTTGTAAAATAGGCTAAATGCATGTTATGAACACAAAACGCAAAAACAAGGTATGTAAAGTTACTTTGGTGTTAAAGTGGATAGTCGCCAGCGCATTTGTCGCGACTATCGACTTGTGGGTCAGCAGCGTTTAACCATTCTCGAATCGCGCAGTGCTTCATCTCAGGCGAGGATTCTCAAGCCATCGGACGCGTCAAAGCTGCAACCGTATGGTCACCGAAACAAAAGCCCTTCTTTCTCAAAAGCATATCCGAGTCGTTATAAGAGGGATAATGCTTGGGCAGGTTTTGTGACACGGCAGCGTCCGTGGCGAGCAGTCCGACAGGTCCCTCACTCTCCACGCGGCTGTCAACTTGTGGATCAGCAGCGTTTAACACTTCCTGAATCGCGCTGCTCTTCATCTGAGGCGCGGACTTACAATCTGTCGGACGCGACAGCGCTTCAACCGTATGATCACCAAAGGAAAGGCCCTTCTTGCTCAAAAGCATATCCGAGTCATTCAAAGAGGGATTATGCTTGGGCAGGTTTTGTGACACGGCAAACCACGTGGCAAACAGTCCGAACGGTCCCTCTATCTCCTCGTGGCTATCAACCTGTGGATCAGCTCGTTGAACAATACCAACGTACCATGCGCGCTTCTTTGATCATGGCTACGGCCTCGCGCGATAGGCGTGGTCCTTGTGTTCACCCTGAGGTGCTCGGGTATGCACGCCGAGATCTACTACGTCCGCCAGGCTCGCCTGCCCATTCACCATACCCTACTGCACCACCTGCTGCGACTTTCAGGCGTTCACTCAAAACTTTCAGTCAATGGCTCAATCTTTTGCTAGTGTCAGTTGTTCCAGACCTGCTTCTGCGCATCCCCTGTTGAACGATTTACCACACGACACCAGCAATGTATGCAACGTTCAACTATCACCGCCATTGGATGACGAAATAAAGGATGCGTTAGACGCAATAAAAAAGGGTTCGGCCCCCGGGCCTGACGGACTTCCTGCTGAGTTTTACGTACAGTTCTGGCCTATCGTTGGTCCATATATGGCACGCGCCATTCCTTAATGTTTCCAAGGTCTTACCTCCCGAACTCTCTCTACAGATGCCGTATTACATTAGTTCCCAAGAAAGACTCATTGTCCACACGACCGGAAAAATGGCGCCCTATTAACCTTCTAAATGTAGATTACAAACTCTTGGCCAACATCCTGGTGCTCCGAATGAGTCCGGGTCTTCCAGCAATAATCGCTCCCCACCAGTTTCGTTCCATACCGGGGCGAGAAATTCACACCCATACATGGTTAACGCGCGACATCATCAAGTACCCCACTGGACGATGTGCCCAAGGGCTGCTGCTTTCCTTAGATCAGGAAAATGCTTTTGATTTTATTCAGCATGACTGCTTACTAAATGTTTACATGCATTCGGTTTCCCGGACAAATTCACCTAATTCATGCCATGTATACCAATTCTGAAAGTATACTTTGTAAGATTCCCGTTAGATTCACCCCTTTCAAGTCATGCGAGCGGTCCTTTAGGCGGGTCCTCTCCGTCAGTTCTATTTGTCCTTAAGTTAGAGCCCTTCTTAAGGGCCTTAGAACATGACCCACAGATTACCCCTACCTGGTGATACGCAAGTAAAGGTCACTGCTTATACTGATGATATTGCCCTATATGTCCATAATATTGCCCTATATGCCCATAATAAACACTCGCTGGAGGATGCCCTTTATACTTTTCGTCATTTCGGCATGATCCCAGGTGCAAGGTTAAATTTTTTAAACGCGAAGATTTCTTTATTGGCAATCCCAGCGGTCATGTCCGCATCATGTCGCCTTCGGAATCTTCTACTACCACTACGATCATCGGCGTCACTTTCAATGCATTCGGTCTACATGACAACACCTGGTCATTCGTTTTACAAACTCTTGAAAATGATGTCACAGTTGGCAAACATTGTGATTTCTGCTCTTGCAACGCCGGTACGTATCGCAACCGATTTCTCTAGGAAAATGTTGGTACATTTGCCATATTGTAAAACCCCCGCTTCGCGACTCAAGGAAATTAGGAAGTTGCATCAATTCGATTTTCTGGTCTGGTGGCACAGAATTATTATCTCCTCCGACGTTAGCTCAACCGCGAGACCGTGGCGGCTTTGCGTTCCCCGATGTTTCTTCCACCGCTTCTATCTTGTGCCTGCGCACTTTATTGAGAATACTAAGTAGTGACGGTACGCTCCCACAGACCGTGGCTTGTTACCACCTTGGGCGATTAATACGTCTCTTCACGCCGGCTACAATCCCCGGTCAAATCTACTACCGTTTTTGTATCGAGCCCTTCTGGCATTTCTCCGACATCTAGCGGCTACGTGCCCACAGATAGAGGACACCGAAGCTAATGTGGTGGACACAATGGCCGCCCTTCTGCTGCCTTCAGTTCCCCAGCACCGTCAATCTCTAATGAACCGCCCATGAAACGAATAACTGTAGCGACGTCGCCAGGCCATCTCCGTGATTTTGTTTGGCGGTTGGGCTGGGGCTTTACTCTCCGCTCGAAATCGGTTGCAGATGTTGGCAAGTGGTGCGCGCCTCCACGTGCCCCAACTGCACCACGGTTGGAACTGACCGTCATGCGACGCTTGCATGGGCAGTAGCACGCGCCTTATGGCGCGCTGTTCATGCAGGTTTCCGCGGACAGGGTGTGCGACCATTCGGGGCCGACGGCCGTTTTCCGCGCGGGAACTCCTCCGCGCTTTTATTAGTTCAGCTTTTGGCGAAAACAGATGCGAGGCCGTGGCTGGAAATTACCGCCGGCATGCTTTGTGACCGATATTTGGCAGAATGAGACACGAGATCCTCGCTTTCTTCTCTGAGGAACTCTTCTTCCTAGGCGAGCGGGAGTTTCTGTGGCATCGGTCGTGCCCCTTTGTCGACGTCGAGCATGAAAGAGTACAGGTTATGCTAGACAGCGCCCATGGAGTCGTTGTTGATGCTCTTGTCTGCCTACCCTCGCGATCTGTGTTTATCACTTTCGTCAGTAACCCATTGTGTTTCACTGCATCTATTGTATCATGGTATCCCACTGAGTTCTTTTGTACTCTATGTCACATCTTAGTAATGTATATTATAGTAATGATGTGTTCAGTACAAGACAGCTATGTTTGACGTGGCACATAGCTCTGCCGATGTGTAGTACCCCTAATTACCGAAATGTGTTCAAGTTTTTGTTTTTTTACATTGTGTAAAAAAGCTTTTTCTAAACAGTTATAATAACCTATCGTTGTATCTGGGCTGGCAAAACAGAAATTAACAGCATAGCCGCACCTTCGCTTTTCTTTCATCTGTGCCTACTTACTCGGCAACAAGTGATCCCGGTCGAACGAGCCAAGTCATGCCAAAGAACAATGAAAGCTATATGATAGGCTTTATAAAAAAACGAAGAAGTAAAAAAGCAGGCTTTAAAACGTTTGAAATGGACAGGGAAATAAAATGTTCAAAAGTGCTTTACAGCAAAACTTGAGCCATGATATTAAGTTGTTGCCCTCTCAAGACGCACTTCTAACCAAATAAATTAAATAATGATTTTTTAACGTAGAATGACCTAATAATGACCTCCCGGCATTTTTGTTGACCAGATGTAAAAATACTTCAATGAAACTCGCAAGGTTTGCAGTAGTGATTACTCGGGTGCGTTTGATATGATGTAGGAGATGGCACGTCTTTCGCTCCAGCAGTAGTGTGCCGTGTTCACCGCATGTGCTAGTGCAGCACACCGCACTTTCAATCGTCCACTATTTACAGTGTCCTACGGTAGAGTACCCATATTTCTCTGAATCGTTTGTAAGTCAAGCCCCTCTTTGATAATTGTGTATAGGTACAGCTGCATATGTTTCTCCTCCGGTGAGGTTTTCAAACTGATTGACTTCTCCTGCTAAATAGATTGCGCTTGCCTTCAACTGCGATAGCTTTACAGACACGCGCATACAGCTCTTCCATAGTAAGGCACATATTAAGCTACAGTCGAAACCCGCGACAAGGAAATCCCGAGAGAACGAAATTCTCACCGCAAAGAAATATTTCCGGAGCACCGGCGAACGCCCATAGGTGTCAATGCATTTCGTAACTAGCGACTACGAAATGTATTCATACCGCAGTCCCTCATTAACCCTGTAATGCCCAAGAGGCGTTCCGCCTTCAGAAAAATTCTGAAAAAACACTCAGCATAACTACTCTTCTTGTAGAGTTCATTTTAAGAAAAAAAAGGGTGAAATTTTATTTCGATCATAACTTAATTACTCTTAATTAAAATTAATTAATTAATTTCATTAAATGAATAACTCAGTGTAACTTCATTATAACATGTTAAATATGCAATAATTGCTTTTCCATGAAGCTTTGACGGGCTTATTACCTCTTTTGAGGCATTATTTTTAACGTATCATATATGATACACTGGGTTTTACAGGGTTAACGAAACTTTTGAAACATGAGTACGCAAATAATCTACTCGCAACATTGCCTACTGTCGAAACTGCTGAAATGCATTCATGCTACACCTAAATTGTGCTAAACTATCGCTACAGCGCACTCGAGAAGCAGCCGCTATCATTGTTTACAAAAAAAAAACATAAAGCTGGCAACAATGATGATGTTGATGGCTTGCCGAAAGACCTGCTCGTTATCGCGGACTACGTAGCCAAATCCACATTCCTCATGGAGTTTCGTTCGTTGGCTTAACCAGTGCTTCGCTTTGTCGGCTTTGTGCGCACATGGTCGCGTGTGTGGAGCCATTTGTGGAGCGTTTGCTTGGACGCTTGGTGCAACGTGAACTCTGTGTTGCGGTTGCTTCGTCCGATTTCGCTGCCTGCGAATATGCCGCCTCCAACGAAAAAGCGCAAGTTCATCACGCTGGAAGGTAAGGCTGCAATCATCAGTGAGGTAGAAAAGTGCAGGGAAAAAATGGACATCGGCGAAGTATGCGGTGTTGCGTGCAGCTCGCTGTCTACGATTCTGCGCTGATCCGCGTGGATCCAGCGGAACCGGAAGTAGGTTTCGCCTGTAGGCGCACTTGATGACGGTACTGGTGACAGCGCAGTGCCGCCGTGCATGGGGCGCACTTTGTGCCGTGGAAAACGAGATTCCCGTTTGAGAGGCATGAAATCGCTGCATGGTAAGGCCCGCCAAAGCAAACTTACTGGCTTTTGGAAATAAAATGTGTTTTTTGTAAATTTCATGTCTTTTCTGCCGCAATCTCGCGCCAACGAAATTCCCGCAAGAGCGAAATTTTGTGCCTGCGCCGCCGATTTCGTTATTGCGGGTCTGAACTGTTGCTCATTTCACTTTTTTTAGCAAAACGCACATTCTAGACACTAATGTCAATCGCTTCCACGGCAAAAGGAGTTCTATAGTTGAGTACATATTTTTATGTACTGCAGTCCACAATTGGGGCAACGGCGTATGAAAATAAATAGGCAAACAAACAAACAAATAAACAGTATTGTTAACAGCAGCACTGTGCACCCAGTTGAAGCTCCGCCCACCAATGCACTGTCCGCGAAATCGGCTTCCTGTGGCCTTCAGAGTGGCACCGACACAGACTGCCACTCTTCTTCCTCTGCCAAGCATATCCGGTCGAGCACTTCCTTCCTGTTTTATGAATATCCTGAGCATGTCTTCTAAAATAAATGACGGTTCTGGTTTAAGAGTTATATAGGATACATTTGATATGGTGGCAAAACTTAACGCAATATGAGGGCCATGTAATTGTCAGGAGAGTTAATGGGAATTAATTGATTGAGTTCATTGAAACATCGTGAGCAGCTGGGATCATTGCAGCACTTGACGCAGGACATCTCTACCAGCCGCTTCTTTGTACGTGGCCTCTGATATCTCTTTTGGCAGCGCGCGAAACATAATGTTAACCGAAGGAATACACCAGGGTTCTGAGAAATTGCAGCGCAAAAAACACGGACGCAACGAAAACGGCAAGGACGTGGGCTGAACATGCAACGGCTTTTATTGTAAAATAAATTACACACATATGTACTTCCTGTCCGACAAAGACATCATCAACTACTTGTGCGCAGGTACGCCGTGTCTTTACCTGAGAGTTCCATGTATCCCTCTCTGAGACAGGAAATACGTTCTGTTTCTAGGATTTATCGAGTAATGAGCGTTTTTGCTTTTCCTAAGGACAGGAGTGTTTTTGGTGGGATGACCAATCCTGGCAGGTAATATACAATGGCCAGCCAGGAACCTTCGAAATCTTCTGCTTTCCGTGTATTTTTGACGTTTTTGGCACGTTCCCTCAAACTATCTTTTACGCATCTTTCAGTTTGGCCAGCATGCACTTTTCCGCACTTTAAAGGAGTTTCGCACACCACCCCTTGTGCGCATCCAACAAATGGCCGCCGGTGCTTTATGCTGCAGACTTGCTGCATCCCTGCCTCCGGGTCAGCCATTCTGCAGAGATTAGACAGCCTGTGCAGTGCACTGAATATGACTTACATCATACCGGTGGGCCACCATTTCCAGATAGCGTGGAAGCTTGTGCACACACAAAGAAGGGAAAGAGATAAAACATGGCTGATTCCCCATAATAGGAATCGGTATAACACGAAAATTAAACGTGTCTTCAGAGACGTACTGAGCGTTTATTGTGCAAGAAATTGTAATGTCACGCGAAGAACGGCAAGCAGCTAGAATCTTGCAGCGCGCTCTAAAGGCGAAAGGACGCACGAAAAAAAATACACAAGACGAGCGTGAACTAAGAACTGTTACAGTTGTTACTTCCGTGCGTGTGAGCATCGCACTTCTTTCCGAATCGCGGCCGCTGCAACGAGCGAAGTGGCCTTCGTGCTCTCTGTAACGTCAACGGAAAGTTGCGGTGAGAGCACAAGACATGCAAGCCACCGCCATCACGAGATAAGGGCGCGCGCACAAGCGACCACGCCCTGTAGAGGCATGCGCTCATCGCAACGCGTGGGGCGACGACCTTTAAAGCCCATTCACCGCGCTCTTCGCGCCAACTCGCTAGTGATAACAAGAACACGCTGAAGCAACCGAGCTCTAACTACCGCGAACGGTTAATGGTTTATACAAATAGCTCGCCATTAATATGGTGAAGAATGTACGCTCTGTGGCCGAGTTGTTTTGCACCGCGCGCTGCGGATCGAGGGGTCGCAGGTACGACTCCCGGCAACGGAGCTTTGCCTTGTAGATTTTTTCTTTGTCATCTGTTAGTGTGTATTTTACAACGTCAAATCCGTGATGAAAAAACGCCAGTGAAGCCGTGGTGGACCTTGCCATACATCACTTTTGTGTTATAAAATGAGAAAAAAGGCAAGGAGGCCGGCCGTAGCCAGGAATTTTTATGGGCGGGGGGGGGGGGGGGACACTTGCGGAAAACCTTGAGAATTTAAGAAAAACACCAATCTTTATCATTTATTTTCGGTAAAACACCCTACTCCACCACAATTTTGAGGGGGGAGGAGGCACGTGCCCCTAGGGCCCCTCCCTGCCTACGGGCCTGCAGGGAGGCCAACCAGAATAAGTTACCAAGGCTACCTTCTGCCTGTCTGGTGCGCTGGCTTCACACGTTTACGGATGACTGCGCATTTTCTCGAGAAGGCTGTCTGTGACCGAAATGAAGTGAGGATGGGGATACCCAACGTTGAACAGTTTTTCAGCGTGAAACTATGACTTCTGAAAAGTCTTCGTGTATGTGCGTGTGCGTGTCTGTGTCTGAGTCTCTCTCTGTCTGGGTAGAGGTGTGCGCCACCGCGCCGCGCCGCGCCGCCGCCGCCACCTGTTTTTGGTCACGCCGCTCGCGCCGCCGCCGCCGCGCAATAATTGCGGCACGCCGTCGTTAGTCTTTTCTTTTAATTCGAATGAGGAATCTGGAAATAAAATACAGCACTTCGCCGGAGGAGCTCTTCTCGATGTGTCCATGTAATGAACAGCCCATTTCAGCAGCCGCTGAATAGCGGGAGCTCGGCAAGAAGCGCGCCCCCTGTTTCCGGTTCTTGTTCTGCAGCGCCATCATGACATCACAAAGCTTTCAAACACTCTCGACACAAATGACAGGGACTGAATTCGCTTCAATGCAACGAACGCAGCCATCACAGATCCGATTTTTGGTGCACATGTCTTTTGGTCACGTTAGCCATCGATTTAGGTTTAATGCGGCCGCTCGTCTAACGCAGCTGTAAGGTCGGTACGCATACCCTGCATCGTTCTCAAACATCTGGGACACATTCATATGCAAATTCAGACTTGAAAGGTTCATGTTTCTGTGCATTTCGTCCACTCACTTCTTACGCTAGGAATGTGCTGTCGGGTTCGGTGCGGCGACGTGGTCAAGAGCGAGGTGACATCACGGCTCACCGCTTTTTCGAATCACTGAATGCGCTCTGCCAAAATGGACTGTGGACATCTTTGGATGAACGCATCGAGAATAGCTCCCCAGAAGTTGTAGTATCTTTTTCGTCTCCAGAAATATCACGAGTATTGCCTGACCTTAACGCTGCCGCGTCCTCCAGCTATAAAGGGCGACGACCCAACTCGCTGGATAGCATATTCTTGGAGTCTTGGACCTAGTACACTGTGCATAAATAAATAAAATAGATAAGTAATATATATATATATATATATATATATATATATATATATATATATATATATATATATACATCTCGCTGCGTTAGTACACTTTTCCTTTCATTCTTACTCGAGTAAATAGATAAATAAATACAGAAGTAAAGAGAATGGCAAACCTAGAATATAGCTGAGCTAGTTGGCAGGTATTCATGTTAGGAAACATGACGTGGAAACACGGACATAAGAGAAAGGTCTAGAGAGTGAACAGCTATCTCTCACGTAGACCACTACTCGCACTTGATTGATAGGTATGGCCTCTTACGTGGGAATGCGCAGATAAATATCTGTGTCTACCTTCGGTTCCGCCGTTGGGTGATTTTTCAGTTGTTAGCGGCGTTTCTGCTGTCTTGACTACTCTCCAGTGCCCGTGTTTGCACGCCGTGTTTTTACAAAGGGCCCCTAACAGCCTCTTAAAATACAACAAAAAATAAAAACAACGAGCGCGTTATTCTCTCTTGGCGTTTCTTGTCTTTTGGTGCACTTGGTGATGCCAGACTAGTGATTATCGTGACATCATCAGGGTACATACTCTCGACTGGTCCATATACGAGAAATAACAGCTGTGAATTGTCTCCCATACTGCTTTCCTATGCAGCCGCCCAACCGCTCTTGCTTCTCTCGCACGACTATCGTGCGCGATTAACTGATTTCGCTCCATTTTGTTCGTTTGCGACCGAGCATGCAGGGATAACAAACTGTAGCCGACAAGTGCGAAATCATGATAGGTTCAACTGCTTAGTGCCGACATTGTACGCGTGCTTCATGGAGAAATAAGGGGCGAGGAGATGTCCCCGGTAAGAAGGGTACTGAAGGCGAGAACGAAACCAATGGAAAAGGCGCCGGATTATATGATTCTTCCAACGGACGCACTATTTACAGCGGAGACGATGCAGCTTTCCAGGAAAAAAGGCGAGCCCGCTTCGACGATTTTTTGTATATTTTTTATTGCGTTGACAATTGTATGGGCACTCAGGACAGGTTTTCACCGTCGCCGTCACGTTCCGTATAAACTCTAAATTGATTACATCACTCCGCGCGCTTGACAATTGTATGGACACTCCGGACAGGTTTTCACCGTCGCCGTCACGTTCCGTATAAACTCTAAATCGATTACATCACTCCGCACGTTGTATGTTCTACCCGCGAGTAAAAGCCCGCGAGCGTTGGCAAGGAACATGGCTAAAGCAGAGACAAAACAAGCTGGCCATCTCCGTCACACAGAATAACATGAACCCGCGTGCGACGCCTGCCGTTGATTGCTCCTCAAGCAGAAGGAAACGCCCCGCCCGTCATTTGCTGGGCGAAGGAGCAGGAAGGAATGTCTGGGGAGAGGGACTGCGTAACTCGAGCAGCAACTGTGAACTTTGACTATAAGGGCGCGGTCGAGAGCGGTGGCACACGCGCTATTTCGGCAGACATCCCCCAGCGAACGGCTGGTATACCTTCTACGCGCTGTGAGTGCTGTGATCTCACTGCTTTGCGCTCGGACCACTGATACGACAAACTGACCAAAAACCGCTTCTGTCCCGGGAGCGGCCGGATTGCCATACACCAGCGTTTTGTAGAGTTAAGTGAGATCGGAGCAAAAAGAGTTAGCTGCTAGCCCTCGTTCATGTAACATTACGGCGTGTACTTATCGCATTCACTGCTTTGCCCTTCCCCCGCGCCGCGCCGCCGCCGGTCCGATGAACCTCGCGCCGTTCACGCGCCGCCGCTGGAGGTGGAAACACCGGCGCGCCGCCGCCGGTGATTTTGGGTCCGGCGCACATGTCTATGTCTGAGTGTGTGCATGTGTATGTTTTGCGCTGCAATTTTTTCAAAACTCTGTACCAAAAAAACTCAACTCGCCACTCTAATGCATCAAGGGACACTAATGCGACGTGCGAGGGCCACTACCAGACACCTTAGACAATGATTAAGGTCGCCTCCACGTTGTTTTTTTATTCGTCAGGAGATTTCGTTTATGAGACATTCACTTATCGCAAAATGCTTAGGTTGTGCACGACCTGAGAAAACGGGGTGCCGTCGCTCGTCAAGTGTTCTCGCGAACCTAGTAGTGTTCACTCATTCGAAATGCGCAAAAATATGTGGGGTAAGCAGCATTGTTACGCAAGGTCCTGTCATTCCGAACAAACAATAAAAAAACATATTTCCATTTTTTTAACACGAAAGTGTTTTATGCCGGGGTCCACCAAGATTTCAGTGACGTATTTCCATCACGGAAATGACGTCGAAAAAATTTAGACGATCACATAGCAAAGAAAAAAGAAGTTCCGTCAACGCGCATCGAACCCGCGACCGCTCGGTCCGCAACAACAGATGCCAGGCACGCTATCCACTGCGCCACGGTCACAGACTCCAGAGGATTTACAAATGCGTCTTTTATATCTACCACTCTCCCGGTCGGCGGGGTGGTGTTGCCCTCAGGGAGCGGTAAAGTAAAGCAATTCGTCATTACTCTGGCCTCCGCGATTAGCACCTTCAACGCGTTACACGTCCGTCCCATGCGGCGTGTTTTCAAAAGAAGTTCAATTTTCTCTATGCCTTAACACACCGTGAGGTGGCGATCTTAGCCCAAGCGTCGTAAAAGTGTCGGCCTCGCTCATAGCATCACGCTAATCCAAAGCAAAAATAGCTCTGCGACGCGCACCTGCATCACCTGGGTGTAACACCTCGTTCCCCTCTCAAGCGCTCACCTCGAGAGAAATCGCTGCCTGTCTTCCGGGGCGGCACGTCGCGCTTTGCGTTTCCCTCTAGTCCGCGCGTGGTGTTCACTAACATTTTAACATGCCGCGGGATGGCGACCAAGTTCTGCGTCCAATATGCGACGCTCTTCTGGCTATCACACCTCGTTCTCTGTTTAATCATTTAACATGGACGTTAGTCGCCGGGATGGATATATACCACCAATCATCAATGACAATGACAATGACTTTTATTTTCGCATCAATACATTGATTGATACGAAGGATTGATACGACTGATTGATAAAAGTGGGTACATCCACGTTAAACGGTGCTATAGCTGCCAGACATCAATATACATAGTACAAACTCTCTCATATCAATGTACAGTAAACATTCAGCTACTTCTGCAAGGGCAAGCTTTACTTTTGTGTTATTCCAATTCCTATGACGGAGGGATCAACCATCCTTTTTATTCTTCGCCTACCGTGAGTCCTTGAGCATGCTTAAAAATGTCGGAAACCTGCACTTCAATAACATCCTCCAAAGGCCCATAAGGCAAAATATAACCCATAACACTACGTTGTTGCCCTCTCAAGACGCATTTCAAACAAACATTATATTAAAGAGAACTTTTTTACGGATAATGACTTGACAATGTCACCTCAGGATTTTCGTAGCGCAGAGGTTAGCGATATAATTGTGCAAAACTAGCAACGTTTGTTAGATCAATTACTATGGCTGTGTTTTGTAAGAGGTAGGTGATGCCATGCATGCTTTGGCTCCGGCAGCAGTACAAAAGCCCTTCATACAGTGCTTAGTAGTACGTTATAATTTATATCATCAGCCAAACCAGAGTGCCCGTACTTCTCCAAATTTCCAATGGTAGGGTGCTCTAAATCATTATACTGCCGTGGTTGCATTGCACTGCGATAGCTTCACGCACGCCCGCATACGGCTCTTCCACGGTAAGGTACAAGGTAAATGATTTAACTCTTTTCCAAGAACCAAACTATCTAGCCACTCGTGACTGATTGTGCTCAATCACTCTTAGGAAAGAAAGGGGTCCCTTAGTAGAGTACATACTTTCACAAGGCACAGCACACAATAAGGCTGCAGTATAGTAAAATCAATCAATCCATTAATAATATTATCAGGACCGGCCGGCGTTGTTTAAAAGCCTTCGTTGCAAACATGTTTTTAAGACAAGTGTCTCTGCGATATTTGCCTTTGGACAGCTGCATACGTCTCTTCCATACTAGGCTTTAATGATTGTCCCTTCGTGCTAAATTGGTGCTGCTGGCATTCCACTGCAATAGATTTGCAGAAAGTCGCATAAACCTTTTCCACGGTAAGGTACAACGTAAGGTAAATAATTCAAGTCATTTTACAAACCACACAACATAATTACTCGTCACTGATTACGCACAATAACTCCTAAGACAAAACCACTTCCGTAGTAGAGTAGGTATCTTAGAATCCTACAGCGCAGATTTAGGTCTCCGGCATATGAAAATAAATAAATAAAGTGTAGAGAAGCCTTGGGACATGGTAATGGGTTACCCTCTCGTCCTCTTTGGTTGCTCGCGCAGGGAGTTCGTGCCCTGCCGTGACTGTCGCCATTACTCATTGTCGTTGAGTGCTTTCTATTAAACACCTTAACAGTTTGGTGGAGGTGCTGGGTATCGATCCCAGTACCTCTCGGTGGAGAGTGCTCTGCTTCCAATCAATGCCCCTGGAGCTCCGATCCCGTACCCTGCCATCTACCATGCCTCAAGACGCCGCCCAGCAAACGCCTCCTCTCGCAACGAGCACATGTCCCGGTGTCCCCCGTATACGCGATCCACCTATCTTCACTGGCGCCGATAGCACCGACGTGGAGGACTGGCTCGCAATTTACGAGCGCGTCAGCATCCCCAACAAATGGGACGAAGAAGGCAAGTTAACAAACTTGGTATTCTACCTCGCGGCCGGAGCAAGCTTGTGGTACAACAACCACGCATCCGATTTTGCGACTTGGTCCGATTTCAAGACCGCCGTCATCAGCGTTTTTGGCCGCCCAGCAGTTCGTAAGCTGCAAGCCGAACAACGCTTACGTGAACGATCTCAGCAGGCCGGTGAATCTTTCACAATTTATATCAAAGACGTCCTCGACTTGTTTAAGAAGGCCAAGGGAACGATGTCTGAGTCTGACAAGATCCGGAACGTAATGAAGGCATTGACGACGATGCCTTCACCATGCTGCTCGCCAAAAACCCTGGCACAGTGGCCGAGGTTATAACGCTGTGCCAGAGCTACGAGGAGCTCCGCCGGCAGCGTTCGATGACCCGTCGCTCCCCATCACGCGACGCAGAGCTTGCTGGCTTGGCGGCAATATCTGACCAGGCCGCGTTGCTGGCAGAAGTCAAGTCATTCGTGCGGGAGGAAATTTCACGCCAGGTCTCCCTCCTCGCCTTTGCCCACGCGCCGCACGTTCAACAGTCGTCGACCACCCTTCTTCCTCCTCTCCGCCGAGCGATTGAGCAGGAAATTGCGGAGGTCATGCCTGCGTACCACCCGCAACCTCCGGCTCCTGCGCCCCAGAGTTACCCTCCAGTTGTTGCCAGGACGCCCCAAGTAATTCCTGCGGCTGCCCCAATGAGTTACGCCGAAGCCTCCACTAGACCTCCGTTCTTTGAGGCGGGTGTGCCGGCTACATATGCTGACGCCATCTCTCGGCCCCGACTGCAGCCCACCATGCAGTCATTTCAGCAGCCGACCCTTCAATCACGTACTGCGACATGGGGGGGACCCACCCCGGCGAAGCGATGGCGCACCCCCGACAACCGACCCATCTGCTTTGCTTGCGGTTACGCCTGTCACGTGGCACGTTATTGTCAACGCGTGCAGCCGCCTCGAGTCGCGTCACCTGTCACCAGCCAGTCAAGCCGTGCATTCTACGACCCACCTCCACCTATGTCGCCGACGTCACGCCCAGCTCCAGCTACTCGCCGCTCTCTGTCTCCACGACGTCAATCACTGTCCCCCATGCGGCCACGTTCGGTCGCACGAGAGCAGGAAAACTAGTCGTTGCAGTCCAGGAGGCAAGGGCTGCGACGCTATCGAACTGTGAAAGCCCTCAGCGAAGTCCATCGAATGTAATCGACGTTCTTGTGGACGGTGTTCGCGCATCGGCCCTTATCGATACTGGGGCCGCTGTATCTGTTATGGACGCAAAACTTTGCCGCTTACTTCGAAAAGTGATGACGCCACTTTCTGGGATGTCCCTCCGTACCGCGAGCTCCCACAGTATTCATCCCACAGCAGTATCCACTGCTCGCGTCGTCATTCAGGACGTTCTGTACGACGTCGAGTTCATCATAATTGCGGCATGCTCTCACGACGTCATCTTGGGATGGGATTTCCTCTCCCGCCACGACGCCGTAATTCGTTGCGCAGCAGCCGAAATCGAACTCTCACCGTTCTCACATTTGGCGCCGACAGACAGTCCATCGGCAGTGAGCAAGATCCTCGTCAAAGACGATACGAAAGTGCCTCCAAACTCGTCAACGGCTGTGTCGGTCTACTGCGCCGGTCTCTCCGACACCATTGCACTCCTTTCGCCATCTGCCCGCGTCTGCGCTAGGAAAGGGTTGCTGGTACCTCTTTTGCGACCGTGCGAGTCACTCAGGGCAGCACCACTATTTTTGTTACCAACCCATCTCCGTGCATTGTTACGTTGGTTCGAGGGGAATGTCTCGGCAAAGTGTAACCCGTTGAAGACGCACAAGTTCTGGACGCACCCGATGACTCGCACTGTACCAGTTCCCGCACCATCAGTGCTGTTTCCACGTCTGATTCGACACCTACTGATGTATTTGGTCCCTCCATTGCTGACAATCTTACCTCGGTCCAGCGTTCACAGCTTCTGTGCTTGTTGGATGAATTTCGTCATTCTTTCGATGTCGGGCAAACATCCCTCGGCCGCACGTCCGCTGTTACGCATCGCATCGACACTGGCGCCCAATCACCACTGCGGCAACGTCCATATCGCGTGTCTCCCACAGAACGCCGGGTAATTAACGAGCAAGTGGACGATATGCATCGACGCGATGTAATTCGGCCCTACGACAGCCCATGGGCGTCCTGTTGTTCTCGTTGCGAAGAAGGACGGTTCTGTGCTGTTCTGTGTGGACTACCGGCGGCTCAACAAGATCACCCGCAAGGATGTTTATCCACTGCCGCGAATCGACGACGCGATTGACAGCCTCCAAGGAGCAGAATTCTTTTCATCTCTCGATTTGCGCTCGGGGTACTGGCAAGTACCCATGGCTGATGACGCTCGACTAAAGACAGCCTTCGTCACGCCCGACGGCTTGTACGAGTTCAACGTCATGCCGTTCGGTCTGTGTAATGCGCCCGCGACCTTCGAGCGCATGATGGACACCGTTCTGCGTAACTTGAAATGGCACACGTGCCTGTGTTACCTGGACGACGTCGTCGTCTTCGCTCCCGACTTCTCCACGCATCTCCAACGTCCGCGGCATGTTTTGACACGTTTGAGCAACGCTGGCCTCCAACTGAATCTGAAGAAGTGCCGATTTGCGGCACGGCAGCTGACAATCCTCGGCTACGTCGTGTCCAAAGACGGAATCCTTCCCGATCCGGCCAAGCTTCGGGCCGTGGCCGAATTTCCCAAACCTACGTCCGTCAAAGAACTGCGCAGTTTCGTCGGACTGTGTTCATACTTTCGACGCTTCATACGAAACTTTGCCACCATCATATCGCCGCTGACGAAGCTCCTTGGAAGTAACGGACCCCTAAATTCGTGGTCGTCCGAGTGAGACGACGCGTTCGCAAAGCTCCGTCGTTTGTTGACGTCTCCTCCCATACTGCGCCACTACGACCCTACGGCCCCAACGGAGGTACACACGGACGCCAGCGGTGTAGGCCTCGGCGCTGTCCTTGCGCAACGCAAACCAGGGTTCCCCGAATATCTCGTGGCATACGCAAGCCGTACGCTTCCCAGAGCCGAGACCAATTACTAAGTCACGGAAAAAGAGTGCCTGGCGATCATATGGGCCCTTACAAAGTTTCGACCTTATTTGTATGGTCGCCCATTTGATGTCGTCACCAACCATCATGCACTATGCTGGCTGTCGTCATTGAATGATCCCTCAGGCCGTCTCGCCCGCTTGGCACTTCGCCTGCAGGACTACGACATCCGCGTGCTGTACCGCAACGGACGCCAGCATGCTGACGCCGACGCCCTCTCATGCTCTCCCTTGCCTGACGACAATGCCCCCTGCTCAGTATCTCACATAGCTGTTGCTTCAATCAGCGTTCACACCATCGCTACCGAACAGCGCAAGGATAAATGGATCGCTGATCGACTTGCTCACTGATCCGACGGCAACACCATCCACTCGCGCGTTGCGTCGCCGTTCGCCGTTCGTGACGACCACCATTTCGCCGTTCGTGACGACCTCCTGCACCGACGCAATTACAACGCCGACGGCCGCCAGTGGCTACTAGTGATACCCCGCAGTCTGCGTTCTGATATATGCGAGGCCTTCCACTCTGACCCGCAATGCGCGCACTCTGTGGTATCCAAAACTTACCACCGCATTCGAAAACGATACTTCTGCCGTGGGATGTACTGCTACGTGCAGAAGTTCGTTCGCTCCTGCCTCGATTGCCAACGCCGAAAACCTGCAACGCACGTGTCGCCAGCAGGTCTGCAACCATTACCTTGCCCTAACCGTCCGTTCGGGCGCGTGGGCATCGATTTGTATGGACCACTTCCTCTGACTTCGGCTGGTAACCGCTGGGCCATCGTCGCTGTTCACAATCTAACGCGATACGCCGAAACCGCCGCCCTCCCAGCGGCTACAGCGCGCGATGTTGCCTCCATCCTACTACACCGATTCATACTGCGTCACGGTCCACCCCAAGAGCTTCTCAGCGATCGAGGCCGTGTCTTCTTATCGGAAGTCGTGGAAGCCATTCTGAAAGAGTGCCATACTCTTCACCTCAAAACTACTGCTTACCACCCGCAGACGAATGGCCTAACCGAACGCTTTAACCGCACGCTCGGCGACATGCTCTCGATGTACGTCGCCGCCGATCACACCAATTGGGATGCCATTCTGCCCTTCGTCACCTACGCCTATAACAACGCCCCTCAGAGCACTACTGGTTTTTCACCGTTCTTCTTACTGTACGGAAGGCCCCGTCGCACACCATCGACACGATACTTCCATACAAGCCGGATTCATCTGAGTGTGCGCCTATTTCTGACACAGCCAGGCTCGCTGAAGAGTGT
The DNA here is from genome assembly GCF_013339695.2 of Rhipicephalus sanguineus. NCBI lineage: Eukaryota > Metazoa > Arthropoda > Arachnida > Ixodida > Ixodidae > Rhipicephalus > Rhipicephalus sanguineus. Next base: position 89,500,944 of record NC_051185.1, on the reverse strand, counting down.
CGCGAGCTTGCTATGACATTTACGACGCAGGAACAAGAGCTGCAGAAGAGCATCGCGATGGCACCACCACTTCTGAACCCACGTTCCTGCCTTGAGCGCTCGTATGGCTCTCGGTCCCTACCACTACCAGTGGCCTTTCTTCAAAACTACTGCCTAAATACGAAGGCCCATACCGGGTCGTCGAGCGCACATCCCCGGTCAACTACTTGATCGAACCCATCGAACCAGCTTCGGACATGCGCCGTCGAGGGCGCGACATTGTCAACGTGGAGCGCCTCAAGGCCTACTATGACCCACTCATAGTGACGAGCTGTTAGGTCGCCGGACGGCTCCCTTTTCGTACCCGGGGTAATTGTAGAGAAGCCTTGGGACATGGTAATGGGTTACCCTCTCGTCCTCTGGTTGCTCGCGCAGGGAGTTCGCGCCTTGCCGTGACTGTCACCATTACTCATTGTCGTTGAGTGCTGTCTATTAAACACCTTAACAAAAGAAATAATAAATAAAGAAATTTGGCAAGTGAGCTGGTGAATAAGCTCTATTACACGATCTGGCGGGTTTTTGCTTCGTTCTAGACCACAACGGTAGAGGCGTGGAGACCATGTCTTCCTATAGCCTCCCTGGCCTGCTGGATAGCCAATATATTGTCTTCGACCTCATTGCTGAGCATCGCTATCCAGCACCGCTCCCGAACGGCCTCAAGGGGGACCTTCTTTATATCTTGGGACATTCCCAGAGTATATGTTTCCATTAAGCATTTTCTGTTTTGCATAATTCGCATTTGTTCTCCGAGGATAACCGTATAAGTGTGGGTAGCTCCTGTGGGGGTGTGCAGGGTTTGAGTTGAAGTTCACTGTAACCATCGCTATTCAGCCACTTCTTTCCTTAGTAGATTCGAGTGTGGTGCGGGCAAGACGCCCCTTCCCTCCCTGTAGTGTTGTGTGTATTCTGGGTACCTTGTATCCTTTAGTGGTATCTCGGCGGCACCAGAGATGTCCGTCACCGAGATGTCCGTTCGGGTTGCGCGGTGGATTAATTCTCCCCACAACTTGTGGGCCATCTCGATCGGCTTTGAGATATCGGCACCTCTGTGCGTCACGAACCATATTAGTTATCTCAGTTCATCAATTTTGATTATTTCGTTGGTGTTAACGATGATTGTGAGGGCTTGTTCTGAAATCCATCCTTTCGTGAAATTTCTGATAACTACTTGTGAGTCACTGAGTATGAATATGAGTTATAACCTCAAAGAAACATCAATAAATAAATGCATTAAATGAATAGGTAAATAAATAAATAAATAAAACATGGTTAATCCCTAAACCATAGGAATCGGTATTACACAAAAGTAAAACGTGTCTTTACATAAGTAGTTGCAGGTTTACTGTAAATTGACATAAAAGAGCTTGCACAAATAATGTTGGTGTTTCGCAGCTATACCACCGTTTAAGGTGGATGCACCCACGGTTTGGTGGCGCATCTCCATCGCGAACGCTAACGTCCATGATCAATGATGAAACAATGATTTGTGGTAGCTGTAGTAGTTAAAGGTGTAACGGTGTAACAGCCAGAAGAGCGTCGCTGATGTGACGCAGAACTTAAGCTAAGGCTGCCATCCAGCCACATATTAAATATTTACTGCATGCCATGGCGCGACTAGAGGAAAATGCAACGCGCGTCGTGTCTAACCTCTAGACCTGCCGCGTCTTTTCTCGGGGCGAGCGTAAGCGGGGAACGCGGCGTTACGTTCAGGCGCGGCAGGCGCGCGTCGCAGAGCTATTTTTAACATGGATGCATGCTATGAGGGAGGCCGAGGCTTGGGCTAAAGTCACCACCTCGCGATGTGTAAAGGCGTTGACAAAATTGCACTTCTTTTTTAAACGCGCCGTTTGGGATGGACGCGTAACAACGACGCATTGCAGGAACTAATCGCCGAAGCCGCGGTCATAATGTATTACATTCGCTTTACCGCACCCAGACGGCGACACCACCTCGCCGACCGAGCACTGTGAGAGGAAATTGAGATATAAAAGACGCGTTTCTAAAGCCTCCAGCGCGTGTGACCGTTTCTTTCCGTTGAAAATGAAGATGGCGTACCTTATGACCTTATTATGATCCTGGGCCTGCATAGTATATGTCAAACCAGAAGGGCCTTTAGCAAGGCCGATGTGCAAGTAAGACCTCTTCGCGATTGCTTTTGCGAAGGTGTGCCTCGTTTAGTCGACATACAGAAAGTGCAGATGAATGTACCGAAGTAAGTCTCCAGAGTTTAATCGTTACACGCGCCAAAGTTTTAACATGCAGTCATCGAAGATCTGATGGTGCAGCGTTGTGCTGTTGCCTGGTTTACTATTAGTGTGTGGATATACTTGTGTGAGGCAATAACGAAATAAGTGAAAGCGATCGTGGCGCAGTAGATAGCGTGCCCTGCAGCTGTTGTCGCGCACCTAGATGTCGTGGGTTCAACTCCCGTTCCTGGAACTTTTTAATTTTTCCTTGCAATCACGTCGTGTGGAATTTGTCGACGTCATTTCTGTAACTGAAATAGGTCCCTGAAGTCTTGGTGGATCCTGGCGTAAAATACTTTCGTTTAATAAATAAACAAATACATAATCTCTCAGGGTCCCATGCATTCGACGAAGACGACTCGAAGGCGAAAACCATCGTCTTTTTTTCTCAGTCGATGTACTGATCCTGCCACGCGACCTTCCGAAAGGTTTCAGCGCCTAACGTGGCATTGCACTGCCGAATTCGACGGTCAATTTTCGTGCCTGATGAGGCATCTAAAGCTTTCACCTTAATGATTCATAAATTATTATCGGGATCGGAGTGCTTCCACTAGTTCGAGCCCCAGCACCTGTTCGCCTGGTATTTCGTCGTCGACGAAATTGTTCTACGCTCGCCTTCATTATTCTTTTTCCGTGAGGAGTACCCCTGGAACAATTTTCACTAACTACAGTTTAGGTTTCTGTGTGAAATCTCAAAACAAACAGTTTAGCAGGCTGTAATGCTGCCTTTCTATTGCAATGCCCAATGCGCTCGCCTAGTGATCGTAAATGCACTGAGTTTGCATGCAGACGAAAACATAGGACAGAACAACTTAACCACTAAGCTTCGATAAAGATATCGTAAACTATAGGAAATACGTGCAGTACGCATCCGCAGCGACACTAATTTTCACTAGCCCTGAGCGTAGTGATGCACGTTGGAATTTTCCTTGTCGAATACTACACTACGAAAGCTTACAACGCACTCTGCAGTATGCTTACAGTGCAGTCGTCCTTGAAGGGGCGCATTCACACTCTGGACACGGCAAAAAGCTGCAGGCAAATAAGGTGTTCAAGATTACATTCCTGAGAACCTAAGCGGCATACTGCGTTAGTCGTTTCCGAAAACAACCTTCTGATAAAAAATTAATATAAGATTTTCTTTTCGTAGCGGATAGACAGGAATTTATTATTGAGACAGCTTTTTTTTATCAGGCGTTGGAAAGTTACTGACCAAAATTGCATTTTCAGATTTTCAGCCAAATTGATAGAGTGGGTGCTGAAATGGGTAGACACAACCGACACTTCAGCAGGAACTAGCGGGAAATAATGAATTTAATGCGACATTCACAAACTGCAGTCTCTAGCATGCGCACCGCAAGCTAGAGGTGGTGACGATTGGTGACGTGTGATGTCCGCAGAATTGAGCGTACACACATTACCAGCCCCTAGCCAGCGTCTCTCAACCCGCTCCACTCCCTCTGCGGTTCCTAGAACCAGTGCGATCGCCACCAGCAGCGCACAGTGGACCCGGGAGCGATAAACCTCCTAAAGAATAAAGCGACTTTGTGAAAGCGGCTTGTAAAAGAGGGGAGAAAGACGAGAAATAGTGGCTAGGTTGGCACGCCCCTTTCTCAGGACATTGAACGTGCAACCTCCATCGGCCACGGGGACAAATGCACAGCCACGTCTTCAAGAATGTTTGAAAAAAAACGCCAGGCCTGCGCTGAAACCGCAGCACAGTCACAGTGAAAGCTAGCAGAGCGGCGTTTCTAAAGCACCGTTGTAAGCACTCTTGGGGCTACTAATACAAGTACACTAGCAAGGTACCCACTACGCCATAAATCACAATTTTTGTGAAGTTGGGAAGCACCTACTAAGCCATTATCCGTTATTCTGCGGAGAAGCAAGGCACCAGCTACACGTCTCTAAGCATTATGTGCAGTTTGTTGACGCGACGACTGATGACGATGAAGAATTATGGCTCAACCCTTTGTAATGGGTTGGAAGCTTTAAACGGCCCACCAGTTATGTAATTTGCATTAGGTGACGCCCGGTCGCTATGTCCCTCTCCCGCCATGCTGTATAACATACGTTGACGTGGGAGAGAGAGGTGGGCGGGGGGCAAAGAACTTTACTGAGACCCCGAGGAAATGGATCATGCGCTTATGGGCTTCCTTTGCAACTAATACAAGTGCACTTGCAAGGCACCCACTATGCTATAAATCATTGTAATTTCTGAGAAGTAGGGCAGCAGGCCCTGTGCCATTTTTTGTCATTCTACGGAGAGCCGTGGTACCTGCTAAACGCATGTAAGGCATTATGCGCACTTTGTTGATGCTGTGCCTGATAACGATGAAGAGTTATGGCGGAGCCCTTTGTAACGGGTTGGAGGCATTCAACAACCTCGTCGTTGCGCAATTCGCATTGTGTGACGCCTGATTACAGAATTCGCGTTGTGCGACTCTTGGTGTTTATTTTACTCTTCTACCACGCTATATTGCATATGTTAATGTGGTTCCTTCCCGACATGAAGCCTGTATAGGACCTTTTTGCAAATCAGTTTCAAATATTAGGCAGTGAAGTTAAAGTATTAGCTTATGCAGACGATGTCGCTTTCTTTTGCACAGATAAACCAAGTGTAGAAATTGTGGTATCTACAATTGAAAAGTTTGGCGTTGTATCAGGAGCGCGTTTAAATGCCTCTAAGAGTTTAGGTCTATGGTTTGGCTCGTGGGGTACCACGCCGAATCAGTTCGCAGGGATTAATTGGACACGAATCCCGCCAAAATACCTCGGAGTACCACTGGACGCGTATAGATTCAGTGCGCATTACTGGAAGGACCGCGTTCCTAAGCTTGAACGACAGGCCCAGACATTTGTTCCCCATCGACTTTTAATATTCGGGAGAGCTGAAGCTTGCAATACTTTCCTAGCAACAAAGCTTTACTACGTATTGCAACTTATCCATTGCGCAAGATTTTATATACAACGCTTTCATCGAATTTTTGCTACTTTCATATGGTCTTCTGCTTTTGAGCCCATGCGTCGTGACAACATTTTCAAGCCAGTTAGTGAGGGTGGGTTGGGATTAGTACATCTTTATCTATGGCAAACAGTTTCACGGTTCTTCTTTTTTCGAGACAATTCCCACCCCGTACTCCGTTCATTCTTGCAGGTCACATTTGTTGATTCCTTGCCAGACTTCGTTGTTTCATCAAACTTCTCCGAGCGCCCGTGTATGTGGGGATTCATGCAGGAAGTTTACCTCGCAGTTCGGTTCCTTAAAGCTCGCTTTTCCATGGAATACCTGAACACAGTCTCGCGCAAAGTACTATATAAGGATTTACTAACTATGCTCTTCACGCCTCCGTTGTACCGTTCATTGTACTCCAATCTTTCAGGCCACGATGTGTTGAAACGTGTGCGCAAAATGTATATTCCTCCTAATTCAAAAACATTTTTCTATAAACTCCACTCTGAAACACTTCCGGTAAGCACATGGTTGAAAAGAAAAGGTATTTTTGTCTCTTCTGTTAACTGCCGTCTATGTGATGTGCCGGAAACAATAGAACATTGCTTTATTAGCTGCAAAGACGCTATTCTGTTCTGGGATGTCCTTCAGAGAGCACTGAAGAAAAGTTTTGTCGTCAATTCTCACACCATACGTTATCTTATACCAACATCGCTTGGTGAAGTGCCATATGATATGTTTTTCCTCATGGGTATGCATAGCTTATGGAAGACACGTATGCAGGACCGTAACGCAGAACCCACCATTTCTTCAAGCATGCACTTCATTCTCATGACTATTCAGCTAAAGGACATTTATGACGACTTGGACTTTAGACCGGACTGGTACCCCCTCTTGGTGAGGTGCTCGGCCTCACCACCTTTCCAGTATAACACGATGTGAAGAACTCGCACCGTTCTACTGCACGTTGTGTTAGCCATCGAGTGTGCACTTAGTAACGCTTGAGCGCATATTGTCGCTATATGATTGTACTTTTGCTTGCTTTATTTGTGCTATTATTGTGCACTGTAATACTAAGTGTGATAAATACCATGAAAGGAAAAAGAAAAACCGGCATGGCTCAGAGGTTGAATACTGGGCTCCCACGCAGAGGGCCTAGGTTCGAACCTCGTTCCATCCTGGAATTTTTTTCTTATTTCGTTTTTTTTTTCTTATTTCGAGCGATAGTGGTTACGGACACCGGCGGCGGCGGCGGCGGCGGCGGACAACTACGGCGCCAAAAACGGCCGGTGAAATGATCTCATAACAGCTTTCGCTGTAAAAATTCTGTGAGTCCAAACAGTTGCGTCTCAGGAGCGTAACTTGGATGTTTTCTTTATTTCTTCCTATTTTTGCTCACTACCCCTTTGACGAAGTTTATAAGAAGAACACGCGAGCTTTAGTACAGTTTTCATCGCCGGCGTGTTAAATGTGAACGAGGCTTTGGCATGCGTAATTGGACCCAACATACACAACACCGGCCTAACTGGCGCACATTTAACACAAATATACACAACAAATATTATGCCTTAAGGGCAAGTCTATGTCGTAAATAAAAAAAAATTGGATCCAACAATACGACTGCGGCACTGTCATCACAGCTACAGCCGATGGTTGTAAAAGACGGCCGTTATACCCGCACGGGCAAAACAAAAAGAAAAAAAGGAAAAGAAATCTACAGGATCCCTTGTGCCAGGGGCGTAGCCAAGGGGGGGGGGGGGGTTGGGGGGTTCAAACCCCCCGAAATTTTCCAATTTTGCTTGCGTATATATACACGCACACATTCAAACGCACGGACGAGCATACATAAAGTATGGTTGAACCCCCCCCCTCCCGAAAAAAATGTCTGGCTACGCCCCTGCCTTGTGCATTCAACTAAGACGACTCGAAGGGGAAGGCCATCTTCTTGTTCTTCTCAGTCGATGTATTAGCAAGCCGGCATGCCCGGCCGGTCAAGTAGGCTTCCTAGATGTAGTGATGCTGCCCCGGCGCCCTACAAAATATTTCTGCTCCTAGCGTGGTTTCGTGCTGCCTCGAGAATCGGAGGCACGCCACCTGGTTATGCACTGCCTCCGTGATCAGCCCACGTTTCACCCGGCTACGATGTCATGTGAGTGTAGGCTTATGCCACAGGAGCGAAGGATAAATACCATCGGGAACACGAGCCGTGGCTTCACGTGCCACAGCCAAGCGCCGCCTTTATTTCCTTCTCTTGAGCTCCCGCGCTCTCCCATGTTGTTCGCCACCCAAACGAAGGCGCTGCGCTGGCATCATGTGACGTTAAGTCAGTAGACGACACGTCAGAATTTGCACCGTCATAATGACGCCACACATTATTGCTATCTGTGATGACACGATGACCTCATATGGCGACGTCATCACGTGATAATGTTTTGCATCACCCGTCCCCGACGCCGCAGGACGCGAGGCGCCAGCGGTCAAATTTTGCATTTCATGAGGTATGTAATGCCTTTGCCTAAACAAATAACATACCCGCATGTTGTCCCGCGTAAGCAGGCCTATTATTACCAAACTATAAGTGAAAGGGCCGAGCAATGCAAGTCATGGTAGAGAACAGTGAACACAATATTTATTTTAGGCTTCATAAAAAGCGATAAACGTATTTCAGCATGCTTACAAAAGACCAAACTCCGCAGAGGAATAAAATGTTCGAAACTACATTAGAATAAAAATTGACGCCTAATAATATGTTGTTGCCATCTCAAGACGCATTTCTGATAAACATTAAATTACAGGAACATTTTTCACGGAGAAGGGCTTGATAATGCTCTCCCGGCATTTTCGATGGTGAAATGTTAACCAAGCACCTAAGTAAAACTCGCAAGGACTATTAGAACAATTACCGCGGGTGGGTTTTATCAGACGTATCATATGGCATGCTGTTCTGGCTCTCGCAGCACTGGTCGAAGTTCTCCATATCTAAGCGTCTTCTTGCAAAGCTGTGACGGCTTTATGCTCTGCCGTAGTCGATTACAGAGGGATCTAAATCGTTAAAGGGCCCCTCACCAGGTTTTGCAAGTTTAAGCTGACGAGCGCAATGCATACACTGCGCGTTCACGATCACGTCTGCCAAAATTTGCAACGCTGCGCGCCGCGGAAATGGGTCGAATTTCAATCTGAACGCTGCTTGCCCTTCCTCTCGTGAGAGCGCGCAGAGAATGAGGCGGTGACGTAGCCGAGGGAATGGCCCTACGTAGATGGTAGTGCTGTGACGTCGCTCCTCTACGTAGACGACTGTGCCCTGACGTCGTCAACAGTAGCACGTGACACTGCGATAATTATTTGACAGCACATGTGTAGATTGTGCAATTTTGTTGCTTGAATAGGTGAATGAAACTTGAGAGAAATAATGAGACACACAAAGGGAATGTGTGCGTTTTCTTTTTAATTTTCACTGCGAATCAGAGAGAGATGCCAGACTAATCTCCCTCCATTTCGCATGCGTTCATGTTCTCGCGCTTTGCGCATCGAGCAGACGCCATCCCTTACAACCAAACTAAGTTTCTACCGCCTTCCAGCGCTCATTAGGCTCATTTATCCTCCCGCGTCTGACTAGATGTTCATTCGACAGACCGCTAGCCTCGCCTCCATACAAATGTCGCAGATTTTGTGCTCAGTAATATAAAAGCCGAGTGATCGGCGAGGGTGTATTCGGCATAACTTGCAGAGCGGTGTTGTGGCGGCAAAGATTGCCGCCACAACACCGCTGGCGACTCGGGGGCTTGGGCTATCTCGGGCACGTCATGCGCTCGTGACATTGTGTGCCAATGACGCGTTCATGCGTATGCGTCATGTGGTCCTCCCGCTCGCGTGCCGAAGAGGGCAAGGAAAGAATTGGGCTTGCGAAGGCTACACGGGGCGAGCGGCAAGGGTTTCGAGCTCGACCCCTCGCATCATGGTTTCCCACCGCCTTAAAACATTGGTTTTCTCAGCTTCGAATGGACCAATTAAAAAAAGTCTTGTGGCATAATGCTTTTTACTGGGCGCGCAACAACATCCAGTGTCTAACTAAAATTCATATTGTCACCTGGTGAGGGGCCCCTTAAGGTGGGAAGTAAGCAGTTTTTTTCAATGCAACATCAGTGATCCTTCTTCGCCATTATAAAAAAAACCTGAGTTTTCATGACCCTACGCACTAAAAAAATGAAGTGAAAAGTACGACTTCTAAAGTTATGGGGCAGAATTGGCGCCCCCCCCCCTTTGTACGATAAGGCGGGGCCGTCGCCCCCCTGCGACCCTCGAACGCACGCCTATGCGAGCATGTCTCTGTATGGAAAAGCACCTACCTGAAGAGCACGAAAAGTGCTTCACGTTATGAAAATGAGCAACTGCAATTAGATGCGGAATATGTGCAAATTTCCATGGATGGGACAGCGGTGTCTGTGGGCGGAGCATGCATTTATTATGAGGTTACAACCAACAATAGCCACAGACAGCTTAGAATTCGCTGTGAAAAAGGAAAAAAAAGAAAACATTAAAAAATCCAGCCTGCTCCACTTCGCGAACGCGGTTCAAACAGAGAAGCTTATGACCATTCTTCGTCAGGCTATATTGTACTTCTGTTTCTTTCTTTTTTTCAAGTCTTCCGTTCGTTGACGCTTGCATTGGGCCTCTTTCGCGAACATCGCGGTTGGCTCAGCGACGGCATGCCCCTTCTAGCGTCAGATGTCGCTGATGCTCTCGTCGGGCGGCTTCTTCATCGGGAGAATGAAAAATGTTCGAAAGCGCGAGCTCCTCAACACTGATACTGACAGCCATTTTAGACTCCACTGCGTCTGAATGGTCCCTCATCTTGGCGCGTTTCTCTAAGGTTCACCCCTCGACATCCTACGCCCAGCTAAAAACTGGGCGTGGCTTGCACTGTGACGCAAGGCTTGAGACAGAGCGGAGCAGACTGAGACATTGCTGGTGCTGCCTCTCCAGGTTTTGCTCAGTTTTTGCTAAGTTTCACCAGTGTATGCCGGATATTGAGAGGTTAGGCTCAGTGTTGCTAGACATTGCTAAATCTTTGCTAAGTTTTGCTAGGCAATACTTAGTTTGGCTAAGTGTTTCGACGTTAAGCTAGCTTTTTCTATGTTTCGCCCGTCATTGCCAAGTTTTTGATAAGCATTGCCAAGGGTTGCTAGGCGATGCACAGACTCATGAAATCCCACTCACCACTCTAGGCCAGCCTTCAGTCTCGGTAGGTGCCCCGGCATCACAGACGAGTGCAGCGGTGCCGGGTTGCAGCCAGTAGTGCTCAGCTTCTGGTCGGGGCCAGCGAGGTGCCGATCAGTTCCGATGTGTCTCAAGCCTTGCGCTACTAGTGCAAACTACGTGTAGCGTTTTGAGCGGTGTAGTTGACCTTGCAACGCAAGGCCTAGATAGCTAGACAGCGAAGCGAGTGCGAAGCTATACACAGGTGCACCAGCGGTTGCTAGCCAACGCGATATGACGTCATCGCTCTGCGAGGTTTTTGACCATGACGGACGGGCTAACGCTCGGCTTGAACAGCTCCGCCGTAATATGGACCATCTGCAGACTTTTTCGTACAAACCAGTTTGAAGCACTGACGTGGCTCTGTCGTAGAATACATGACGGCAACGAAAAATGCCTGGGTTGATTTGGGCTCCAACCGCGTTCTCTTTTCACATTGTTACCGCGACAGCTAAGGCGGCGGAAAACGTCGTTGTTGTTTTGAGGCAATAGCAGAATTACACCGATAACTGTCGTGACCAGCACTGATTGCTCACGGCTGCGAAGTATGCATGACCTACCTTGTTTAGATGGTCACAATCAATATTGCGTAAATATTAGTTGATATGTATCCTTTCGTGCTTGATTTCGATTCTTTCCACGCGCAAGAAATTCCTATTTGTATTGTTTTAGATGTTTCAGTACTTGCAATTTAATTCTATAAGAAGGATTATAAATAATTCAGTGAACAACGAAATATAGAACACGCATTTGACATTCACCTGAAATTTGCAGTGGCTTTGATCAATACTCATGCGAAGTTTCAACGTCCATGCTTTTGGGTGCTCGCATATGGAAATTCCTTACGATTGTAATCAGTCACCGAGATTTGGTGATAGAAGGACAAATTATAAGAAACGTGTATCCGTATTGCAAACTGAAACTTCTTTTTTCCAGCCACAGTCTTCCTCACACACACCTTCTTATAGTTGTCAAGTACCCACACTGGGAGCACGTACGGCGTACAATCCCAGCTGCCGGCGTCATGATGAAGCGGTCCAACTCACAGCCTGGGCACGTCAATAATCGTCACGGAATAACATGTTCAAAACTGCGTCAGAGCAAACATTCATGCATGATACTACGTTGTTACCTTCCCATGAAAACTTGTGTTAAAAATAAAACAATATGATCTTCCTCACTGAAAAGTGCTTGATAATGGCACCTCGGCATTCTTTTGTTGGTCGGCCGTTAACGAAGTTTTTGTACAAAAGTCGCAAGGTATGTTAGAGCGATTTCCGCGAATGCCTTTGATGAGAGGTTGGACATGGGACGCCCAATTCGGCTCAAGCAGCGGTGAGCATGAATACTTCTTCCGGCTAGCCATATAAACCGTGGTCTCCAGTCAACTCAACTACAGTTTTTGTATAGAGTCCTGGCATTTCACCGACGATCAGAGGCAGCGATCCCCGAGATAGAGGTCACCGAAGCTAAAGTGGTGCACACAATGGCCGCCCTTCTGCTGGCCTTGGTGCTTCAGCACCGTCAATCTATAACGAACCCCCATGGAAACCAATAACTGTAGGTGCGCTGCCAGGCCACCTTCGTGACTTTGTTTGGCGGTTGGGCTGGGGCTTGCTGCCCGCTTGAAATCGGTTGCAGATGTTGGCAAGTGGTGCGCCTCTCCACGTGGTCCAACTGCACTGCGTCTGAAACTAACCGTCATGTGACCCGTAAATTCGAGGTGGCACGCGTCTTCTGACGCGCTGTTCATGCAGGCTTTCGTGGACAGGGTGTGCGACCATTCGTGGCCGATGCCGCATCTCCGCGCGGGCGCTTCTCAGCGCTTTTAATAATCGGGGCTGTTCAGCCTTTGGCGAAACAGATGCGAGGCCGTGGCTTCAAATTGGCTCCGGCGTGCTTTATGACCGATACTTGGTTGAATGAAACGCGAGATCCTCGCCTTCATCTCCGAGGGCCTCTTCTTCCTAGGGGAGCGCGAGTTTCTGCGGCATTGGTCGTGTCCCTTTGTTGACGTCCAGCACGAAAGGGTACACTTACTTTTCGACCGACGTGGTGCTAGTCTGCGCCTATAAAGTCGTTGTTCATGCTCTTGTCTGCCTACCCTCACTATCTGCGTTTATCACTTTCTTGCGTAACATATTGTGTTTCATTGCATCTATTGTATCATGGTATCCCTTGTTTCACGGTATCCCACTGAGTTCTTTTGCACTCCATGTCACATCTTAGTCATAAATATTAGAGTAATGATGTGTTCACTGCAAGATAGTGAGGATTGACGTGGCACATAGCTGTGCCGATGTGTATGTACCCCTGATTACCGAAATGTTATAGTTTTTGTTTTTGTACAATGTGGAAATAAACTTTTTCTAGACAGTTATACTACCCTACCGTTGTATCTGAGCTAGCAAAACAGAAATAAAGAGCATAGCCACACGTTTTTTTTTCATGTAGGCCTATTTATTCAACAACGACAAGTGATCCGGGTCGAACGATGCAAGTCATGGCAAAGAACACTGACCGCTATATTATAGGCTTCATAAAAAACATAAAAGTATATAAGCATGCTTTAAAATGTTTGAAATGGCCGCGGAAATAAAATGCTCAAAAGTGCTTTACAGCAAAACATGACCCATGATATTAAGTTGTTGCCCTCTCACTATAGGAGTGCGCGGGGTTCGCCATCAGGGGAGGGGCGAAGGTTCATCGCGACGCACCCCCCCCTACTAATTCGCTGTACAAGGCAGATTTCGCGCCCCACGTCTTTGGTGACTCAAGGGGCGCCGTCACACCTCCCCCCCCCCCCCCCCACCACCTTGTGCGCACGCCTATGCCTCTCAAGACGCACTTCTAGCTAAACTTAAGTAAAGGGATCTTTTTTTAACGGAGATTGACTTCATAATGCTGTCCTGGCTTTTTTGTTTATCAGAGGCCAAAATACTTCTGTGGAACTCGCAAGGTTTGTTGTAGTGATTGCTGCGCGTGCGTTTGATGCGATGTAGGAGATGTCACGTCTATGGCTCCAGCAGTAGTATTCCGCGTTCAACTCTTGTGCTAGCACAGCACACCGTACTTTCAATGGTAAGGTACAGCTGCATACGTTTCTCCTCCGGTAAGGTTCTCTAGAAACTAATTGACTTCTCGTGCTAAATAGATTGTGCTTGCATTCAACTGCGACAACTTTACAGACACCCGCATACAGCTCTTCCACAGTAAGGCACAAATTAAGCTAGCTCATTTCACTTTTTCTAGCAAACCCGACATTCTAGACACTGATTTCAATCGCTCCCACGACAACAACAGTTCCATAGTTAAGTACATAGTTTTATGTACCTCAGTCCACAAATAGGGCTAAGGCAATGAAAATAAATATTTAAACAAACAAAGAAATAAACAGTATTCTTAGTAGCAGCACTGTGCTCGCACCCAGTTGAAGCTCCGCCCGACAATGAACTGTCCGCGAAATCGGCTTCCTATGACCTTCACAGTGGCACGAACACAGAGGGTCACTCTTCTTGCTCCTGCAAGCATATCCGGTCGAACACTTCCTTCCTGTTTTATGACTATCCCGAACATGTCTTCTAAAAAGAAATGACGGTTCTGGTTTAAGTTAAGAGTTATAGTGGATACATTTGATATGGTGGCGTAACTTAACCCTATATGAGGGCCAAAGAACTCTCAGGAGAGTTTTTGAGAATTAATTTATTGAGTTCACTGAAACATTTTGAGCGGCTGGGATCTGTGCAACACTTGACGGAGGAGATCTCTACCAGGCGCTTCTCTCTTCGTGGCCTCTGAGATCCGTTTCGGCAGCGCGGGAAACACTATATTAACCGAAATCCAAAAAACGGCAGGAAATGGAAGATGGAAGCAGCGATGAAAAAATCCGTAAACAGGGGGTGGGTGCTCGACCCGACGTTTCGACAAGTGGACGTCTTCTTCAAGGCTGGAACTTCAGCCTTGAGGTTCCAGCCTTGAAGAAGGCAAGTCAACTTGTCGACACGTCGGCTCGAGCACCCACCCCCTGTTTATGTTAATCGAAGGAATACACCAGGATTCTGAGAAATTGCAGCGCGAGAAACACACGGACGCATTGAAAACGACAAGGACGTGGGCTGAACTTGCAACAACTTTTATTGTAAAAATTACACACACATACATAATTCCTGCGCGACACGGACATCATCAACTACTCTTGCGTAAGGACGCCGTGTCTTCATCTGAGAGGTGTATGGATGGCAGGCTTACACATCCCTCCCTGTGATAGGAAATACGTTCTCCTTCTACGATTTCTCGAGTAATGCGCGTTTTTGCTCTTAAACACAAGAGTGCTTTAGGTGGGATGACCACTCTTGGCAGTTTATATACAATGGCCAGGCAGGAAACCATCAAAATCTTTTGCCCTGCGAGCATTTTTCACGTTGTTGGCATGCTCTCTGAAACTATCGTTCACGCATCTTTCAGTTTGGCCAGCATACACTTTTCCGCACTTTAAAGGAATTTCGTACATCACCCCTTCTGCGCATCCAACAAATGGCCGTGAGTGCTTTATACCGCAGACATGCTGCATCCTTGCCTCCGGGTCAGCCATTCTGCAGAGATTAGACAGCCTGTGCAGTGCCCTGAGTATGACTCGCGTCATACCGGTGGACCAACATTTCCAGATTGCGTGAAAGCTTGTGCACGCACATAGAAAGAGAGAGAGAGAGTGAAAGAGTTAATAAAAGGAGGAAAAAGGGCAAGGAGGTCACCCAGAATAAGTTACCACAGCTACCTTCTGTCTGAACGGTGCGCTGGCTTCACACGTTTAATAAGGGTGACTGCGCATTTTCTCGAGAAGACTTTCTGCAATCGAAATGAGAAGGGGCGGGGTATACTCAGTGTTGAGCAGTCTTTCAATGTGAAACTATGACTTCTCAAAAGTCTTCGTGTGCGTGCGTGTGCGTCTCTGTCTCTGTGTGCGCATGTGTGTTTGTGTTTTGCGCTGTAATTTTGCCAACATTATGTACCAAAAAATCTAACTCGCCACTTTAATGCACCAAGGTACACGAATTCCTACGTGCGAGTGCCACTACCAGACACCTTACACAAGGATTAGAGTCGCCTCCACATTCTGTTTTTTTTTCGTGAGGAGATTTTGTTTATAAGACATTCACTTAAGGCCGAAAGGTCAGGTTGGGCACGGCCTCAGCAAAGGGGATGCAGTGATCGCCAATTGGCATCGCGAACCTGGTAGTGTTCACTCAATCGAAATGCGCGACAATGTGTGGGGTAGACAGTATTGTTACGGAAGGTCCTGTCATTCCGAACAAACAATAAAACACATATTTCGATTTAATCTTTAATTTTCGCCTACCGTTAGTCCTTGAGCATGCTTAGGAAAGTCGGAAATCTGCACTGCAATTACATCTTCAAAATGCACTTAAGACAAAATATAACCCATAACACTTCGTCGTTGCCCTCTGAAGACGCATTTCAAGCAAACATTAGATTAAAGAAAGCTTTATCACGGATAATGACTTAACGATGTCGCTTCAGAATTTTCGTAGATCAGAAGTTGGCGACATACTTGTGTAAAACTCGCAAAGTTTGTAAGAGCGATAACTGTGGCTCTGTTTTTTGAGATGTAGGAGATGCCATGCATGCTTTGGCTCCAGCGACAGTACGTTGACCTGTGTGGTGATTTTTATTCAGCAGTCGAGAAGGATAGCCAGTAGACCATCGTGGCGGGTTATTATTAAAGAGTTCGTCATCTCTACTTCAAGTATTACGTTTCCTCGAGCAGCTATGTCGGCATCTCTGTCTGCGAACACGCGCCCATCTATGGTACCAGCAACTAATGCTGGAATCACATGCCGCGTTTGAATAATGTTACATATAACATTATTCATATATAACGTTACACACAACATTACATTTATTACGTTTAATTCATATAACATTACATATAAATGCTTACAAAAAGCTTTAAAAAAAAACATGACTGATGCCTCCGTCATAGGAATCGGTATAGCACGAAAGTGAGACGTGTCTACACAGAAGTAGTGCTTATCGTGTAGGAGGGAAACCGGGTATCCATATAAGAGCTTGTACAATGTCTATTCGTGCTTGGCAGCTATAGCACCGATTGGCGTGGATGCACCCATGTTGACGCCTAGTTTGCAGAGGTTTTAGCTTGAGCCGCAAACGCGTTCGTCCCGCTGGCCTCTGTCTCGCTCCACCAAGGCACGACATTCGCCCGTCGAAGTCGTGTCCTTTCTGCAACGCGTATTGCAGAAGTTTTGCTGGTCGGTGCTCTCGCAGTCGAAGTAGTCGTCGGTGGAGAAACCCCGTTGGTGCATGTGGAAGCTGCACTACCCGATGAGCAGGTGTACGCTGACACGAAGCGAATGGCAAAGAACGTAATTGCGTCTAGAGTGCCTCGGCGACGCCAGCGCGGCCATGCAGTGTCCCTCGCTAGTATCTAGACGCTTTAACCATGACATCCGATATCGCGCACAATCTCCGAGTAAGCACTAGTAAGACGCAATACTTCTTTTCAGCTCTCACAGACGGCGGCACTGCCCCTCTCCTCCCCGCCTATCTACACCGTCAGCGGAGAGCACCGTGCGAGAGAGAATGTGTGAAAGATAAAGGCGCGTTTGTGCTGTGTCTAGCATGTCAGGTAGCTTAGTTGGTTAAGCATCGGGCGCTTACCGTCGCGCCCGCGACGTCGTGGGTTCGATTCCCAGCGGCAGATCTTTTTCTTGGTTTTTTCTTTCTCACCCGTTGGCGTCCATTTTATGAACGTCATATCCGGTAACGGAAGTACTTGGTGGACCACGGCATAAAACACTTTCGTGTCAAAAACATCGAAAGGCAATGGCCTGACTAAGAGGGGCATCAGCTTCGCTGTTTCGACGGCTTTCAGGAGCTGGCTGGATTTTCTTTAACTTGTTGACATGCGATGGGCCTCAGCTCCTGCCACCTGCCACAGGGGTATGCCATCCTAATGACTGATTTTACTTTACTTTTATGTTTTGATGTGGCTTGTTCATGTATGTGTCATTCTAGTTGTAATGTTGCCATGTGTTTCTACAACTAAACTGTCTCATTCTACCATGTACCGTCGTCGTCAGCGTAGTAGTAGCAGTAATAGCCGTCACGCAGGTCGCGTGACCAGAGTGTGGGGGTGGGGGGGGCGAATAGATCAGTAATTAAAACACAATGATAATGCTCGAAATAATGACGATGATGCTAAAAGGTGATGATTGTTACCGGAATGATGATGAAGCTCACTGGTGATACTGATAGGAAAAATGACGGTAATCTTGCTCGCTCAATCGCATACACACGCGCGCTTACAGCCTCGCTCTAAGGTGTAACCGCATGGCGCGATTTGAGGCGCGATTGACACGTGGTCGGAGGGACGCGCGCGTTTATTTGACTAGCGCCATCGCAAAATCGCGCCTCTGCACCTTCCTACTCGGAGTGGAAAAAAAATCCAGACAACTCCACTTCTCGAACACTGTCGAAACAGCGAATCTTGTGCCCGTCATTCATGAGGCTGTATCGTACTTATCTGTTTTTCAAGTCTGCCCTGCGCTGGCGGTTAGCCTTGGCCTTCCTTGCACGAACATCGCGGCTTGCTCGGCGACGACGTGCCCTTTCTCGCGTCAGCTGTCGGTGACGCTCAATTCGGGTGGCTGCTTCATCGGAAGAACGAGAAACGTTATCCATACTGAAAGCGCAAATTCCTGAGCACCGACACTGACACGCAATTTTACGCTACATTGCGCCTCACCGTCACACCATCTTGGCGCGTTTCTCGAAGGTTCACCCCTCGACATCCTCCGCCGTTGCACTCGCATCTCGCAGCACGCCCTCGCGTATCGCATCATGCCCTCGCCTCTCGCATTGCGGCGCAGCCCTCCCCTTCCTATCGAGCCTGGAAGGAAGGAAAACGGGAGAGAGGAAAGACAGGGATGTTAACCAGTTTGGCATAACCGGTATGCTAACCCTGTACATGGGGAAGGGATGGGGGAGATTGAAAGAAGAGTAAAGAAAGAGAGAAAGAGAGGGGAACACACACGCACACACATAACTTCACAGCGCAGAGCGGCCGTCTTGTGCGGTAGGCGGCATCATTAAAACGTCTACAGCCGCTCGTGTAAGTCCGTAGTCCTTAGGAATTTGAGCAATGCCTTGGTTGCTTGAATTCTCGATGACTTATCAGGATGACATTGGAGAATTGTTTCTAGTGTCAACGGTCTGTTGTGAATACGAGCGAGAGCGAATATCAGGGATCGTCTCTGCGCAGCGTAGCGAGGACAGTCGCAGAAGATATGTTGCAAGGTCTCCTCGGTGCCGCAGGCGTCGCAAAGAGCGTTGTCGGCCATCCCTATTCGAAACGAATATGACTTCGTGAAAGCCACTCTTAGCCATAAGCGGCATAGCAGAGTGGCCTCTCTTCGGCGGAGTCCAGTTGGTATTTGAAGTCGCCGCAACTCGTTTAGGTGGTGTTGCCGATAGTTTTGGCCTCTTGAGGTATTCGGTGTTGAGTGCGAAATATTCTTTGCGATCCTTTGAAGCATGGCAGCAGCATCAGACCTTGAAAGGGGTATAGCCTCTTCCTTGTCGCCTTGCAAAGCTGACCGAGCAGCATTATCGGCATGTTCGTTGCCAAGCACGCCGCAGTGACTTGGCCTGACTCTCGCCACAATGCAAGGCCACAGACCACGAGATTAGTTCTACGCCGACGCCGGACATGAAAGCCTCGACTGAGAACACCTTCGCTGTTAAAAAAGATGCTTTTGCAAAATCAACGAATATGAATGAATCTATTAATTTATAATCTGCCATGAATGGCTTCCTGCAGATCAGTCATCAATTCAAATAGTTGTGTTTCACAAGAACGAACACGAAGGAAACAATGCTGGTTACTGTTCAGAGATCATTGTGCTAACAACAGAGGTCAGTGAACAGAGATCGTTCTGTTAAGATTACGCGCCGGACGCGATCGAATAGTCAAGTTTATTCTATTCCTTACGGGAGCACCAGCGACAACGCTGCAAGGTTAGATGACTGATGTATAAGAGACGACGCGTTCCACCGACGATCAGATTACTCGACGGCCGACGACTGTTCTCGCCGCTATCAGTGCGCAGCCTGTAAAGGCTCTGATATACTCCAGCGTAACGTCGACGCGCGCGTGCGCGCGTCACGGCGACGTTACGTCAGCAAAAAACAGCCCTCTATAGTCCGGCGTCGGCTGACCACCGACGCGGTCGACGGCTGCTGGCGCGCTCGGGCGTCGCTCGGCGCCGAATAGATCCTGCTGCATTTCGCGCCAGCCGCGCCGGACTCGCATGTACAGAAACCTGCTTCGCGGGCTGTTTCGTCGGTTCCCGACAGGTGGCGCGGACGTTATTCGCTTTACTGCGCATGCGCTCCTCTAGATACGATCGCACCGGCGCGTTGGAGCCGGCTCGACTGTAGCGGAGACCGATTTGCGCCTGGCGTAGCGTCGCCGGCTCGGCGTGACGAAGCGCAACGTCCTCGCGGGCGCTCGCGTCGGACGTCGGAGTATAACAGAGCCTTAAGGCTTGTATTTTGAGTTTTGATCTTCTGGGCACAAGTTGGTTGACCCAAATAAAGAGTTCCTTATTTCCCAGGCTTGCTGCAGCATTCTTCACCCTCACAACCACGTGGCAATACACTCGATAGTGGTGTGAAGGATGATGAATAAAGAAAAAAAAAGACCGTGATGAATAAAGAAAAAAAAAGACCGTGGCGCAGTGGATAGCGTGCCCGGCATCTGTTGTTGCGGACTGAGTGGTCATGGGTTCGATGCCCGTTGACGGTACCTTTTTTTCTTTGCCAACTGAATTTTTTCGACGTCATTTCCGTGACGGAAATACGTCACTGAAGTCTTGGTGGATCCCGGCATAAAACACTTTCGTGTTAAAAAAAACAACCAGGCGTCACACAATGCGAATTGCTTAAATCTTTTCCACAAACCACACAATCTAGCTACTCGTGACGCTAATTCACTCCAACGATAGAAAGTAGTCCCATCGTTGAGTACATAATTTCACAAGGTACATCCCTCAATTAGGGCTGCAGTATATAAAATCAACGAGTCAGTCACTCAATCACTCAATCAATCAGTCAAATCAAACAATCAATCATTAATAGCGCCTACCTTGATTGAACTGTACGGGTGGGTGGTTAAAATCTTCCAACCGATTACAATGGCTCAGGTAGCACAGCCATGATTGCCGCCAGCCTCAGCATCAACAAGTGTACATAATGAGTCGCAGATGTGTAGAGGGCTCCTTGCGTCTCCGCAGAATAGTGAGTAATGGCATAGTGCCTGCTTCCTTACTTCATAAAAATTACGGTTACTTAGGGCGTAGTGTGTACCTCGCAGCTGTACTTGCCGTAGTCGCCCCAAGAGAGATTAGAAAGGCCCCTCGTCTAGCTTTCGTTATGGCTGTGCTGCCATGCTACGCGCAGGCCTGGCGTTTTCTCTTCCAAGCATATCCTATCGAACATATCCGATCTAATATGGACAAAATGTCGTTAAAGAACAGAAATCGATGGTTCTGCTTCAGGTTAAGTGTAATATTGGATACATACAGCATGGTAGTATAGTCTAACTTAATATAAGGGCCAACCAGCTATCAGGATAATTACTAAAATATTGAATAAATTCATTGAAAGATTGTGAAAATTGGGATGACTGCGGCACCTAGTGGAGGAGACGCGTTTTTTTTTTGACACGGCCTCTGAGATCCGCTTCGCCAGCCCACGAAACATTAATCAACACAAGGAGTACACCAGGGCACGAAAACGCCGACGTACGAGTGCCACTACCGGAGATCTAAGTTCAGGATTAGGGTGAAGCCCAGAATTCCTTTTTTTTTGCGTGAGGATATTCATCGAAAAAAAAAAACGGTTGAACCTTCCGTCATATGAATCGGTATAACACGAAAGTAAGACGTGTCCTTACAGAAGTAGTTGCATCTTTTCTGTACAATGATATAAGAGAGCTAGCTCCATGTCTATTGGTGTTTTCTATTCCAAGCATATCCTATCGAACATATCCGATGTAATATGTACAAACTGTCGTTAAAAAACAGATATCGATGGTTCTGCTTCAGGTTAAGTGTAATATTGGATACATACAGCATGGTAGCATAGTCTCCGCTTAAAGTGGATGCACCCAAGTTGACGCATGGAGGCACATCTTCGTCCCGACGACTGACGTCCATGACCAACAATTAGACAAACCTTTGTGGTAGCTCTAGTAGTTACCGGTGAGAGCGTAATCAGAGAAAGCGGTGTGACAGCCAGAAGAGCGTCGACTAAGGTCGCCATTCCGTGGAATGTTAGAGTAAACGGAACACCACTGCAGGACTAGAGGAAAACCAGCGCCTCCTCTATTTTTCTGTGCCTGGGCGAAGGGGCGGAGCTCAATAGGAACCGATCGTCGGTGTTAGTGCGGCTTTTCGCCGCCGGGCGCCGCCTCCGTAGTAGACCCGCCGTCGGGCGTCGCTCGCGGAAACGAATGCCGTGGCTGCATTCAAAGCTGCTATATGGTTCAGTTTTCGGCTGTATTCGCGTTCTTTAAAGTATTATGAAAACTTGTAAACTGGAATCATGAAGCATTTGTCGTTCTAGGCAACGAGCCCATTTCGAAGGCATGTGTCTTTCGCGGCTATTTGATCGAGACGCTCGCGCGTCGTCTGCTAGCCCGATACCAGAGAGCGCATACCAGTGATGCGCGGAAAATTGGTTTATCACCGTTACGTTCGCTTGACTGAGAGTCGGTTTTTGACTGTCTCAAAGTCGATTTCCGAAAGCAGCATTTGCCAAGAGTTAATACTGAACGCTTGGGCGCTTAAAGTTCCCCGATACGTGCTGCCGTCTACTGGTGTAGGACTCTACACGCAGGCCAGGAGTTCATGCGCTAAATAATATAAAATGTCACTAGACTGCTTCCAGGGATATACGTGATCGGCCGTGATCAGTCGTGATAGTTTGGCGCGTTATTACCGAGTTCGGTGAAATTCTCTCGTACCAGCACCGTGAAAACATTATAGCACGACCCGCGTGTTTAAAAGCAAACACTTTTTCACGGCGACGAGGCATTCTAGAAATAGCCGCAAGCGATGATCTCGTACAGTAAACAGTCAAGGAATAGCAGCGCAACGACACGAGGCTTGCATGATTGAAGCGTAAGATCACGTAGCGAAACGCGAATCCTTCAAACATGTAATCAACGCGCACGGCGACCGGTTTTACAGTGGTGTATGTAAGTGCGCTCAAAGCACAAAACATACCTGCTTGTCGCGTACCTGGTTGATCACCCTCGCTCTGCCAACACGCCGTCCGGGCTATCGGTTCCTGCATAACAGAGTCCATGCAATGAAGTAACGAAGTTACGTAGTTCTGCGACCTTTTTCAACTTACCTAAGTTTGCCATTTGCACTCTTCACAGTCGCTCGTGAAAATGCTTACGCTCCGGCTCCTGCGGAAACCGCGGTCGCCGCTTGTCAAAACAGTGGGATGCGGATTGTCTTCGGAAGTGCACTCGATAATGAATCACGCGATCAACGGGAGTTATAAATGAACGAAGCAAGAAAGCACTTTTGCGCGCGGACACAACGCTGCGCGTCCGATGAGGCTGTTTTAAACGGCAACGAACGACGACCATCTTCTGCCACTGGATCAATGCAGAACGCCCCGACACGCGGAAAATGCCCAGTCGACGAATGTCGAGTACGCGTAAGCACATAATAAACGCACACAATATCTATCAAAACGATAAATATGTAAGCGCGGGCACAGGTGTTCACGGGAAGCAGGTGGTGCTCCTGCAGTACAACGAGGCCTGTTGCAACTGTTGGCTTACAGGCTTAACCAAAAAGAATATAGGTGGCAGCAGTGTCGTAATATCATAAAGGTCATTAGTGTAATATAAATAAAACGTACCTATGTCTTTTCACCCAAGTTTAGGTGCAGCTGCATTATTTGGTTGTTATTTATATTTAGCTTTGCAGCTATACCTATTGTGGCTGGCATATTAGAGAAAATTTCTAAGCTCACACCCGAAGCGACCGTTATCTCTGAGTCTCTGCAAAGCAGCGCTGCAAAATGCAGATCTCAATGTTTTTGTGTACTACAGCTTCCGAACACACTTTTGTTTCATAGTTAGATGCTTTGCCGGTGTGTAGAGAGGAATGAATAGCATACATTCCCGCACAATAAAAGAGAAACGGTGTACCTGACCAGGTGCCCATTCCTCTACTTTCTCTGCGTAGCAGCTTCAGACTAATTCATTGCCCTGCCTTTACATCCTCCATCTCTTCCACCGCACACAATACCCTCATACTGCCCCTATTGTGGAACGAAGCCCACGGTGTATCAGAGCACCTGGGAACGTCCACAACCACCGGGCTGCCGCCCTATTCCTTCACCCTCACAATCCTCCTGGGAGACTGCGCTGACCAGCTCAGAGCCGCAGGAGCAGCGTCGGCTGATCGAGCGGGCACGTGGTGTGGCGCGAGCCAATGGGGCCCTGAACTAAGGGCTGCACCCAACGAGGATGATCCGTGAGGCCTCCACAAACAAAAGTTTTATCTCTCTCTATGCGTAGCAGCGAGTGTTGTAACAGCAAGCAGAAGCGTCAGCTGTAGGATCGGAGGCATGGGTGCGCAACTCCCCCTCCCTTCTCCATCACTCGCCGGAACATATCAACATACCAACGAGGAATGGGTAGGTAAGGGAGACGGGGTGCGCTTACGTTGGCAGCCACTGTTCCCAGCCATATTTTTGTTGTCAGCGTGTAGCTGATACTTAAGTAAACTTTCAAATTCTGACAACAACGATGTGACAAGTTTATCTCCTCTGCTCTCCTCAATGTACACTGTTCAGCTGGTCCAATCCACCATCCTACGGACAAATGGAAAACTGACGCTTCTGTGTAATTGTTCGGGGTATCACCTTACCACATGCGATCGACACTATGCTTGTTATTCAATGAGTGAACGCTTCGCTATATCCGGTGGACAAACTTCAACGTATATTGAGGTATAGTACCTTGTTGTACAACAAGGTACATGAGTACTTTGTATCTTTTTGTTCTGGTGCATACGCATTCCAGGCGGCTTTCCCGGCAAATTTGTATTTAAATCATGCACATGTGATGACACTGGTCAGTGTAGCCTATGTATTTACTATGCGTGTCATCCGACGGTGCCCAGTTAATTATTGCGTAAGAATAACCTCGCTCCTTCTCTCCCACCAAAACGAAAAACGCTACACTCTTGCATTGAAAATAGTGTTGCGCAATAAACATAGTTATAAAAAAAATCCGGCAGATGCCACGCACTGTGGGAATCGATGTAATGCGAAGCAGCCAGCAAAGAGCTGCATACATCGCTTTGTTTATTTTTGAACCGAATGAAATCATTCATGCCATGGCATCTAGTTCACTATATATCGCATGTTTGCCATGCACGCGTGCATGCACAATATGGTATATACCATGCCAATGAAACGCATATCCTGGCATATACACTGCATGACCGGTGATTTATGTTCCTCACGCACTCCTGTCATGCAGTACCAATTTTGGTATATATCCATTTATCTAAACGGCCGGAAGCGCACCATAACAGTGTCATGTAAATCATACCGTACATGACATGCATAACATAATTCGCATGTTAGGACCTGTCATTTATGTTCGTCATACAGTCAGATCGCACAATGGCAATTTTGGTGTATATCAAACGAGCGAAATGGCCGCGAGTCCACCATGAGCGTGGCGTGTAAATCATGCCATACATGACATGCATGTCATGGTTTTCATGTTACCACCTGTCATTTACGTTCGGCATACATTCGCGTCACACAATGCCAATTTTGGTGTATATCAAGCTAGTGAAACGTCCGCGAATGCACCATGAGCGTGGCATGTAAATCATGACATGCATATCATGGTTTTCATGTTACCACCTGCTATTCATGTTCTTCATACAGTCACATCGCGCAATACCAATTTTGGTGCATATCAATCTAGCGAAACGGCCGCGAGCGCACCATGAGCGTTCCACGTAAATCATGTCGTACATGACACGCATGCCATGATTTCCATGGTACCACCTCTAATTTACGTTCGTCATACAGTCGCGTCGTGCAATACCAATTTTGGTGTATATCGAGCCCGCGAAACGGCCGCGAATGCGTCATGAGCGTGGCATGTAAATCATGACATACATGACATGCACGTCATGGTTATCATGTTACCACCTGTTATACATGTTCTTCATAGAGTCACATCGCGCAATACCAATTTCAGTGTATATCAACCTAGCGAAACGGCCGCGAGTGCGTGATGAGCGTGGCATGTAAATCATGACGTGCATGACACGCGTGACGTGATTTTCATGTTACCACCTCTAATTTACGTTCGTCATACAGTCGCGTCGCGCAATACTAATTTTGGTATATATCAAGCCAGCGAAACGGCCGCGAATGCACCATGAGCGTGGCATGTAAACCATGACATACATGACATGCATGTCATGGTTTTCATGTTACCACCTATACTTTACGTTCGTCATACAGTCGCGTCGCGCAATACCAATTTTGGTATATATCAAGCCAGCGAAACGGCCGCGAATGCACCATGAGCGTGGCATGTAAATCATGACATACATGACATGCATGTCATGGTTTTCATGTTACCACCTATACTTTACGTACGACATACAGTCGCGTCGCGCAATACTAATTTTGGTATATATCAAGCCAGCGAAACGGCCGCGAATGCACCATGAGCGTGGCATGTAAATCATGACATACATGACATGCATGTCATGGTTTTCATGTTACCACCTATACTTTACGTACGACATACAGTCGCGTCGCGAATACTAATTTTGGTATATATCAAGCCAGCGAAACGGCCGCGAATGCACCATGAGCGTGGCATGTAAATCATGACATACATGACATGCATGTCATGGTTTTCATGTTACCACCTATACTTTACGTTCGTCATACAGTCGCGTCGCGCAATACCAATTTTGGTATATATCAAGCCAGCGAAACGGCCGCGAATGCACCATGAGCGTGGCATGTAAATCATGACATACATGACATGCATGTCATGGTTTTCATGTTACCACCTATACTTTACGTACGACATACAGTCGCGTCGCGAATACTAATTTTGGTATATATCAAGCCAGCGAAACGGCCGCGAATGCACCATGAGCGTGGCATGTAAATCATGACATACATGACATGCATGTCATGGTTTTCATGTTACCACCTATACTTTACGTACGACATACAGTCGCGTCGCGCAATACTAATTTTGGTATATATCAAGCCAGCGAAACGGCCGCGAATGCACCATGAGCGTGGCATGTAAATCATGACATACATGATATGCATGTCATGGTTTTCATGTTACCACCTATACTTTACGTACGACATACAGTCGCGTCGCGCAATACTAATTTTGGTATATATCAAGCCAGCGAAACGGCCGCGAATGCACCATGAGCGTGGCATGTAAATCATGACATACATGACATGCATGTCATGGTTTTCATGTTACCACCTATACTTTACGTACGACATACAGTCGCGTCGCGCAATACTAATTTTGGTATATATCAAGCCAGCGAAACGGCCGCGAATGCACCATGAGCGTGGCATGTAAATCATGACATACATGACATGCATGTCATGGTTTTCATGTTACCACCTATACTTTACGTACGACATACAGTCGCGTCGCGCAATACTAATTTTGGTATATATCAAGCCAGCGAAACGGCCGCGAATGCACCATGAGCGTGGCATGTAAATCATGACATACATGACATGCATGTCATGGTTTTCATGTTACCACCTATACTTTACGTACGACATACAGTCGCGTCGCGCAATACTAATTTTGGTATATATCAAGCCAGCGAAACGGCCGCGAATGCACCATGAGCGTGGCATGTAAATCATGACATACATGACATGCATGTCATGGTTTTCATGTTACCACCTATACTTTACGTACGACATACAGTCGCGTCGCGCAATACTAATTTTGGTATATATCAAGCCAGCGAAACGGCCGCGAATGCACCATGAGCGTGGCATGTAAATCATGACATACATGACATGCATGTCATGGTTTTCATGTTACCACCTATACTTTACGTACGACATACAGTCGCGTCGCGCAATACTAATTTTGGTATATATCAAGCCAGCGAAACGGCCGCGAATGCACCATGAGCGTGGCATGTAAATCATGACATACATGACATGCATGTCATGGTTTTCATGTTACCACCTATACTTTACGTACGACATACAGTCGCGTCGCGCAATACTAATTTTGGTATATATCAAGCCAGCGAAACGGCCGCGAATGCACCATGAGCGTGGCATGTAAATCATGACATACATGACATGCATGTCATGGTTTTCATGTTACCACCTATAGGGAACCCAAGCTCAAGTTTGCGGCGCGACGACAGCGCCGCGCCAGCCGCGCTGCGGCTCTGTCGGACAACACTGAACCGTCGCGCGGCCGACTCAGCCCCTTTCACGGTAGCGGTAGCGCACGTGCGCTCGCGTTCTTCTCTCGGTGCGGGTAACTGTGGGGCCGTCAGCTCGGCACGTTGAACCGAGAGGCTTGCTGTGCGAAGCTGCGCATTTCCACGATGGCAGAAGCGACCCCGCGGAAGCGCAAGCGTGGTCCGAAGTATTGCGGTTTAGTCGCCAGCCACAACAGTGCAGACAAGGCACACGATTCACGTGTTAAACTGTATCGGTTCCCGGGCGTGTCGCACGAGAAATAAAGGCGGCAAGCGTGGATAGCTGACAGCGCTGTCTCGCCTTCTATTTTGGCTGTCTGAGTTCATCGCTTTCGTTCGTTCCGACTACCTGAATCGGTAAGTAACGGGGCGCATGCACGCAGCGACTACAGTAATGATTACTCGCTGTCTTCTCGCATTGTTAAAGTCCAGTTACGGTTGTAGGTGAAGCAACTTTGTGTTTTGATTCCCCGTGTTCGTGAGACCTACCCGTCGTTGTTGAACGTTCACATTCGCGTTATACCGTTAGCGTTGCGCGGTTGGTTGAATTCAACTGAACTCCGCACATTGTCAGAAGTTCGGCGCCTGCATTTCACGCGTCGGGAAGGCTGCTTTATCACGTCGGAACGGACGTCTGTGCATTTTCAGCAAGCTTTGACATCGTTCTGCAGGTTTGCTTTGTTTTTGTCACTTCATTGGGGTGATATATATTTAAGCCGCTAAATATAACTGGCACTTCATACATGCTCTGCAATTGCAACCTTGAATTAACCACCTTCTGACTTTGTGCGATTTTCTAGCCGCGTTTGCGCAACAGGTTTTATACGCCTGTCAAGTCGATATCATAAAAAGAGACTGCAAGCATGACGCGAGAGCCGAAAAAACGAGGCGAGCAGTTCATCTTGCTTCACAGTGGTTGAAGCTCAGCTAGCTGCCTCGCGTCTTAATCGGCGGGTGATTCTCCAGCGGCACGGAGGACTTGACTCTAACCTTCTCAGGAAGCAGTGCCATGGCCGTATAATCTTTTTTTCGCACGCCGCAAACGTTTGTTCACGAAAGTACACGGCTGCTACTGTAAGCACGCCATATCAAAACAACAATCATATGATTCGTAGTCCACGCCGCAGAACATCGATAGCGTGTACGGCTTCATTTCGGAGTGCATGTGGACCATTATTCATCTTTAACGTGACAGAATGAGACTTACCTCGAGGTATACGTCCTACACGGTGTAATCGCGACTTGGGAAATGCATTTCGCTTTGAGTCGGGCGTGGTTGTCGTCGATCGTCTGCTCTTCACCGTTAACGTGATTGACGAGCTTTCCTCATTTTATCAAGTTCGCTTTGCGGAAGTGCCAGTCAAGCTTGAAGATCCTTTTGAAGCCGCACTGCACGCGGTACGTTGTGGACGCCGCAAGTGCACCGCGAGAGCTCTGCACGTGCACGGAAGCGAGCGGCAACGCGGTGGCGAGAAGGGAAAGCGCTCGCTGATCACGCCCCAGTTTCTCTTTTTCTGCCAGAGATGGCGCTGCCTGTCAAGAGCAGCAGCGCCGCTAAGCGTTGCTTGGGAAGCCTATACTTTACGTACGACATACAGTCGCGTCGCGCAATACTAATTTTGGTATATATCAAGCCAGCGAAACGGCCGCGAATGCACCATGAGCGTGGCATGTAAATCATGACATACATGACATGCATGTCATGGTTTTCATGTTACCACCTATACTTTACGTACGACATACAGTCGCGTCGCGCAATACTAATTTTGGTGTATATCAAGCCCGCGAAACGTCCACGAATGCACCATGAGCGTGGTATGTAAATCATGACATGCACGTCATGGTTTTCATGTTACCACCTGTTATTTATGTTCTTGATACAGTCACATCGCGCAATACTAATTTTGGTGTATATCAACCTAGCGAAACGGCCGCGATTGCATCATGAGCGTGGCATGTAAATTATGTCGTGCATGACACGCGTGTCATGATTTTCATGTTACCACCTCTAATTTACGTTCGTCATACAGTCGCGTCGCGCAATACCAATTTTGGTGTATATCAACCTAGCGAAACGGCCGCGAGTGCGTCATGAGCGTGGCATGTAAATCATGACGTGCATGACACGCGTGTCATGATTTTCATGTTACCACGTGTCAGTTATGTTCGTCATGTCGAAATGTCTCGTCATAGCAGTTTTCGTATATATCCATTCATTTAAACGGCCGCGAGCGTCCCGAGACCATGTCATGTAAATCTTGGCGCACATGACATGCGTGTCATGATTTGCACGTTAGGAGCTGTCATTATGTTCGCCATGAACTCTTGTCACGTCACACTAGTTATGGTATATATGAAATTAACGGAACGGCCGCAAGAGCGCCGAGGCCGTGGAATGTAAATCATGCTGTTCATGACATGCATGTCATGATTTTCGTGTTATGACCTGTCATTTATGTTCGTAATACGGTCATGTTATTCCATACCAATTTTGGTATACATCCGATTAACGAAACGGCCAGGAGAGCACAATGTCGTAGGCGGCTAGATAGATAGATAGATAGATAGATAGATAGATAGATAGATAGATAGATAGATAGATAGATAGATAGATAGATAGATAGATAGATAGATAGATAGATACGCTCAAACTCGCAGAAGTTCGCTAAGAAATGCTTCGCATTTAAAACATTGCGCGGTGTCAAACCTCTCCTCGACCCACTCACAACCCCTTTCACCCACTGACAACATGCTACTCTAGATGCGGCCGAACCTCCTTCCTTTACACGTCAGAAGTGGACGTCTGTGTGCACGTACGCAAGTAGTAACGTTTACTAACCCGCCACCTAGGTACTTAGCACCGTTTACTACCTCTGACATTTACGACCTCTCGTATACTTCTGATGTAGTAAAAGGACCGCAATACGTAGTAATGTGGTCAAAAAGGCACTAACGGGTCCGGTTACTACCTCCTTCACTACCTTTTTTTTAAGAGTGTGCGCGCACCTTATCGGCCATGCGGACAGCCCGAACTGCGAGCCCTCCCAAGTAGATGAAACTTTAACTCATATATTGTGCGACTGCCTCATATATATATTCATATATATATATACTCATATATTGTGCGATAGCTGGCTGCAACGTTGGCCGGCATCGCTGTGAACACTCTCAGTGAAACTAATCTATTGCCCGCAATGTCCAACCAGACAGCATCAACGACTGCTACAAGGGCATTTATAGATTTTCTCAAGAGTACAGGACTTGACAATAGACTTAAAGAAGTCCACTGTGGTACGTGCTTATTGTGCATACGCATCACTACTTCCTGTGCCCATCATCATCTTCATTACTCTATGTCCCCTTCCCCTTTTCCCAAGTGCAGAATAGCAGGCTAGAGCGCTCAAGCTCAGGCCGACCTCTCTGCCTCTTAATAAGTTCGCTCTCTCTCTCTCATGGCGTGATACGCGTGCACAGACGAGGCACATCGGCGAGGGCCATAGGCACTGAGAGCAGATGGCAAACTAAATCGTCTCTTTGAAATTGAGTGAAAGGAATGAATGCTCTTTCCCAAAGCACCTCTACATCACGCATCTTACGGAACTTCCTCGTGTCCACCGTTAGGGGAATCGAGAAAATGATATTTTATAAAATGAAGCGAAAAGTGAAGCGTGGAAGTGAAGTGAAAGAAACGAAAACTCAGGAACGCAATAATTAGCCTTTCGAATTACACATGCAAGAAGCACCACACTATGCATTTCTATAAAGAAAAAAATCACAGCATATACACGGAGTGAATGATGATGAGTGGGCGAAGCTGCGGAGGTTCATCGGTAAACCGTTAATCTTCCGTGAATTCTGCCCAGTACATCATCACCGACGTGAGATCGGGCGCGTTTATACTAAAGGTTCGATGAGAGTTATGACGACTTGCAGCTCACTTTAATTTTACATGTACGCTGTGAATTTTCATTGTTTAATCACGCACAGGAGAAATCGCACACACGCACTACCTTGGAGGTAGTGCGTGTGCCCTCTCCACTTCCCCTCCCCCTCTCCAATACCCTCTCCCCTCCCCCTTTACCCCTCTACCCCTCTCCACTCCCTCTACCCCTCTGAAACGCGGGCTCGACATGCCGATACGCTGCTTCGCATCGCCTCTCTCGCATCGCCCCTCCCCTGCGCAACGCCGCGATGAGCACCAGCGCGTCCCCTCCCCCTCTCTCTCCTCTCCTACGCTCCCCCCCCCTCGCGCGCCGGACGACCACGTCAGGCGCGTTCCCTGCTCGCCATGTGAGGACGCGAGGTCGGTAGCATGCCCAACAAAAGCCAACGGAACGCGATCGTGCAAGTGCTCCGGCTTCGCATCGCCTCATGGTCCCATTCAGCGGGAGATGGTGTTTATTCTTTGCATTCGTCGGGTCAGCGCTGCCGATGTCCGTTTTAGATGCGAAGCAGCTTTTGTGCTGGGCTGTGTCCGTAGTTCGATTGGCGACCGTCCCACCTAGAATAGCCATCTGAACGCATGCTCACGCCAAGGAGAAGTCTTCTTCCTATTGTTCATCGACCACCGTGATGATGGTACGTGCAGAGCACTTTAGGGGCCCGGGATGCCGTATGCTGTCCTAGCATGGCGTAACGCAGAAAAAACATGTATGCTGGCACACGCTAGCGCGTTCGGGCCTGTGTAACGGGCTGGGTAAGACGCTGTGGCCTCTCCCCCTTACACACTCTCATTAATCACGTGATGGCATCGGGGAACGAGGTGCTGCAGACGCGCGATGAGCCAGTGTGGCGTGCTCCAACAGGAATTCGGGGCGAGTAGCAGCAACAACAACTACAGTGAATTCACGGCGTGCTCCCCTTGCAAGGACGCGTTAACATCGGGCAGCGTGCCCGTGATGAACGGAACATTACGTCGACCCGTGCGCTGCTTCGCATGCCCACATGGTCCCCTTTAGTGGGAGATTGTGTAAACGTTTTCTTTAGACTCTCGCATTTAAATTACAAAGCTGTGTTCTCGTCGTTCCTGGGAAGACATAAAGTCTCAATCACCTGTGGCTCACACCCGCTTATACCGTGGCCCGTGGTATACGGGTATCTGCCACACGTCTCTGGAGGACAGTGTTTGACGTCGGATGCGACAGGATCTATGCACCCAGACGTAGGCGGCTGCATAGATAGATAGATAGATAGATAGATAGATAGATAGATAGATAGATAGATAGATAGATAGATAGATAGATAGATAGATAGATAGATAGATAGATAGATAGATAGATAGATAGATAGATAGATAGATAGATAGATAGATAGATAGATAGATACGTAGGTAGAGACGCTCAAATTGCCCAGGGTTCGCTAAGAACTGCTTCCCATCCATTAAAAAAAAAGAAACCCCAACCTTGCGCAGAAAACGCACCACAATCACAGCGAAAGCTGGAAGCGAAATTTCTAGAGCCCATTCTAAACTCTCTTGGGGCAACTAATACAAGCACAGAAGTACACGTTGCTGGTCTAGTCGGACTGGCCATACTTTTGTGGCTTGCACTTAATACAAGTACACATGCAAGGTATCCCCAGCGCCATAAATCATAATTTTTGTGAAGTAGGGAAGCACTCACTATGCCAATAATCATCTTTCTGCGGATAAACGAGGTACCCGCGACAAATATCTAAGGTATTCTGTGCACTTTGTTGATGCTGCATGTGGCAGATGACGATGAAGAATTATGGCTGAGAACTTTATAGTGGGTGGGAAGCTTTTGGCCACACACACATTGCGCAATTGGCATTGTATGGCGCATGGTTTTTATTTGACTCTTCTACCGCGCTATGTTTCATATGTTAACACGATTCTTTGCCCGACGTGACCCCGGTATAGGCTCTTTTTGCAATATAGTTTGAAGTACAAGCGTGGCTCTATTGCAAAAAGAGCCTACACAGTTTGAAGCACAAGCGTGGCTCTGTTCCATCGTGGAATTTATTTAACTGTCGTCTCTGCGATGTACCAGAGACAGTAGAACACTGTTTTATTAGCTACAAAGATGCCATTCTGTTTTGGGACATCCTTCAACAAACTGTTCAAAAATGTTTTAACAATAACTCACACACTATACGTTACCTTCTCCCAACATCTCTTGATGAAGTGCCTTTTAGCATGTTTTTCCTTATGTGACTGCACAGTCTGTGGAAAACACGCATGCAAGACCGTAATGCAGAACTAACCACTGCTTCAAGTATGCATTTCATGCGTATGGCTCTCCACCTAAAGGACATTTACGAAGAACTTGACATGAGACCAGACTGGCACCCCATCTTGATGAGGTGTTCATGCTCACACGTGGACTGCTCCACGTGTGACAAGGTTTGAATAACTTTTCCTGTTTCTCTGGACTTGCACAGTATATATGCATGTAAGCCTTTGAATGCTTGTGCAGTGCTTGTGCGATTATTGTCGCTAAGTGAATGCATCACTACGTCATATCGTTTGTGATAATTTCAAATACACATTATAATAAATACCATGAAAGAAAAAAAAAACGCAAGCGTGGCTCTGTGGTAGAATACTCTGCTGGTACACAGATGACCCGGGTTCAAATCCCTTCCGATCTTGAATATATTTAACTCATTTCATTTTTTTTCTTATTTCGCGCGATAGGGGTTACGGACACCGCTGGCGGCGTAAGCGGACATCTACGGCACTGTTGTGATCTCATAACAGCTTACGCTGACAAATGATTAACGATTCAGCGTGCAATGCAGTGCACGGGCGGACTGCGCCAAGCCGACCAAACACTTGAGTGAGCTTGAGAAGCAATGCGGCTTATGTTTAGAAGGAAGGAGTAATGATTTAATAATATATGCTGACGTCTCAAAGATTGTTTCAGATGCTGCAATTGCAGCGAACAGAACCGTTCAGTTCGTGTACTGTTCGCAAACACCGCTAATGGCGGTTTGGAAATTAATATGCATAAAACTAAAGTAATGTGGAACAATCTTGGCATAGAAGAGCGCTTTGCGATAGGTGGCAAGACACTGGAAGTTGTAAAGGAGTACGTCTACTTAGGACAGGTAGTAACCGCGGAGCCGAACCATGAGAGTGAAATAACTAGAAGAATAAGGACGGGTTCGGGCTCATTCGTAAGCATTATCAAATCATGAGTGGTAGTCTACCACTATCCCTGAAGAGGAAGGTATATAACAGCTGCATCTTACCGGTACTTACCTACGGATCAGAGACTTACAAACAGGGTTCAACTTAAATTGAGGATGACGCAGCGAGCAATGGAAAGGAAAATGATAGGTGTAACCTTAAGAGACAGGAAAAGAGCAGAGTGGGTCAGGGAACAAACGGGAGTTAAGGATATCATAGCTGAAATAAAGAAGAAGAAATAGATATGGGCTGGGCACGTAGCGCGTCGGCAGGATAACCGGTGGTCATTAAGGGTAACTGACTGGATTCCAGGAGATGGCAAAAGCGTGAAGGGGAGGCAGAAAATTAGGTGGGTAGATGAGATTAAGAAGTTTGTAGGTATAACGTGGCAGCAGAAAGCACAGGACATGGTTGATTGGCGGAACATCGGAGAGGCCTTTGCCCAGCAGTGCGCTTAGACAGGCTGATGATGATGATAATGATGACCTACATGGAACTCTGGCGCTGCGATCGTTCAGCCACCATGCGAATGACGGGTAGTACACGGATTTGCCTAATATTCGTGCTTACGGCTTCGAACGCACTTGTCTTTTTTTATTGCTGTGTTTTGGCGTTCGTTTCGGATAAAACAATGGACCGTTGTGAACTTCATGACCACATTCGAATTGCTGAGCTTAAAACGGTTGAAGTGGTGAAGTGAAAGTGCAGACTTTTGCTGAATATCCTATTGCGACAAAGCGGATGCAGGCGACCCGGAGCCAAACGGAGCCAAAAGAACGAAGTTTAGACAAATCCGTGTACTACCCGTCGCTCCCACGCTGCCTGAAGCGCCATGTGTTGCAGCTCCCATAGACACTAGCGCCAGAGTTCCCTCTAGTATATCTATAGAAAACTCTACGGTAATTTCACGGGTCCCCACCGAAAACTGACTTCGCGGCACCGAATAGAGCGAGGAATTTCTAGCATGTCCGTATCCGCCGCTGACTGCTGTGGCGAGAGAGATCAGCGGTTTTTCTGCTGCGGATGAATTCGCCGCCTGAACATAGCTGTGTTTTGCGTGATGTGAGACGACCTTTACGTGCCCAGAGCACGACAGCATTATGAGGCACGTCATTGTAGGGGACACCGTACTGGTTTCCACTACATGGGCTACTTTACGCACACGTAAAACTAAGCGCACGGGAGCTTGTTGAATTTCACCCTAATGAGAAATGCGGCCGCTGTGAGTTGAGATCGTGTAAACGATTCCGAGCATTGCACCCGCTGCTAGGTTAAAGCAACTGGCATCGCATATATGGCAGCAGAGAAGAAATTGTGTTGAAGCTTATAGTAATATTTGCTCGGGTGTTCATCCTAGAACCACGATATGATTAGGAGGGCCGCCGCAGTGGAGGGCTCCGGAAATCTTGACCATCTGGTGTTCTTCAGCATGCACCGAAATGTAAGCACATGTGCCTCTAGCATTTCGCAACCATTGAAATGCGGCCACTGTGGCCGGGACACGATTCCGCAACCTTCGGGTCAGCAGTCGAGCACCCAAACCAGTAGACCACCGTGGCGGATTATTGGCCGTTAAAACAAATAGTGGGTAGCATGTGGGGCGGATAATTTCTTTTGTTTTCCTGCACTCACTATCGCACTCAAGCACTTCTCGTCTAACGTCGTAGGCTATGTGTTTAGAAAACGTTTATTTCATCGCAGGACGCTACTAACAGTTGGGTACAGTGTCGTAATCAAAGACAGTAACATATAGGGCAGCAAGTAGCTGCGGGTGGGTGCGCATGGAGCCAGCTATTACAGTATTCCAAGGTAGGCCTCATTCGTTATACCAATAGTAGTGGAACAAGTTTCTTTGTATCATTTATTTGCAAACCACAAGTCTAAACCTTATGTAAACACTATTTTAGGAAAACACTAGTTGAGATCAGTGAAACAAGCACTGAACTATATATTACCAATTGGAATATAAAATCTTAAAGACTGTTTTTATCCTAATGATGATACCTAAAAGGTTATGAACTGCCTTTCTAACAATACAGAAGTCTCGCTAACGTCGGGCGTTTAGTTCGGCAGACAGTTGGGAAGATGAAATTCAATCACCAATAAAGACACCGTCAGAATGAAAGCTCAAATAAACGCTGCCGTAATTAAAGAAAAGGAATGCTGACGTTAGATTAATTATGAGGTGGTGCGAGTAGCCTGGAAATGAATAATGATATCAGCGCGAATATCCGTGAGTGCCGTTCTGTGATTGAAATAGGAGGTCTTATTGTGCTCGGAAGTTAGCAAAGATGGTTAAGATAATTTCCGCGGAAAAAGTCCCTCTGGTATCCGTTTAAGCAACACGCAACTGTTTGCTACGAATCGGTGGTTCTTTGTCATCGCATGCTGCCGTGTTTGTTGCAATTGCGAGAAACGCAGAAACGCGGTCGCAACATCTAATTGCTAAGTCAGCGTGAAACTACGAAAAGCCGAGTAGGGCGCTGTTTCTTCCCGTTGGCGTCCAGTACAACACGTTTGTACTTCCCGCGCTTACTTCGCGTTGTGGACAAAAACAGAATGTGTTTGCCCGTTGTATGCGCACTGCGTCTTTCCTCTTCTTGGTTGCGTTCGTCAGCGTGTTCCTGCCGTTGCGCCGGTGTAAAGAGATGAGCGATTCAGAAAATGCCGCTATCTTTACCGGTACAAAAAGTGCATTGGAACTACACCTTGAGGAAGCGAGGGAGATTAGGCAACACCATTTAAAAAAAAGGCCTGCGCATGCCCTCCTCTCCCCACCCACTACCACCCACTACATCACCTCAGTGACATCTGAGGCGCGACGACGCGGGAAGAGACGCCGCGTGGTTGTGCGGAATGCGGTAGAAAGAAAGCGGATCAGTTTGCGTTGGATATGCGTTGCGTTGGATGGGCACGTATGTTGTGAGCAAGCCGCTGAACTGTGGTCGAGTGCTTTGGCCCCATAGTTGAACGCTGGTTGAGTAGTTAGCAATTTGCCGTCACGTTCGGTGGAACACGCCTCAACACTAATCTGCGCCTACCTGTACACTCAACTGCCCTAGAGTTAGTGCAAGCCGCGTGTTCACGTTTTCGTTAGATCCGGCTCAAAGGGCCGCATGGACGAAATCCGCCTCAAGACAGAACTTCGTGCCGACAAAACACACTGGTACGTATTTTGATATGTTTAGATATGTCGCGCAGGCGTTTTGGATGTCTGTTCGATATTTAGTCGATCGGTCGTCTCGGAGCACGGCGTTCCCTGAAAGCGAAGCCGGCTTAGCGACGACCAGGAGGTTTGCCTCAGAATGCCATCTTGGCGAGGGACGCTGCACGGAGAGGAAAAAGCGATTTTCGGGGCTAGTGGTCACAATCACCCCCATACGTTTGCAATTATTTCGCAAGAGTGAAGAAGCTACTTATAAGCCAGTACATGAAGTTTCTAAAATACAATAACGGACTTCATACTGTTACAATGACGACTTCATACTAAAATACAACGACGACTTATGACTGCATGCCTGCGTAGTTTTGAAAGATGTTCTTACTGTAGTTTCGCGCAGTCTTTCAGTCACACGCAAGCGCGCATTTTTCCACGAATAGCGTGAAGCCTAACAGCCCTTTAGGTTATATAGCCTAGATCTGGCGTACATTGCAAAACAGTTTTACCTGAAAATGCTTTGTAAGTAAGAATGACTCCGTTTTGTTTTTGTTTTTTTTCAGAAAATATTTACTCAACCTTTTTCTCCCACTTATGCCATTCAAAACGTTGACCAGCTCCAGTTTGTCGTATCAGTCTTTATTTATTCTCCAAGGAAAAAATGGATGCGCACA
Source organism: Rhipicephalus sanguineus (assembly GCF_013339695.2). Classification (NCBI taxonomy): domain Eukaryota; kingdom Metazoa; phylum Arthropoda; class Arachnida; order Ixodida; family Ixodidae; genus Rhipicephalus; species Rhipicephalus sanguineus. Next base: position 89,461,863 of record NC_051185.1, on the reverse strand, counting down.
AACTATAGACAAGGACGCTGAAGCGTCCTTGTCTATAGTTTGTGCATATCCATTTTTTCCTTGCAAGTATGAACCAACTCTGCCAGCAGCAAGTTTTACTGAACCTTATTTTTCCTCTTCCACATTTCTTTGATCCCTGTGTTTTTTTCTGGACATTAGCGAACTCAGTGCACATATAAAGTTGTTGCTCCAGTGTGTTTTCTCTCACTATATTACACTGGGGCGATTTTCTTTTCAGGTTTGCGAGAAGTCCAGGGAGTGTGATGCAGGTGTCCCTGAAGCCGAAAAGGGTTAAGCATGACACCATACCAGGCATTTTACCACACTTCCATGCGTGATCCCTCGTCGGGAGACAGCTGGACGTGAAAGTCCCCAAACAAGTGGTAGCTGGGAAGCTTAGGAACGCAAAAAGGCACTTCGACTGCCCTTGCAGGACGAGTGAGGGCATGGCGAATTTTACAAGCATAAAAGCCGTGTGTTATAGGGATAAACTCGGTGCTTGATCATCCGTCAGTGTTATATTTCTATCCAACAGCGAGCATGATTGCAATGCATGCAGCCGAAATACGGCAGTTTGCGTGTTTTGAATTTTCTTTTAGTGTGGTCTGAAATAAATATTCAGTGCTTTCTTGACCCTGTACTTCTAAATGCGGATCATTTCCTTGAAATCGCAGCCAACACAATTATTGAAAACAGCATTAGCTGAATTCATACTGAAAAACGGTTTATTTCATGGATAAGCAATGTGGGGCGATGCTACAAATGAATGAAGGAGGGATATTTCGAGGGCTCGCTTCTTTGTTTGATACAATCCTAAGAAAAACCAACAACTTAATGAAAACCAACAGAAATCCTACATATTACTACAATGAAAACCCTGATGGCGAGTTTTCCACATACGCCGTCATGTCTACGAGTGGCGCTGTCAAACACTCCCAGGTTTGCATGCACACAAATAACCTATCAAGTGGACGCCAGGATGACCGCTGCCGTAGCTCAATAGGTGACTGGCAAAAGAGCGAGATATTGTCACGTGGTCGTGACGTCGACGAAGGCAGCAGTCAGGAGGTCACAGATGAAACTCTTTATTTGGCCGAACTTGTGGCCGGGAAACTGAAAGGCAAACTACAGCAATATACTGATAGCGGCGAGCAGAGCGTCGACCGTCGATTAACTCGCAAGCGGTCAAGCGCGTCGGCTTTTCTACAGGCGCAATCGAACTTTCCAGCGATATCGCTGGTGGCGGCGTTATCTCTAGACAAAGCTGGAACATTCGCGTGCGCCGCGCAATCCTAACAAAACGATCTACTACAATCGGGAAGCTTCTCGAACACTGCTTCGCGAACAGAGTCGAGCGTTGATAACCGTCTTTGCTGGAAAATCCCGAATACATCAAAATAAAACAACAAGTAGGCGTGGCATTATCGTGGGATGCGACGTCTGCTGCCGGTTTCCGTTTGAGGCAAGCAGACGGCGAACCACGCCGCCGTTGGCCTCTGATTGTTCGACATTCTCGCACGCGGCATTATCGCCTTGCAAAGCCATGGCCGGCTGCTCAGCCATCGGCTGTTCCAACTCCAGCGTTAAAGGGACACTAAAGGGAAATATTAAGTCGACGTTGAAGTTGGTAAATAGCGGTCCAGAAACTTCGTAGTGCTACATTTGTGCCAAGGAAGTGCTAATTCTGAAATAAAATCACGTTTGAGTTGTCCGCATCGCGTTAGCGCACATCAAACCACCCGCCTGAAACCGGTGTTTCTGACTTCACAGTTGCCATGCCCAACGTTGCCCGCATTTCCTGCGCGGCGGCGTCCACTGGCGGCATGCACAAGTAGGGCATCCGTCAATATTGATGCATGCGGCATTTTGTCGAACTTTCTGTCATAGCGACTTTCACGACCGTGCAAAACATACACGACATTACGCTATACCGAAACTACCACTGAGACGCGACCACGTGAACGAAGCAGGACGCCGGGAGAAGCGCAGTTCGGCGAAAACGGAACTTTTGAACCACGCGCGCCGTTCCCCATGGCAACGCCAAGGAGGTTCTTTTTTCCATGAATGAAACAGAAACGAACAAGCAGCATTTTGTTACGCGTCTTGACGCACGGAAGGTTCTTTTTTATTGCAGCTGTGAAGAGGTTTATTGGTCGTTGAAAGACGTAATGGTCGTCAGCGGCAAGCAAGCGGGAAGAAGCGTCCAGAGGCACAGCGGCGATCCGAAACACGAGCCGAGCGAGCCGAGCGTTGGCGATGCTGCTGAATGGAGGCGCATCTGTGATGTTATTTGGGGCAGGACCGCTCCAGAAAGAACCAGACAGCACGCCAGTGCACAAACACACGTCCCACTTATATTGCACCCTTCACGCATGGACAAAAAACATACATTAAGACATTGCTAACAAAAAGCACGCGGACTAAACTCAATGAATAAATAGAACGTCCGGCCTACAGTTCGGTCGTCGGGGTAGTCGCCTGGGCCGTCGTTGCTTCCCCGTCGGCACCTTTCAGTGGCGAAGACGTGGTTGCGGCGTCGTCACCTGCCGTGACGAAGTCGGAAGACGCAGGGTCGCCGCGTCGGACTCCAGCGGTTATGCGACGAACTGGAGCCGACGACACACGGGTTCCGGCGGCAGGGAGTTGTGCCCTTGAGCACGAACAGTACGCCTGGGAAGCCCACGCCAGCCCTCCTGGAACACCGGGGCAACGGCAGGTTCAGGAACCCGGCGTCAGCTCTCCAAGACCAGCGGGGCACGGGCAGGTTCAGGCACCCGGCGTCAGCTCTCCTAGACCAGTCGTCTAGCGGAGGCTGAGCTCTGGTGGGAGTGTCGCGACGTGGCCGGGGTCGTACCTATGGGCCAGACGCCCAACGAGGTAGTCCTGCCTCGAACGACGCACCTCGCGCACTGCCGAAGCCACGGGTCACGCACCCTCGAGGCCGCGCCTCACGAGCTGTCGTTGTCTTCCTCGTCGGCACCGCACGGCACATACACGCACATCCACTTCGCGACCGCACGGCACACTACATATTCAATTTTCGGTGTCGTTTTGCGTCCGCGCACCACATATTATCACATCACCCCCTTTTTCGAGAAAGTTGTTCACAACTATTCTAGCACAAGGGCGCGGAACAAAACGAACTATGAATGCACCGTAAGTTGGCCTGAGTGTTCGCATGGAAACATTAACAGAATTCTTCACAGAGCATTGTATACAGTGCAGTTAGGCAACTACAGTACAAGCGGGTTTGGCTGTGTCGCCACTATTAGCCAACTGATTCGCACTGTTTTCCCAGGTATGTCAGGAAAAATGTCTGCATATACTCCTGAAATAGTGCGTGCACACTCGCAACTTGTGGAGCTGTAAGGTTTGGTAATCCCTTGGTATCCGCGCAGAACTGCGTGGGATACGATCCCAATGTTGGCATTTGTTGTACTCCATTTCCTTCGTCGGAGAAATTTTCCTTGGCCTCTGAACCAGCTGACACCTGTTGCGGTTCCATAGATTCGCGCTCTTCGTATTTTTTCAGCATGTTGATATGAAAAATCTTGTTTTTCCCAGACACATCGATGACGTAGTCAACATTTTTCCGTTCGATGACCTGGAACGGCCCTTTCCACTGCATTAACAGCTTGTTGGAGTCAGTCGGCAGCAGAATTGAAACCTTGTTGCCTGGGCATAGTTTTCTAGGGCGACTTTTCCTGTCATAGTAGGTTTTTTGCTTCGCACGAGCCTTCTCCAGCTGTTCATGTGCTATCTTGCAAGTCTCCTCTAGGCGATTGCGCAAATCAAAGACATAGGTGTAAGTCGTCCGCGTCTCTGCGTCTAGCCCCTCATTTGTCCACAGTTCTCTCAGCACGGTTAGCGGTCCTCGGACGTGGCGGCCGTAAATGAGTTGAAACGGAGAGAACCCGAGGCTTGCCTGTGGGACTTCCCTATACGCAAATAGCAGTGGAGCAAGGTACCGGTCCCAAGATCGAGGTCTCTCTTGGCACATTCTCTTTATCATTGTCTTGAGGGTGCCATTGAACTTCTCCACGAGACCGTTCGCCATCGCATGATACGGGGTCGTCTTTAGCATCTTCACGGAGAGAAGCCTGCTAACCTCTTTCATTAATTCTGAGGTGAAACTTGCCCCTTGGTCGGTTACCATTTCCTTTGGCAAGCCGATGCGGGAGAAAATCTCGACGAGTGCTTCCGCAACGTGAAGTGCATCGATTGCGGGCAATGCTACAGCGTCAGTGTAACGAGTAGCAAAATCGATGAGTGTCAAAACGTATCGGTTCCCACGGTCCGATCTTGGTGAAAATGGGCCGATTAAATCAACCGCGACCCTTTCAAAAGGTGTCCGGATAAGAGGCATGTTGGCTAGTGGCGCGACTCCAACTTTTCCTTTAGGGGTAGTTCTCTGGCACTTGTCGCAAGACTTGACAAAGCGCTTGACGTCCCCATTCAAATCAGGCCAATAAAATTCTTCCAGGACACGATCAGTGGTTCTTTTGATGCCTTGGTGTCCTGCCATGATACTTGCATGAGCAATGTCCAGTATACCGACCCGGAACACTTTCGGAGTGACCATCTGTTTAAAGGTTCTTCCAGTGGCAAGGCGGTAGCGTCGATAAAGTAATCCTTTATCTTCAATGAACTCATAACTGTGACCCTTTCCCGATTTGAACTCTTTGTTCACTTTAGCAAAGACAGCTTTTAGGGTCGGGTCCTTTCGCTGCTCCTCGACGAGTTGCGCTCTGGTAACGTCGGAAAAGAAAGTTGTTGACACGTACAAAGGCTTGATCTTGTCTTGGCCTTGTTATTTGGCTTCGGCTTTTGCCACGCTTGAAGAGACAGTGGTTGAGGTGACAGGGGACTTGGTCGGGTGTGCTTGCGCCGGTAACTCATCCACCTGGGTACGAGCCGCCTGCTTCCAGTCAGAATCCAGATCGTACGGTCCTCTGACGCCTGGAAGATTTCCCAGCACAAGGTCATATAGGGGTCGATCCATACAAGCCACTTTCAGCATCCCTGTGAAGTACGGCGTGTGGACTTGTACAACAGCTTCCGGGAGATGGCTAGTTGATCCGTCTAGGAGAACGACGCCGATGTTCTTGCCTGTGAGGCACACATCAGGAACGAGCTCTCGTCGGACGATTGCCGTGTTGCATCCCGTATCACGTAGTACTCGAACCTCTCTTCCTAGCAGTAGACCTCCGACCACTGGCATCCCGTCGACCAGGAAACGTACTGCACCCTGCATGTTGTCGTCGTCGTGGTGACTTGCGCAAGGAATCTTCCCTCCTGGACGCTTGGATGCTTTTCTAGCTGCAGTCCGGGCAGATTCGGATTCAGTAAATGCGCACGACGAACTCGGTTTGTGGTCCCCATGCTGGTTTCGGCAGGTTTCTGTTACGTGTCCCGTTTTTCCGCACAACTTGCACTTTAGCATCTGCTTAGGTGGAGTGCGGCAGTCAGGAGCTAAATGTCCGAAACGATTGCAAAGGATACACTTGAGCTGCGGTTTACGCGACGCTTCGGTAGGCTTTCCACCGGACTCTTTCGCGGAGTCAGGACCTTTTCCTAGATTAGTGAAATTCTGCGCCTCCAGGAAGCGATCCGTCAAATTAGCGAGCTCATCTAGTGACTTGCACTCTCGCTCTTTCAAGAAAACAACCAGCTTTGGATGGCAACAACGCAAGAATTGCTCAGAGATTACGTGATCCCTTAGATCTTCGTAGGTTTTCGATACGTGTGCCATGTCTATCCAATGGTCAAAATAGCTGGCAATTCTTGCTGCTAACTGTCTGCCAGTTTCACCATCTGCTGCTCGTGCTTTCCTAAACTTCTCTTGGTAGCCTTGAGCCGTGAACTGAAATCTCTGCAGTAGAGCTTTCTTTACTTTCTGGTAGTCAAGGGAATCGGCGGCAGTCATTCGCCCTATCACGGTTAACGCGTCACCCGTTAGGCACATGCTTACAGCGAGACCCCATTTTTCTTGCGGCCAATCCTGCCCTGTGGCTACGCGCTCGAATCGCTGCAGATAGGCGTGCAAATCATCGCGTTTCTCGTCAAATAAAGGCAGTAACTTCTGCGGATTGAGAGGCGAGGAGTTGCTGGGCGCAGTCAAAGCGTCATTCGCTGCTACGGGCATATTCTGAGCTCCTTCCTGAAGCTTGAGCTTTAGCTGCAGAATTTCGCGTTGCCTTTCGTCAGCTTCTTTGGCTGCCTCTCGTTCTGCAGCTCTCTCATCCCTTAGTTTAGCCTGTTGGGCCTCAATCCACTTGTTAAGCTCTGCACCCGAGAACCCTAGTTGGACCCCTATAGCTGCGAGTTTTTCCAAGTCCATGGTGCAGTTTGAACGTGTGTCTGTCTCGAGCGAAACTGTCTTCTTTCACTGGTTTAACGAGCGGATCCTGGCAGGCTCGCCAGTTTGTGATGTTATTTGGGGCAGGACCGCTCCAGAAAGAACCAGACAGCACGCCAGTGCACAAACACACGTCCCACTTATATTGCACCCTTCACGCATGGACAAAAAACATACATTAAGACATTGCTAACAAAAAGCACGCGGACTAAACTCAATGAATAAATAGAACGTCCGGCCTACAGTTCGGTCGTCGGGGTAGTCGCCTGGGCCGTCGTTGCTTCCCCGTCGGCACCTTTCAGTGGCGAAGACGTGGTTGCGGCGCCGTCACCTGCCGTGACGAAGTCGGAAGACGCAGGGTCGCCGCGTCGGACTCCAGCGGTTATGCGACGAACTGGAGCCGACGACACACGGGTTCCGGCGGCAGGGAGTTGTGCCCTTGAGCACGAACAGTACGCCTGGGAAGCCCACGCCAGCCCTCCTGGAACACCGGGGCAACGTCAGGTTCAGGAACCCGGCGTCAGCTCTCCAAGACCAGCGGGGCACGGGCAGGTTCAGGCACCCGGCGTCAGCTCTCCTAGACCAGTCGTCTAGCGGAGGCTGAGCTCTGGTGGGAGTGTCGCGACGTGGCCGGGGTCGTACCTATGGGCCAGACGCCCAACGAGGTAGTCCTGCCTCGAACGACGCACCTCGCGCACTGCCGAAGCCACGGGTCACGCACCCTCGAGGCCGCGCCTCACGAGCTGTCGTTGTCTTCCTCGTCGGCACCGCACGGCACATACACGCACATCCACTTCGCCACCGCACGGCACACTACATATTCAATTTTCGGTGTCGTTTTGCGTCCGCGCACCACATATTATCACAGCATCTTCTTCTTCACAATCGCCCCCGCTGAAAAAGGAGCCATCCTGGCGACCTAAGAAGTTTCAGATAGAGGCTCATGGTACGGCTTGAGGCGGGAAACATGGACGATGTCACGTCCACGCCGGCGCATGTCATCCGATCGAGAAACTGGCTCGATAAGAAAATTAACTGGAGAGGTTTTCTCCAAGATGGTGTAAGGGCCCTCGTACCTTGGAACGAGCTTCGAGGAGAGTCCCGGAGTCTGGTATGGGACAGAGAGCCATACGAGAGACCCTGGAGCATAGCTAGGGTCTGGAAGCGAAGTGCTGCGGTTTTCTTTCTGTCGCTGCTGCTCTTGCGAGGTAAACGTGCGGGCGAGCTGGCGGCACTCTTCGGCTTGTCGAGCAGCTTCGGAGACAGGTGGACACTCGGAAGCATCAGGACGGTAGGGAAGTAGGGTGTCAATAGTATGTGAAGGCTCGCGTCCGTAAAGGAGAAAGAAAGGCGAAAATCCAGTAGTTGTTTGTATCGCGGTGTTGTATGCGAATGTTACATAAGGGAGAACACGGTCCCAGTTGGTATGGTCAGATGCGACGTACATCGAGAGCATATCACCCAGGGTGCGGTTAAACCGTTCCGTGAGCCCGTTAGTTCTTCACACAGCTAGTTTGATTACTAGTTATTAATTGTATTCAGACTCTCCCACGTCATCGGGATCACTTCCAAAATGTCCCACTCGTGGCGCTCATCGTGCGATACATTTAGCTTAATTTCTCGGTAAGTAGGGCACTGTTGTTGATAATACTGCCTTTTTAGACGTTGTCATGCATCGAGGTTTCACTCTGACATAAATTGCTATTCGTCTTTAGTGTCCCTTTAAGTAATGGCGCTTTGGAAGGAATGGCGCTTCAGGCTAAAAGAATCGCGGTGGCATTGAATCTTTACTTAAGCAATTACACGTTATGACTTTTTTGTAGGAACTTATGAAGATATCTGCCAACGTTGGCACAGTTGCCTTGAGCAACATTGAAGTTCCGGTTAAGTAGCGACTGCGTAGTGCTACTGCAAATACTTCGGCTCCAACTGCAGTGAAAGGTTCTGCTAGAGCGCGACGTAGACACGGACAAGAAAACACGCTTGACTAGCGCTGACTGCTGGTTTATTGTAAAAAATCACAGCATATCCACGTAGTAAATGATGATGAGTGGGTGAAGCTGCGGAGGTTCATCGGTAAACCGTGAATCTTCCGTGAATTCTGCCCAGTACATCATCACCGACGTGAGATCGGGCGCGTTTATACTAAAGGTTCGATTAGTTATGACGACTTGCAGCTCACTTTAATTTTACATGTACGCTGTGAATTTTCATTGTTTAGAAAACCATTGCTTTAGAAAACATCTGGCGTCGTTCGTTAAGCAGCTGGCGTCTTTTCGTTTTGCTTTAAAACATCTGGCGTTCTTTCGTTTTGCTTTTAGAAAACATCTGGCGTCTTTCGTTGGTTTATTTCATCAATCAACGGCGTTTTGAACAAAATTTTTATTGTTTAATCACGCGCAGGAGAAATCTCACAAGGCACTACCTTGGAGGTAAACAATGGCTGCTAATGGGAATGAGAGACAGAAGAAGTCGGCTTTTAGCTAACACTTACACGTCTACTTCTACTAACGTTTCCCACTGGAACATGCCAATGGCTGCTAATGGGGAATGAGAGACAGAAGAATTCGGCTTTTAGTTAACGCGCACGCTGCGAATTTTTTATTGTTCCACAACGCACAGGAAAAATCTCCCACCGGCACCACCTTGGAGGTCAAGATCTGGTACTAGCATTACGACTGGTTACGCACTGCTACTACTACGACTTCGAGGGACGAACGGGTGCCGCCTTAAGGAGCTTCGCCCCTAAAACGCGCAAATATAGACTGAAACGGAAAAGTCGGGGAAGGGACTCACATCAGAGCTCCTAGCAGCGGATGCGTCCAGCGGCACATTATTGTTCAGTCATAACCGATTAGTTGCGTAGACTGCCACACTTCTTGTCTGTTAGATTAATAGAGGGCGCGCTAACACTGAACAATAATGGGCCGCTTGACGCATGCGCTGCTAGAAGCTCTGGTATGATTCCCTTCCCAAATTTTTTCGTTTCAGTGTATATTTGTGCGTCTTTACAATAAACGAGTCAGCGCTAGTCCTGTGTACTTTCTTGTCGGTGTCTACTTCACGCTGTTTTGAACTATGGACTTCGTACCAACTGGCTCGCATGCACTCGCTTTTAGTTTACCATGCATAGTTCGTATGGGAGGCATAATGCCCTCCTTAGGCTCTTGCAGGATCGTCTCTTCCTTTGTAAAGCACATAGTGCTGTAAGTCGTCTCTAATACCTCTATATGCTGTGTTGAATGCAGGGCCAGCTCTCCCGTACCTATGTATATGTTACACTGTACCGCACACTTTTCTAGCGACGCTGTACTGAGTGTCCTGTGATGCTGGTGATGGTGTTCCAAAAAAACCCACCGCCGCGGCAAAAACATGTGACGCGCTCACCCAAAAGCCTCGTCCCAACAACTGGCGCGCCAATAAAATAATAATATAGCGAAACAAATTTTCATTCCGCGGCGGGGTGTGACCTGGGTGCCCCAAGTCCGAGAGCGAGTGCTTTCACCACATGCTTGACCAGTAGGTCACGCGTTCGTCCTTGCCCAAAGTGAACTGAACTCAAGCATAGCAATGCGTTCTATCAACAATGCGAGAACGCACAGGGTCCCTTATCCATTCGCCTAACACGAATGAGTAACAACTTTATCAATCGAAGGGGTGAGGGATAAGCGAGTTTAAGCCACGTAGGCTGCCTCGCCTAACACGATTCGAAGGCGAAACTTATCTTCTTTTTCTTCTCAGTCGATGTCAGGGCTGGGCAGAGATACTTTAAAGTTGTATCGCGATACGATACAAGATACTCGGGCAAGAAGTCTTTGAGATACATATAAAAGATACTTCAGGAAATTTTTTATCCGATACGATACTTCACAATTGTATCTTAAGACACCTTGATACATTTGCAAATTTGCTATTATATATATATATATATATATATATATATATATATATATATATATATATATATATATATATATATATATATATATATATTTATTTATTTTATTTTTCACATACTGTTAACCCTTTGCAGGGTTTTTACAGGAGTGGGAGCGAAGGGGAACAAAAAGAAAAACAGAAAACATTCACATCAATAGTAACAATCAATTTTGGACCGAGCAGCCTTTCTCAACAAGTTCAATTTAAGGAGGCTACATGCACGAAATAAAGTGGTAGTGGGCGCATTATACATATTTTACACCCGTAGAAAAGAAAAGAAGGATAATAAATCACAGCTGTAAAAGTTGGTGCAAATACAAATGTTGGCAAGCAAGTCAATTCAAGGAAGTAAACAAGGAAATGAAAATACAGTACATACTATGTTATCAGCGTTATGATTAAGTGCTATGTGTATTTTGCAACATTGCTAGAAAGTCATCAACTGTACGCTGTTCGGCTATAAGTCGGTCAAGAGCATTCCATTCTCGAATGCATCTAGGAAAAAAAGAATAATAGAATGTGTTATTGTTGCAAGAGTACTCTTGGAGTGTGTGATCATGTGTGTGACGTGTTTGCCTTGCAGCCACGTAGGCTGCCTCGCCTGGTGTAGGCTGCCTCGCCTCGCTTTGGCACTTTGAGTGTTTCTATCTACGGCTCTACTATCTATCTAGCCGCCTACGTCTGGGGGCTCATTATATATATATAATGAAGCACCAAAGGCCTATGCACAAAAGTGTTTACTTCCAACATTTTTAACTGCGACGAACTTTGCCTAATTTTAACTAAATATCTGTTTGCATCCTGAAAGTTCTGTCTTTCTTGCTCAAAGCATATAAGTTTCATTCCGAAACAACGTATTGAGATTTGTTTGGCTGCTTAACGTGACACCACTTAACACGCTTCACTGTCAGTGGTTTTTCCTTGACACCTTTCTAACTGACGAGCGTCGCTGCTCTATACTTGCCGACCAGCCAGCGGGTTGCCATCTCCTTGCAAGAACGCTACGTAGAAACCTCCCCACGATGGCACAAACAACGCTCTGCACGCTTACCTCGTCCCTAAGCGTATTGCCGTTTTCGTAATACCGCATGACCAAACAGGTGTAGAGCAGCAACAACGCTATTAACGATATTTTTCGTGATGGATTGTGTCAAGGCAATAACTACAGAGTCAGCACTCACAATTATTTGACGACATAAGCCGTAAACCGTAATATTTTTAAATGCGAAGAATTTCTTAGCGAACCTTTGGCACTTTGAGTGTTTCTATCTACGGCTCTACTATCTATCTAGCCGCCTACGTCTGGGGGCTCTCATGATCAGCTCCGTAACTTCGTGTACACCAGAATTTGCATGGGAGGGTAAGAGGATTTGATGAATATGACTGTCGAGTCATGACATGAATAAGGTGAAGATCCTTTCGCGTACGTCGTGAAACCCTTTCCTCCAGACACGTGTGGCGCATACCCGTGCTCCGCGGCCCATGGTGACTGACAGTTTATATCTGCCCAGGAAGGGCGAGAACAGACATTAAATGCGACAGCGTTAAGAAAAACCGACATCGGCAGCGTTGACGTGACGAATGGAAAGAATGAATATTAGGATCCCAGCAGGAATCGAACCCAAGCATTCTGCGTAGCATTCAGGCATTCTACCACAGAGCCGCGCCAGGTCTATACACTGGTTTGGAAAAACAGCCTATGAAGGCGTAATAAAGGTGCAACATCAATTGTGGTTGTGGTGCTTGATATCTAATTTTACAAGAAAGTCAATGAACATTACATAATACTCCTACGATGTGTATACTCCTACGATAGAGGCGGCATATCAGATTAACGCCTGTGGTTCCATTCTTGGCTCCGCATTTATAGCACTCTAATAAACATTACATTTGTATTCCTATAATTCAGCAAGCTATATTAAAGCATGGCTCGACCCCAGAGGAATACATTAACGAAGGTTACGCACGATATTCACATCATTGCACCGTACAGAGAGCTTAGTCCGCCAGAACGACGCAGTGTACTCTTTATTTCTTACGAGGCTGGGCGATGGCCTCATGCCGACCGAGGATGATGCCAGATTGATTGACAGCCGCTTTGTAGACTAGGCTACGTAGGCCACATTCGCCCAGGTATTCTACGAATACGACAAGCACCATCCACTGATGTTGGTCTACGTAGCAATATCCAGGCCTACCAGCCTCGACGGCCTATATACCTCACAAACGCGAAGGGTGACTTCAGATTCCGACATGTCGTCGGCTCTATCGACATACATTTTGTCGACGAAATGACCAAGGCATCCACGATTTACAACAGCTGTACTATGCCTCATACTTCACCACACATGGACCCCTCGTCACCGCGATCCCGACCTGATCCGATAACACAGTCATGACTAGCTGCTGTTGCTCCCTGATCACGGGGATGATCATCTTGTTCAAGAATTAAACTGTCAAGAACTTCTCCACACATGCACACGGATTCGTGAAACGCGCGTGCATTTTCCATCATAAGGGACAAGTATAAGCACAACATATCAGCTTACCGCTTCTGGTGTTGGTATAATACCCACGTTGCCGTTGGCAGCGTTACCCAACTGTAAACAACTGGTTATATAACACATATGCGGCTCTTCAGCATATATGTGTGCGTATAAAATTTGTACAAACCTTTATTGTCATTTTGTAACGTTTCGCTCAGCGAAAAAAATTACGCCACAGTCACCTTCCCGCCGAATGTTTCGCATAACATCGACTCCCATGGCACGTTGGATCTGCCGAATGTTTCATTGCTTGTTGGACCGATGTAGTAGGCTTCAGTCGTGTTGTGCAATGCTCCCTCCTAACATTTACCTTCGGCCATGAGCTGTGGGCTTAAGGGCTTCCTTATCGCAAGCCTGTGGGTTCATAGACATTACATATATTAGTAACGCTGACGGAGGATCGTCGAGACCCTGTTCAATGAAATATCGGTGCACATAGCAATTCATCAACGGACGTTCTATACGATTTGACTACGACAAAAAATGGCCCATCACCAGTAGTATTTTTAATTATATTTGAGAGAGAATTCGCGTCTGTACTGTTATTTCGGCCAGAACAGGAGGCCAACGCTAAAAGAAACGCGGCGGCATTGAAATTGTGCTTTAAAAATGACAGAAATGGCTTTTTCGTACAAACCTTACGTCATATTTGCTGAATGTTAGCACATTTGCCTTGATCAACATCAAAGTTCCAGTGAAGTAGCGAATGCGCAGTGCTGGCACCATACATTCGGCTCCAATTGTAGCAGTTTGAAGTCGATGATGTCCTCTTCGGATGTATCCTCCTTTGCGAGAAGTGTAATTTCTGTAAATCCATCTTTGGATGGAGGGAAAGCTTTTTCGCAGCTAAGTCCATAGTGTTCTTTTATATTCAAGCGATGCTTGTATTGACTAACGTTTGACGCTTGTGGTGATCCAAAAAACCGAGCGCCGTGTAAAAACGGTGTCAGGCGCTCACCCAAAAATCCTCCGCGCCCACAACTGGCGCGCACCAAATATATAATAAAACGACATAAATTTTCCGTGAATTGTCCTGCCATTCCGAAGGCACGTGCCTTCACCACTAGGTCACGCGTGCATGCTTGCCTAATGAGAACCGAACTGAAACGTACGAATGGGTTCCGTTGGCAGTCGATGCGTTCTACCATAGTCCCTCAATACTTTTTTACTGGTCACGAAACTTCGGGCCAAGTTTGGTATCCGCCTCGTGCGCTGCTGCTTTCAGTGGTACTGGTGGCGCCACCAACGGCGGACGGTGGCGATAGGTGGATCTGCGCGGCTCAGAGAAGCCGTGGGTAAAGCGCCTGTTACTCTCCGTTTTTCTATTCATGTTTCATTCTGGTTTGATATTTGTACTGCCGACGCTGCTCCACTAGACAACCATGCCGTCTGTTACGTCCATTGTTCTATATTATTTGTTTCAAAATGACAGGCCCGTTTTTTAATGCGTGCGCGCGATGCACTGCGTACGTTTCTTACGTGCATGTGTCCAAGTTGTTTGCGTGATCTGTTAACACAGATGAAATAAAAATTGTTGCAGTACAAAACAGCATTCTTGTTTTATTGAACACCCCAAACAGTACAACAATGACTATTACGGCTGTATGCCTGCTTAAGAAACGCACAAAAGACACGCGATTTTATCTTCGCCCAACACTCGTAGCACTCAACTAGGCCAAGAAAACCAAAATCTAACTTGCTGAACGTTTTAACAGCCGTCACACAGCTGCATAATAATGCGTGAAAGTACTGTAGCAAATGACCAACAAACATTCACACAGCGTTTTTTTTTTTTTGTTCACAGACCGTATTAACATATGAGAAAGTTCTAACTGCATTGCAATCACATATTTCGGAATATCTAATCACTTTCACCATTGAAGCCACAATCCTCTAACACATGCGCTTTAAATTGAGCATGGTATTACTCAGACTTATACAGGAAATGCGCACGCGTGGCATTACTCATATTTATATAGGAAATGCGCACGCGTGCAATGTATCTCGTATGCTAGATTCTCCTTTGGTACCTGCAGCTCAAAATAAAATGCGATTCTAGAAGTAATGTTCGTGGGGTAGCGAGCATATAGCAGAACAACTACTTACAGCTTCACTTACCTTTGCCAAAACGGTATTCCAATTGCAATTCAATATTAACCGACGCAACAACGATAACAACACGCCTGTTGCACACAGGCGTACCAGGTTGACGCTCGAGGCCAAGCGCGGTATTTTAAGTGTAGCACAATCGTGCGCGTACAGTACGCCAGAATATTCTGGCACAATGTCGTCAAGCTTGCAGTCACTTCAGCGGTTCCCACGATGTAGCACCAGTTGACGTCCTCGCGTCATCAAACTTCTACGACGCCGAGAACTACGCACACAGCTGACTTGGAAAAACGCGGTCTTGCAGGAGGCCATCTTGTCCCGCAACCAACGGACAAAAGTACACAACTGAGGCGTCTGAAACATTGCCGTTGATGAGATGGCAGCTGAACGAAATCAGGGCTCGTCGTCCGACGTGTGGCCACCGCCTTAACACAATATTAACGTTGCAACGTTCAAGGAAGACGCGACGAGCCCAGCCGGTCTTGTCGGGTACGCTACAGCACAGTGCACAGCGCGCGCTCTCACGGCCACCGAAAGAAATAAAAGAAAGTGGAGAGAGGAGTTAGCTTGGAGCATGGCCAGTCGGTGGAAGCAAGAGGACGTGTTGCGTCGTCGGTGTGGTGTATTGTCGAGAGATGGCGCTAGTTTGTTTTTGCGCAACGAAATCGCAAACTTGATTCAAAATGCATGGGATCCTATGGGGGGTTGGGAGAGGGCACATCTTCCTTTCTCCTCGCTAGTCACCAGGGGAGCCGAGCGGTGGCGCCACCATACCGATGCACGAGGCGGATAGGGACAGCTCCTCCCGCCAGGGGGCATTACTGCAGTCAAGGGGGCTTTCATCGCGGCCGCTTAAACGGCGTTTTTGGTGCGTCGAGAGGTTTCCGTGGCGGAAACTCGCTCTGGTGGCTTCACGGACATATTTTCGTGTGTTTTTATATACTGATCACCCATCGCGTATAGGCAGCGTGCTCGTACCTGTGCGTAGCGGTCATCAATGTCTGTTCGGTTGCGGCAATGTTCTATTCCTTTCGATCGCGGTGGAATCGGCGTGCAGCCTTGCCCTGCACGCTGATTTAGCAAAGACTGTTTGGTCATGCCTTTTTGAAGGTTTTTATTTTCCTCGAAGCTGTAGCCGACGTCGGCGGAAGAACCGCGACCAACATTGCCAGTACACAGCCGTACGTACGACAGGCGTGAATCCCGCCTCTTCACCGAAAAACATATAGCCGGAGCGACAGCGCGGCACACAGCATGTCTTTGTCATCGTTCGTGAAACTGCCGCTAACTGTTTGTCACATACGAAAATGGTCACAGGCACACACAGCACCACACACACGCGATAAAACGGCGCAAACAAAGCGAACGCAGAGCGCGTCGCCGCGCTGAGCTCGACGAGTGCCTTGTTCGCCGGAGCGACCGTGCGGAACGCAGGACGTCTTCTACATCGTTCGTCACGGTGCCGCTAACTATTCGTCACGTATGAACACGATCAGACGCACAGAAAGCACCACACACACGCGATACAGCACGATGCACAAAAACAAACACACCACGCCGTCGCCTCGCTGACTACTTCGACGAGTGCCGCGGGTGCCCCCCTAACGCTGGTGGCGCCGCCCCGCGGTCAAAATTGACGACACACAAAGCTCTCCCATAGAGTGACGGGGAAGTTTCGTGACCAGAAAAAAGTATTGAGGGACTATGGTTCTACCAACGATGCAAGAAAAATAGACAACTGTGAAGCAGTAGAATTCTTATGGGCGCTTCATGGAAATATTTAATGTTGGCGGTCTAAAAGCAATCTACCGGACACCGGGTAAGGTCCATATCATGGATTGCACATTCCAGGAAAATTTTGATTTGGAGAAAATTAAATTCCTAACCCGCGTGTACATGGTCGCGTGATTGCCCTTTCGTTGGGCCTTTCTATACTCCGCTTCACACATCAGGTGCAACGCTGTAGAGGCTGACGAGACTTCTCGCAGTAGATGTGTTCGCACCTAGATATAGGCCAATGATTTTACCACCCGTTATGTGATTTCTTCTCGTCCTCAGGCTGAGTAAAAACTCGCAGGGTCCCTTACGCACTCATCTAAGACGAATCGAAGGCGTCTTTTTTGCCCAAGACATCGAAGGCATCTTCTTTTTCTTCGCAGTGGACGTATTGAACCTCCCTCGGCCCCCTCCGAGATATTTCTGCACCTAACGTGGTTTTCCACTGCCTCCAGGATCGGAGGCATTGCAAGTCTTCTTCACTTCACCTGGTTTTGCACTGCCTCCGTGACCGGCACAACTTTGACCAAGTAACGACGTCATGTCATGACTTCATCATCTAACGTCACATCGTGATGTCATCACGTGATGATGATTTTTCCACCACTCGTGTTAACGCCGACACCGCCGACGCTGACTGTCAATTTTCGGGTTTAATGAGACATCAAAGGCTTTCGGCCTAATAAATGAGGACGCGCTTTGTTCCTCAGATACCAACAAACGTCGTTACAGAGCTGTCGTTAAGTTGTTCTGGACCACCTAGCGTCTCTGGTTTCGCTCCTTAATGTTTCATTTGCAGCCCGTCGCCATGCATCACGCGGGGACTCGTGCTCGGCCCGCACGGGCGTTTACAATGACGCTGCCAAGGGATAGACGCGCGTACTCACACATCTTGCTGGCCACACTTCTGGCATAGCTTCTGCAGCGTTGCACTTGATGTATGAAACTGACGAAACACGTAGGAGCATGAAAGCTTCCATGCCGATCCCATGCCCGAAAACAGCGTCACCAGGAAGGCCGCTCTCTATTACAAACCTGAAAGCTTACATTAAGAGGGATCATTGCGGATTGCGAAAGGAAGAAAGAAATTAGGAGAAAAGGAAAGAAAAGCAGTAGGTAAGACGGGCCAACGCTAAACATCGCTTGCCCCCACTTCGCCAATAAGGGAAAGGCTCCTGAGGCTACAGAGTCACAATGCACGTATCCTACCGCTAACGAATGTAGTCCCACAATTGCGCCCGTATTTTCTGCGTGAGATATATAAAATACTCCTTAATTTTCTACATGTAGCTTTTTGAGACGGAACGCAGCACACACAAGCGAGATATCTGTACTTGATTTAATTTATACGTTGTCACTTTGCGTTTTTGCATGCGTGAAAAAGTCGCGCCTGTTACCCGTACCTTAGACGCTAAGCAGAGTTTGCGTCGAAATGCAACGCTAGCAATCACTTTCCACGGCGTTACGAGACGCGCGCCAAACCGGACTACTTCGCGTAGCAGTATATGTGCAGACGCTCCGCCCCCGTATCTTTCCCTTCATTGCCAAGAAAAGTTGTCCGCGAGTACACAGAGAACATTGTCCTGTCTTCCGTAGTAGAGTATGCAGTATTCTGATTAGCTGTCATTGTTTTTACGGGAAAACCCTAGATGCATCATCAAACGCTAAAAGTGACTGTTGTCTTCGGCTGAGTCAACACGAGTGAAGCAAACAACCATCATCATGTGATCACGTCACTGGTCTACCGTGGAAAGCGACGTTAACAAAAAGCTATAGGACACGGCGGGGCGGGGGGGGGGGGGGGTGATGTTGGACGAAGGTCAGTACACCCGCTCAAAAGAAACAGCAGATGCCTTTCGCCTTCTAGTCGTCTGAAGTGAATGAATAAGGGACGGTGTGAGTTTTTTTAAAGGTCACGGCTGACCAATAAACACTCGCTTGCCACCTGAAGACGTCAAGTCTGCCGGAACGAGAACCTTGCTATGAGAGAACGAGAGGAAATGAAACAGG
This sequence comes from Rhipicephalus sanguineus, assembly GCF_013339695.2. Taxonomy (NCBI): domain Eukaryota; kingdom Metazoa; phylum Arthropoda; class Arachnida; order Ixodida; family Ixodidae; genus Rhipicephalus; species Rhipicephalus sanguineus. The sequence continues at coordinate 89,443,125 of NC_051185.1, read as the reverse complement.
GGCTGATTTTTTAGATGCGAAGTATCTTATGGCGGAGTTCAATCCGGTGGTGGCGTGCGGCGTGACCACCCTTACTGCGCATGCGCATACCCTCTCCACTTCCCCTCTCCCCTTTCCCTCTCCGCTCCCCCTTTCCACTCTTTCTCTGAAACGCGGACATGCCGAAATTCTCTCCTGCGTAGCGCCGCGATGGGCACCAGCGCATGCGCGTCCCCCCCTCTCTCTCCTCTCCTATGCTGCCCCCCCCCCTCTCGTATGCCTGCCGACTGCGTTCCCCGCTCGCCCTGTGAGAATTAACGGCCAGGCTAGAGGAAAGACAAGACGCGCGTAGCGTTCCTCTTCGCGTTCGACGACGCGAGGTCGGTAGCATGTCCAAAGAACGCCAACGGAACGGGATCATGCAAGTGCACCGGCTTCGCATCGCCTCATGGTCCCCTTTAGCGGGAAATAAGGAAATTTTTGTTATTAGTAGAGCATTGGACGCGTTTTCCGCCGATTGTAGGTTCGTTACGTGCCAGAGGCAAGTTCTGCAAAGTTCGTAAATGATATGGATGGATGGAAAAGCTTTATTTCGTCAGAAAGCAGCTGCGGACAATTCCGTGTTAGGTGACCATGAAACCAAGGTGGATGGCGACCTGTGTGGCCCACTCAACGACCCTTGTCTCGACGACTGGGTCTGAGCTGGTTAACACAGCCTCCTACAGCTCGAGAGAGGCATCACGCCTAATATCTGCCGGCGCCGGCACCCTGCTACATTCCCAGAGTATATGGTCATGCCGCCACTGCCTGGCACCACTTGCATTGTGGCTTAATGTCCTCCGGGTATATTTTGCTCAACACGTATTTTGCTCAATACCACCATTCATCAAACGCTCAAAGTGATCTTCGGCGTCGGCGTCAACACTAGTTTGCAAAAAAGTCTACACGGCGGGATGACGCCCCAATGGAGGTCATCGTGACGTCACTCATGGTCACATGTCCCCAAAATTTCTGACATAATCGTGACTACTTTGGCGTCTCATAGCGTGACATCGCCTGAGGACGTCATCACATGTAATCGTCGCTTGCTCAAAGATGGAACGATCGCGGAGGCAGTGAACAAGAAAGAAAGAGTGGAGTAAAGGAAGAGAAAACCGAAGAGAAAAAAGAAGACTGCCCAGCTCCGCAATTCCTTCGGGCTTGGCACTACTAGCGCAAAGCTGCCTTACATTTTTGTTAGTCTTCCTTGGTACATAGCCAGCACCGCCATAGGAAATTTCTTACAGACAGTGCTCACGTTAAATCAGCACAGAAATAATTGAAATGAAGTGTTCGATAAAGTGCAATCAGAGTTTTTTATTGCTATAGCAATTATATCGACACTCGCGGTTGATTTTTGCCGTCGCCGTCTGTCGACACAGTTATGTCCCGTATATGTATGTATATATATAAAAAAGGCACAAAGAAATATAAACAGAAGTAAAATTTCTGAAGTACACGACCGCGGATTCGAGCCAGCAACCCCTAACTCCCCAGCGCGCTGCTTTAGACAACGCAGCCACACGCCATGTTCACCGGCGAAATAACGGCGAGCTATTTATATATACCATGTACCGCTGCTGATAAGCAAATCTCGGAGTAGCGTGAGCGTGGTTTCTGTCACGCAAGGCTCTTAATTTTCTTTCAATTTGAAAACTGCCCTTGAGTCGCGCAAGACAAAGTGGCCCTTTTCTGTACCAACTCGCTCGTCATGTGAAAGGAAAAAAAAAAGAAAGAACGTCAGGAACACCTTGCACCAGACGCCCCCGTGTGGCTGGAGACGCAGGGGGTAAGTCCACCCGCCACAGTTTAAAAGAAAAATAAATATCTAAGAGCGTCTGATTCTCCATTGTCGACACTTGCAGACGCAGCGCTCCTAATTTTCTTTCATTTCGAATACTGCACTTGAGTCGCGCACGATAAAGTGGCCACTTTCTGTACCCAGCCGGGATGTGGAAGGGAAAAAAAAGACAAAGAACACCGGGCGCACCTTGCATCAGACGCCTCATGTGGTAGGAGACACAGAGGGTCACTCCACTCGCCGCAGTTTAAAAGAAGAAGAGATATCTAAGAGCGTCTAAATTGTGAATTTCCCCACTTATATTAACCGCCGGTTTCATGGCCAATCCCCCGTAGTGGGTAAGAGCCAAGAATTAAGGGTCAAGCAAGCATGGAAGCAAGCAAGCAAGCAAGCGTCTGATTCTCCATTGTCGACACTTGCAGCGTGTTGCTCAAGCACATAGGCGTAACAACTGTGACGGTTGTTAGTTCACGCTTGCCCTGTGCATGCCTGTGCGTTCATTTAGGGCGTCCTTCTTTGTGCTTCAGCGGCACGCTGCAAGTATCGAGCTGCTTCTGGTTCTTCGTGTGACATTTCGATTTGTTGTTATCGTATTCATTGCTTCGCCCTGGCGCCGAAACTGTGACTTTTAGATGCGAAGCAGCTTTTGCGCTGAGCTTTGTCCGTATATCTATTGGCAACCGTCCGCTTTCAAAAACCTACCATAGCCATCTGTAACATATTGAGCGCACGCTCGCGCCAAGGAGACGTCTTCCTCGTCTTCTTCTTCGACCGCCTTGATGATGATACGTGTAGAGCGCGCGCTCGTGCCAAGGAGAAGTCTTCTTCATCTTGTTCTTCAACCGCCTTGATTATGATACGTGCAGAGCACTTCAGGGGCCCGGGCTGCCGCATGCTGTCCTAGCTTGGCGCAACGCAGGCAAAACCACGTGTGCTGGCACGCGCTTGCGCGTTCGGGCCTGCGTAAGGGGCTGGGTGCGTAAGGGACTGGCCTGCGTAAGGGACTGGGCTAGAATCACTAGAAAAACTTCAGAGTATCGCATCTGTTTTCCGCGTGCCGCCACCGCCGCCATTGGCTTACTCGCATCACGTGACCTCTCGCCGCCATATCCCTTCCAAGCACTTTGGGTGCAGGCGCGTTGAATGCAGAGCGCGGCCGGACATTTAGCAGTACCACGGTCCCTAGAAGTACTTCGTCGCTTTTTTAAACGCGTCATGCAGATGCGAGAGAGTAGCTTACCAGTAACCGAACGTTGCTGGTGAGCTACTCCGGGAATTTTGTATATTTTTGCATTGCGTGTGGGAAACATTAACGTCAAAGAGCGTCGTTGTACGTGGCTGCATAATTGGCCGCGGAATGAGTTCGCCCCCCTCGCAGAACACTCCTTTCTGTAGTGAACTACACAAACTGCTGGAAAAGCTCTCATGCAACAGGGTACTTCACCTTTTCTGTTCGCTATGTTCAGCGGTATTGAAAACTACATACTACATACCTTTCTATTTGCTCGGCTGTTTATATCTCGATCTGTTGAACAGATTGTGCATGCATTTCGAGTTATAAGCGTGTCGCGCACGAGAGCGAAATCGAAGACTTAATAAATAATAACTGTTTACTGTGTACCTTGAAGGCAATTGTGGCATGATTACTTGCCACTGCGCAAAACTGAAGCGTGGAACTCTGTTGATAAACTTGGTACAAGGCAATGTTATTAAGCGTATATTATTTTTAAAAAAATGTTGCTAATGCTGCATTGCGCCGAGCGTACCCTTATAATACTGTTTAGTGGGTGAGAAATGGTCAACGCAAAAAAAAATAATAAAATAAATAAACAAAATCGGCTTATCCTTTCATGCATTGAGGAAATCGATTTCATGCGAGCCCCAGATCTATATACATACTGTGTTGCAGTAGCATGCGCGTTAAAAAGTGTCGGCATGTGCTATTTCTGATCAAAATAACATAAAGCACTGCACCGAGGAAGTTTTAACAAGAGTGCATTACGAAAAAGAAAATTGAAATTAAAAGCAGTGCAGAAACCGAACCCCAGCTGTTTACGCGCTGGCAACGCAAAAAAAAAAAAACTTTGTCGGAACACAGCAAAATATTTGCAAATGCCCTGCAACGTTGGGAATATTAAGGAGACAAAAATAGCAAATGAAACAACTGAGTAGTGACGTCAATCATTTTCGATGGCCTATTTTCTACCTATCTGTTAGGAAATGACAACGTATTCGCAAAATAAGATGCACCTTACCTACCGCACGCCGATTCGCCCGTGCGTTCGGCTGCTGGCGTTCCGAACCGAGACAAATACTTCACACACAACTTCCACTTACCGTACACACACCACTTCTATTACAGATAACACCCAGCTGAACAGCAAGCATGGTGCGCAAGTAAGGTATGCATCAGCGATCAGTCGAAGGACGCAATGATGAATGTTCGCGATGTTCGATAATGTTCTCGGATGCGCTATGAAGTGAGCCTGAACAACGACTGCAAAGCTAGCGCAAACAGTCATCATTCACCAAGTGTCGAAGTAAATGGCATCTCGCATGGTCATTACGCTAATGCAACTATACAGCTCCGTGTCTTGCGAACACACCCGGCCGTGAAACGAAAAGAGACCGATGAAGACACGAAGAGAGTTCGCGAACACATGGCAACATTCGCCGCCCGTTTCATTAGCTACACCGCTTACCGCGCAGTCGATTCATGACTGTCGATGACTCGAAATCACTTCTGATATCCTTTTGAAGAAACACACACAGACACACACATATTGCAGTTACGCCGAGCGTAACACGGCATCGAGGCGAAAAGATCGGTCACTTCTCAACACACGCTACCAACGCGCCGGACGGTCCGGAAGGGAAATGGCCGCCGCCGCCCAATGTTGCCCGCGTGCAGCCTACCTTTGCGTTACTCTGAAATTTTCCAGTGACTCTAGGTAAGACCATGTGGCCTCTCCCCCTTATACTCTTTCAGCAATCACGTGATGGCGTCTGGGAACGAGATTCTGCAGACGCGCGATGAACCCGCGTGGCGTGCTCCAACAGGAGTTCGTGACGAGTAACAGCAACATCAACTACAGTGAATTCATGGTGTGCTCCACATTCAAGGACGCGTTAACATCGGGCAAGGGCGTTAACATCGGGCTATAAGCACACCAAGCGCCGTTGCATCACATGTCCTGCCACGCTAAAGTTTATTGCACTGCTTGCGCTAGCCACAGGGGCGCACATCTGCCTCAAATGTGAAGGCTTCGGCAGTCGTAGTTCTTAACTTCCACGACTGGAGCAAATTTAGGACGTCCTTTTGGACCTCTGCACAATGAAAATAGCTGTCCAGCTGATCGCTTCATTTCTCTCGTTCCCGATCGTTGTGTCACTCTTCAATATAATCTATAAATACCACTGAGAGCGTCTCCTTGCAGTTTTCAGCAGTGTTCGTTATGCACAGCTTGCACAGGGCTCTTTTTTGTCCATATTTTAATGCTGTATGACTTCCTAACGATGTTGCACAGGTAGAAGGTTGCCTACGCTGTTAACACAGCAGTGGTAGGACTGGCAATAGATGGACGAAGTGATTGCGATCTATTTTCGGGGTTCATTCCAGTTTGGTATTAAAGGTGCGAATAAGCTTACCGACGCTCACTCATTAGATGCGTATGATTCGAGGTAAGGGGACATCCCCCGGCATGGAATTCGTGATTTTTATTTCAAGCTAGATATTTCGTCAAGCTAATATACTTTGCCTTTAATTATGAATATACATGTTTCATGGACTTATGCTATTGCTGGACATTCCGACGCTGTTGTGGCAGTGCCATGTAGCTCTCGCACTATATAGTGCAGGGGTCTCAAACACTCGGCTTGCGGACCTCTCACTAGCGGCCTGCGGCCCGGACATGGCTGTCTTTGTCCCATTTTTAAAATTTATTTATAGGTACGTTCTTGAGCTATACAGGCATGACAGATCTAAAGCATTTTTTTCGTGAGGCACCCCCTGTGTTGATACATAACCGTGAAACAAAACTCTATGCTGCAGAATTGGTGTCCAGATTTTAGTCACTTTGGAGATAGGTATCGATATATTTGTGGAAACTTGCCGCCAAATACCCTTCAGAAATGACCCATATATGAAATATTAAAGAGGTCTTTAAAATGCAACGTTATTTGACATCTGGTAAAACATATTCTCTCTCTCCCACCCCCCTTTACTCCTACCTTCGTCACTGTTCTGACCATTGCGGAAGTAAATTTTCGTGAATGCGGCCCGTTAGCTGAGGCGAGTTTGAGACCCCTGATACAGCGGAACAAGACGAACGCTAAGAAGTTCACAACGTGGGCACACGAGGCAGGCTGTGCATGTCCATCTCGCGTCACATGACCATTGGCAGCCTAGACGGAGCCACGCAAAAAGAATGTCTTTATAAGGAATTTATGCAACGAGACTGCGTGCAGTCTTTCCGTTTTAGTGGAGGGCTGGAATTTTCAAGAACGTATCCCCGCCTTGGGGCTAAGTGATCGCACTTGCGATGAGAAGTTCTAGGTATAAATTTATTAGATCCGAAGTATCTTATGGTGGAGTTCAATCCGGTGGTGGTGGCGGTGGTGGTGTGCGGCGTGACCACCTTTACTGCGCATGCGTATACCCTCTCCACTCACCCTCTCCACTTCCCCTCTTCCATTTCACCCTCTCAACATTCCCTCTCCCCTCCTCCCCCTCTTCCCTTTCACCCTCTCCACATACCCTCTCCCCTCCCCCTTTCCACTCATCCTCTGAAACGCGGGCTAGACATGCCGAAATTCTCTCCTGCGCAACGCCGCGATCAGCACCAGCGCATGCGTGTCCCCTCCCCCTCTCTCTCCTCTCCTACGCTGTCCCTCTCTCGCACGCCTGCCGACCGCGTTCCCCGCTCGCCCTATGGGAATGAACGGCCAGGCTAGAGGGAAGACAAGACGCGCGTAGCCTTCCTCTTCGCGTTCCACGACGCGAGGTCGGTAGCATGCCCAACGAACGCCAACGGAACGCGATCGCGCAAGTGCTCCGGCTTCGCATCGCCTCATGGTCCCCTTTAGCCGGAAATGGTGTAATTTTTATGTTACATTTATTGCTGCGATTACAGAATAATATTTGGGATATAAAATAATAACGAACGCAATTAAAGCCCTTGTTAGCTATATAAGCGCCTGGTCTATTTACTTTCAGCTCGCCCGTTTCAGATAAATCAAGTAGCCCCATATGCAAGAAGCGAAAGAAGATCAGTACTTGTCGCTCATAAAACTTCTTCAAATAGCTTGCTCCACATAAAAAAAGAATCGTTTTATCGCGATAAAATGTGAAACGTATAAGTACGCGCAACGTATGAGGAACACACTTGAAGGAACAGACACTAAAAAAAAGAAAACAAGTCTTCTATTACCAGTAAATTACTCTTAAATTTCCGTATTCACCACGCTCGCTGCGACAAGTCTTGCTAAGCGAGAAACACGCGCAAAAAGAAAATGCGGGTGCCGACGCCACCTTGAACATCGTGCAACAAACACCGTGACGTCACAGATTCTGACGGCGTCTACCGGGATCTACGTAAACCCGAGCCCGGACCGTGGGCCGGGCCGGGCCGGGCCCGGGTTTTCCGGTAGGCCCGAGCGTGTGCAGTGCTCTAACACATACATGCTTCATACGATGGCCACATTTACTAAGTATACCCAATAATTTACCAGTGCACACGACAAATATGCCAGATTTATTGGGTGGTAGGCATGTTGTCATAAAGTAAAGTTACAAATTTAGACAACTCGTTACTACTAGTTATGCATTCGGATGATCTATTTCGTTCTGCAATCGCGGGCTGGAAGAAAGGATATTAACGATGTGAACGAATATAAATAGGTGGCTACGAATATATATTTTAAAAAGCATAGCTGCCGTATAGAGAAAATTATGAGGGAAACTCACGATCAAGTACTGCGTCATTGAATGTTTGGAGGAGTTTTCATATGATATAAAGAAAAGCAGAGAGGGGGAATCGCATATGAAAAGTGAAAACAAAGATGACCGTGTATATTCAATAAAAATTGCAAAAAAGGTATCACAAGAAATATTGAGTGCTATAACAGAAAGAGAACCGCTTTACAATTTGGAGCCAGAGCTGAATGAACGCAGATAAAAACACACTGCAGTAAACATTCACAAAAAGGAGGAGGTATGTGTCTATCGTAAGAAAAATCTGAATGTGAGATGTACTGTACTGCCTGGTGTCCTGTTATGAGAAAGAGTCGACCTCAAACGCATTTAGCGCGCTTGCGTTTTCAGGTTGGCTTTGCTGCACGATTCGATGACTTTGCTAGGAAAAAAATGTTTTGTTGAATTACAAAAGGAAAGCATTTCATAACGTCGTGCCTTTAGCCTTTTCTCGAATAAAGTGAATGTTCGCGAAAAGTGCCAGGACTAAATGGAGCGATGATGCGAGCTGGCGCAAGACGTGCCGTTGACAATACTCGAGAAGCTCCTCGAACGCTTTTTTTGCGAGACGAAGTTTACGAGATTAGAGAAAAGTATGCATTTCGTATTGTTTACGGTAAATCTTTCAACACCTGGAGCAGTGTGTCAGAACAGAACGAAAACCAAAAACGAAAAACGAAAGAAAACGATATTTTTTGACCGGAGCGAGAACGTAACCCGAACATTATCTATTCCGTTTCGGAGTGACACTGAAATTTTTTTAATTGTTTTTCGCGTCACCAGAAAACTTGGCAAACCGGAACAACTGAGGTCATGCAACGCGAACAATTATGAATATCTCAGGGTAGAGTATTAGCGCGTACCTCACGCAGGAATTCCAAAGCAAAGATTTGTTTAAATTGTGCGAAAATCAAAACAGCGGCAACCTGAGATATTTATATTAACGAAAGTGGACTTTTGCGCGGTTTTCGCGCAGGCCAGCGTAGAGAGGACATTGTAGGCGCTGAAGTTGGTTATAGCGAAAGCTTTTTGAGATCACAACAGCCGATTTGTTCGTCGTAGTTGTGCGCCGCCGCCGGTGTCCGTAACCGCTATCACGTGAAATAAGAAAAAATGAAATGAGAAACAAATTTCTAGGATCGGATGGGAGTTTAACCCCCGCCCTCTACATGGCAGTCGAGTATTCCACCGCAGTGCCACGCTGGTGCTTGTAACTCTATACAGGCGTCACGTCGAGTAAGGAATCGTGTTAACATAGGTAATGTAGCGCGGCAGAAGAGCAAAATAACAACCTGGCATCACACAATGCGAACTGCGCAACGAGTCGGTCATTGAATTTTTCCAACCCGTTACAAAGGCTCAGCTATAATTCTTCATCGTCATCAGCCACAGCACAAAGTGCACATAATGCCTGACAAATGTGTAGCAGGTGCCACGATTCAGCGAAGAATGACGAAAAATGGCATAGTGGGTGCGTCGCTACTTCAGAAAAATACGATGATTTATGGCGTTGTGGGTACCTTTCATGTGTACTTGTATTAGTTGCCCTAAGAGAATATACAACGAGATCTAGAAACGTTGCTCTTACAGCTTTCGCTGTGATTGTGCTGCGTGTTCCGCGCAGGCCTGGCAATTTTTTTTTTATCAGAACAGCAGTCTCGCACATCAGAAAGTACACTCAATGACGTGCTCCTTCTGATATCGTGCTCACTCCCTTTACAAAAGGCATTCAGCCCGTTAAAAAAAGTCGTAAAGAACTTTTCAGAAAATAAATACTATGACATTGAAGGGTGTGCTGAGGAATTCGAGGTACAGTTACTTCCACTCCTCTGAAGAACCCTGTCCCACTTTCTTAAGAGGATGGCAAGTAACTAATCACAAATTCAGATGGCAAGTAACTAATCACAAATTCAATGTTTTTTTATGATTACCTTACCTTGACATTTTTGCATACAGAAAAAGACCGTTACGAACCGTTATGGTACATCTTTTTTCGTACCGGAACAGAAACGGAACGGAACTTTTTGCGGTGAAACAAAATTAAAACCGACACCACAAACATTTCGTTCCGACAACCTGGCCTGGAGACGCCTAATTCTATGAATTATGGTGTAACACACGCGGAATAATGGTGTTCAGGAGCGCGTGGCATCGACACTGCGACTACATAAACATCGCAAGATTTAGAATGAGCGAAGAGAATGTTGCAGTTTTACGACGCTTTACATGACTCATAACCTCGGATTTCATCGCCTGCAACGCCATTACAGTGAAGAGAAAACCACCCACGTATTCAAGCAAAAGGTGGCATCGGCCGTATGGGAAGCACAGCCAATTGCAATTCTAAATATGGACGGAAACAAACTTGAGACTGTCGCTCCACGAAATGAATAGCCGATAGAAGCAAGAAAACCAAATGATACACAAGGTTAATAAATGAAGCATAAGTTCGGAAATACGCCGGCAAGAGTTTAGAAAAACATTTGAAGCGATGAAGCTTGGCATATGTTTCAGCTGCACTAACGTGACACCGGAAGACTGACGAAGCATGCAGTGTTGGCCGGTTTTCAGCTTCATCGGCCCTGCGTCGCATTGTCTTTCGCGGTCTAGCGCGCGTTCTCACTTCTTCCGAGCTTACAAGTCAGCGTCCATCGCGGAAAAAGCGTTTCCGGAGCCAATGCGCCTTTCGCTCTCTCGCGCCATTTGGCGCGCGCTGATTTGGCGCCGGTGAAATGCCGGTGGGAGAAGCAATAGCGCCCTCGCTGAGGCGGTGGCGCCCTCTCTTGCGCTGAACCGACTTTATTCATTTAAATGAGAGGCTGACTTGCCGGAAGTTGTCTTTGTGTTAGACACCACAGTGTGCTACGAAGTAAGCTTTACAGCAGAACGCTTGATATTTGAAACCAATTTTCAGACGGAATTTCACAAAGTTCTGTGAATACATGCGGTTAAATCCTGATTATTCCTCTAGTACAAATCAGTTTAAATCGTGTTAGTTTATTCTGAATCGGCTTTGACTGATTCGGCACTTGTTATTTAGCATAGTTTGACAACATGAATTACCGTGTCCACTACATGAGACGCCAACAAGCCGAGACCCTCAGGTGCTTCGTCCCTAAAATGGTTGACAATTCCGTCTACAATGCGCTATACTAGGGGGCAGCGCAAGCCATCCAAACACTGGAGCCTCAATGGAAGCGTTACGGGTCGTGCTTCGCAGAAAAGGTGAGCGGTTCACTATTAACAGTTGCTGGGGGTTCAAAGGAAACCACGGCATGATTATGCGGCTCGTCATCGAAGTAGACTCCGGATTAGTTGCGACCAAGTGGGATTCTGTAACGTGTATGCAAAGTCTAAGCACACATGTGTTTATTGTACTTTGCCGTATCAGAAATGCGGCCGCCGTCGCAGCAAATAAGGACAACGATTCAAAGTGTTACGAGCTGCACTACGTTAGAGTGGTAAGCTGTCACTGAATTCTTAAGCGGCCTTCCCGCTTGCGGCCGCTCAAGGAAACTGCCTTCTCAGCGAACGCTGAAGGCGAGGACGAACGGGGGTGCGAATGGAGCCAACTGTACCAAGGTTCTCAAGTAAGGCTATTTGTTTTACTGACAAGAGTGGCACAAGTTTCCCTATCATTTGTTTGTAAACCAGGAGGCTAAGGTTCATACCCACATCATTTTCGAAAGTCCTGAGAAGGCATCAGTGGCATAAGCACTGAAGTATAAAATAAGCAATAAAATATTACGCTTTAAAGTCTCTCTATACCCGAATGATGACGCCTAAAAGGGTAAGAACTGCCTTACAAATAAGAGAGAAGACACGCTAATGATAGACGTTTTTCTTGACAGACGGTGCGGGAGATCAGACGCAAGCTCCAAGAGAGACCCTCTGAGAGAGAGAGAGCGAGTGGAACTTTATTCAAAGTAAAGGGGAATCTAAGGCGCACTATGGCTGGGGTCCTACGCCCAGGGTTCCACTGGCCTTGGCCGCCCGCAGGATTTGCTCCAAGAGCGCGAGCTGCACTCCCGGGTCCAAGCTGGCACAAGCCTGCGAGAGTAAAACCAAAACAAAACGCCGCAGTAAAGAAAGACAATGAAAATTAAGGTTAGAATAAATATGAGATTTAATAATAGTATTAGCGCGAAAGTCCCCAAATTCAGTTGTGTGAGTGAAATCAGAGGTTTTATTGTACTCGGAAATTAGCGAAGAGGTTTTAAAAAATTTCCCCGAAAGATCTCTTCATAGACCCGCGTAAATCAGTCTCACTGGCGCGTTACAGATTGGTACTGATCACCAGTTCTTTTGTCGTCGCATACTGCTATGTTTTAGCCAACTGCGAAAAGATAGAAGCGAGGTTGTAAGAACGAAATTTTCAGTCAGCATGAAACGACGAAGGGTCCAGTACAAAAGAAAGTCACGTCTACTTGACTCTCTTTGTGGTAACCGATGATCACCTTTTTTCCTAAAGGTAATCGCAATACTCTGGTCGGCGCTCCTGCATGAAATAGATGACTCCCTTGCTCCAAGGGAGTCAGTCATGGACATGCATATGCAGGGTGATTTTTTTTTTAATGAAAGCCTTACTGTCTGCGACCTAAATACAGTTCGCTGGTTTGGCATGTGCATAAAATGATATACCGAAAGGTACCGGTTGAGAATATATAGATTGCAGTTGTAAAATGCGCAAGTACGCACGTATTATGTGATGACTTCAGTTACAATATTGCTGAAATAGCGCGTCGAAACTTCTACAAAAACGCAGGGTTCTGAAAAATTTAAAGTATTGCCCTCCAAGCGAATCATTGACAGTTATGAGAACGTTTGACAATGACAGCGCTGATAAGTTTACAAATATTTAAACGTTTGCAAGTGAGCGTTGTAGATTCCTACGACTGCATGTACTGCAGGAAACATAAGCTTACTAGAGAAATGAGCATACATGGTGTTGAAGAGGTAGCATGCATGAAAAAGTAGTAGGGCGCAGAAAGGTCTGCTTTCTCCTACTTTTTACTCGTGCCTTTCTTGCATAGTTTGCGCTGAAATGTGTCCGTCGGTTTCAACCAACTCGCCAGCAACAAGTCTTAGTCATGCATGGTGTTGCACGCTCAGGCGATCAGGAGCAGATTTAGCTGGATGACCGTGAAAACATGTGCCGCAAAGCTGTCATGAAGGCCCAACCGCATGCACGCGACTTTTGAGCGACGGCGACGAGTGACAGCGACAAACGAGCTCCATCGGGCTCTCGCGTCGCGACGGGAGCACCAATATGTTCGCGACGAAGTGCCATGGTTGCTCGATTGAAAACTACTGCGTACGCGCAGGTAAATTGCGAAAAAGAATTACATAGCAGATGAACGGCAACTTGCCAAATTTATTAATTTCTTGTGCGAGATTAGGAAGCCGTAAAATCGTTTCGTAACTTTCTTTTTTCGCAATCTTTTGTTTAACCGCGACGGCAGTATTTGCTGTGCTCTAGAGGGGGAGCCCGGAGGCGTACGCTACTACGTCGCACTTTGCAAGCTGCGTTATGTTAGGGTTAGTCCACGAGGCACATCTCGACAACGTTTCCTCTTGCTGTCATGGAGCGGTTAAGAAAAGCCGTAGTGCCTCACACCGCTCCCTCGGAAGAAGAAGGGCTACCTCACACGATGTCTATGTCGACATTGCAGCCAGCGACAACCAGTGCAACAAGCTTCTAGCTAAAGATGAAAGCTAACCGTTGACTAACCGTTAAGGAGAAGTAGAGCTCGAGGCTGCTCAACCTAAGCCTCATTAGATAATAATAATATCTGGGGTTTAACGTCCCAAAAGAGACGCCGTAGTGGAGGGCTCCGGAAATTTCGACCACCTGAGGTTATTTAACGTGCACCTAAATGTAAGTACACGGGCCTCAAACATTTTCGCCTCCACCGAAAATGCAGCCGCCGCGGCCGGCTTCGATCCCACGACCTTCGGGTCAGCAGTCGAGTGCCATAACCACTAGACCACCGTGGCGGGGCTAAGCCTCATTAGACTAGCCGAGAAGCAGACAAGCGGCGCACGACTTTGTGCTTATGCTGACGTCGTCTTTATTTGGACGTCCGATGTGTCACGACTTGAACCTTTGGCTTCAAAAGGCAGCCACAATGATAATACGCTATCTTCGTAAACAAGTAATGGAGATCTCACCTGGAAAGTGCACAGTCGTGGCCTCTACCAGGAAGCCAACAATGTGTCCTTCTGGCATATCATTTAACGGAGAACTGATACATGCCAGCAAGAGTCACAGGCTCTTGGGAGTCATAAGTGAGACCTATAATGGACTCCGCACGTAAACCACATCAAGAACCTGCTGACTGCTGTCACTTGCTCTAGTTTCTTTCGAGAAAAAGATAGGGAGCGTCCATACAGTCTGTTTTACAGCTGCACAAGGTATTGCTTATTGGTGTTAGCAGCGGCGAAATGACCGACAGCGCCATCGCCGTCGTCTTGTCGCTCGCTCTTGCGGCGACTCGGAAGCGTGCTTTCCCGCTGCTCTCGGCGTCTTTCCTTGTAATCTCGTAATCTAGCTGTTCCACGGACGTACCCCTGCGGCTCAATGATCGTGACAGCGTTGGAGCGATTACAACACCCGCAGACGCGGGTGTTATTGGCTGCGAGAGCACACCTACGTCTCAAACACACGCGGGGAGACGCGTGCTCGCGAGAGATGCCAGATGCTACCGAGCTCACAAGCAAATAATCATCACAAAAGAAACTTAAAAAAAGCGGCGCAGCTTCCGCGAAGAAGGCCTAGAGAAGCGTAAAATCAATAAATTTTCCCATTTTTGAAAATATTTTTAATTATATCAAAAAATGTCACTCTAATACGAAGCTGAGTTGAAAGAAACACTGTAATTATTTTGTAGACCGAAATAATGCGCGCTATGAAGGAAAGCACGGATTTACGTGTTAACATTGTCTCCAGGGCAGCCTGCATTCGGCGGAATGCACGTTTGCCGGTGCATGATAAAAGTTACTCTTTCATTTCTCCAACGTTTGTTTCACTTCAACATTCAGCTACCCAAAGTCATCGGCAAACACGCCATTGGTGAACGTGGCGACCACTAAGATGACTATGTTTGCTGGCAAAATGCAAATTATCCCCCCCCCCAAAAAAACGCGCCAGACGGCTGGGAAATTTACGAGCGACTCAGCGAAAAAAGAAGCCCAAATTCGCTTACTATTATCGGAACTGGCAACTCTTGTTCTCGCCAGGCGCTCGCCCCTCGCCCCTCACACTCGGATTCAGTTTTGTCCTGGCTACTTTTTGTATACACCCTGTCGACGCACGTAGTTTTGGCCAGAACCTATTGTCGCTTACAATCTGTGAATGAAGACAAGCTACGCTCCAAGAACTGCGGCGCGCCCGCCATTCATTCGCGCAAGAGAGTGATGCTGTGCGATTTCCGTCAGTTTGGCTGTATATGTAGATACTACGGATATAAATGAATGAAGGGTTTGTCGTCCCTACGTTCGCTCCAGAAACAATGTCGGAATCTTTGTCGAAATTTGCCACGAAGTTCAATTTTTAAATTTGAAGCATTGCTTAGCGAACCTAGGGCACTTTACCGTTTCTTTCTTTCTTTCTTTCTATCTATCTATCTATCTATCTATCTATCTATCTATCTATCTATCTATCTATCTATCTATCTATCTATCTATCTATCTATCTATCCGCCTACGCCTGGGAGCTCTCATGGTCGTCTCCTTAACATTAAACATACCAGGATTTGCATGAGAGGGAATTATTGTATGTCGAACACGATGAACAGGTCATTACATGAACAGCGTGAGATACTTATGGCGCACATCATGAAACCCTTTCCTACAGTCACCTGTGGCACATACCCGTACACCACGGCCCGTAGAATGCGGGTATGAGCCACAGGTGATTCACACTTTGTAGCAACCCAGCAATGGTGATAATAGACTTCCAAAATGCTTACGCGATCGCGTTATGAAGCTTGCGTTGCAGCAAATGCGGGGCAGCCGTCGGCAGCGTTTTCGGGGAAGAAATATCAGAGGGACGCCAACATTGAAAATCACGGTTTGAGCCCCAATCGATCCCTTGCCTCCTGCGTGGCAGTAGAGTATTTATGCACAGAGCTACACCAGTGCTTGAAACTGCAATAACATTTGCTAGGCGGCTAGTTGGTGATGCGTAGTTCATAGGTAGAAAAACTGCACAAACTAGATGATTAACACACGATTAACACTCTTAACACGATTAACCAGACGATTAACACTCTGTCCCGTGTCTTCCTTGTGTTAATCCTCCGGTTTGTGCTGTTTTTCTACCTATGAACTTGAAACTGCCTACCAAAAAGACAATATAAGGGCGCCATATCGCGGCAACGTAAACTATCGTTGCAGTGTGCTATTGGCGCTTGTAACAAGGTAATGAAGATTACGTATTAACTCCTATGACTCGCCAAGGTATGGTTAACCATTGCTGAATCTGAGGAATACGGCCAAAGCCGCTTTTATGATGCACACATGACCGCACCGTAGCGTGAACTTTATTTCGATAAAACGGACATCCGTGGTGAGTACCTACCCCACGTCGGACTACAGCATACCTTTTATGCGTTAGTGTAGTCGACGTGCCTGGTAAGCCCATTATCGATCCCGTAGTCGGAAAGGAGGGGGGGAGGGCTGGGTTAGGAACACCCGCCCCCTAAAAAAATTGTTGTTTCCTTAAACAAATAGGTAGTTTCCATAAATAGTGAAGGCTTTCAGCAAGTGCCCCCCCTCACCGCCCGAAAACTATTACTCCCTACTGGCCTGCCCACGATATACCTGCAAATATTCAAAATGCACAAAGAAGTCGGTCAAACACGGAACGCTTGATTCGAAGTGATAAAAGAGATAACATCAAGTCCCAAAAGTAGTGGGATCTGCCGAATTGTTCCTACCAAAAGATAGGGAAACTAAGACCTGCCTCTATGGAAAGATCACTCTCCTGAATAACGAGAAGCTTAATGACGTCAGTGAAATTACACACTGTAATTGGATGGGGCATGGGGCCTGTCCCTGTTGTGAAACATATTGCCACGTGCGTTTGTCACTTTAGCTGTATTCGGTTTTCGGCCACAAAGACTGTCAGCAACGCTCAGCGCGAACCGCGCCTCGTTGTTCGAGAACCTTCGCGATCATTGTAGATCGTTTTGTTAATATTGCGCGCAAGACGCGCACACTCGAGCTTATTCTAGAATTTCCTCGACAGCCAGCGATAACGCTGGAATATTCGACGGCACATGTTTAAATGCCGACGCGCTTCACCGCTTGTCAGTTGATCGACGGTCGACGCTCTGCTCGCCGCTATCAGTGTATTGCTTTTCAGTTTCCCGGCCACAAGTTCGGCCAAATAAAGAGTTTCATCTCTGACGTGCTGACTGCTGCCTTCGTCAACGTCACGACCACGTGACATCTGGTGGAGGTGCTGCTTCTTCCATGATCCGGACGCCCCCGCGAAGCGCTGACCCAAGCCCAAGCCGCGAGGAGGACGACGGCAAAGAAAACCCGGATCGTCGAACAAGCCGCCGGCAGAAGGGACTGCAGCCAGAGTACGGGCTCCTTCCCGAAAACATCAGGCAGCCCCAGGTCCCAACACCGACCGCAGCGACGATGACCGACCCCGTGCAGCCTGCGCCGATACTTCTCCGGCAGCCCAAGGAGCCGCCGACTTTCCGCGGGTCGTCATTCGAAGACTCGGAAACCTGGCTCGAGACCTTCGAAAGGGTCTCAGCGTTCAACAACTGGGACTCCGAGGACAAGCTGCGCCACGTTTACTTTTACCTCGAAGAAGCAGCAAGGACCTGGTTCGAGAATCGGGAGTCCACTCTTCGAACTTGGGACGCCTTTCGCAGCGCTTTCGTGCAGACGTTTGCAAGCGTCGTCAGAAAAGAAAGGGCCGCAGCCTTGCTAGAGACGCGGATACAACTTCCAAATGAAAGCGTTGCCATCTTTGGAGAGGAAATGGCCAGACTGTTCCGCCACGCTGACCCTGCCATGCCTGAGGAAAAGAAAGTCAGGTTGTTCATGCGAGGGGTAAAGCAAGAGCTCTTCGCTGGGCTGATGCGGAACCCACCCTCGACAGTCCAAGAATTCATCTCAGAGGCGACGACGATTGAGAAGACGCTGGAAATGCGCAACCGCCAGTTCGCCGATCGATTCAAGACAGCCCAGCTGTTCATGCCGTCGGCTGCGACGACCTGCGTGAAACGATCCGAGCGATCGTGCGGGAAGAACTGCGCAAGCTGTTACCCGTACCACAGCCTGAACCTGCCTGCCGACATCGTCCGAGAGGAAATCCAGCAGTCTCTGGGCACCCCCGAGTCAGCGCAGCCGCAGCTGCAAGCAGTGAGCTATGCTGCTGCAGCCCGACGCAACGCCCTCCCTCCTCACCCACGTCAAGACGCCGCGCCGCCCCAGAAGTCCCGCCGCCAGGCACCACCGCCGCCGCCACCGACGTCATACCGCCCACCAGCCGGCCAGCCATACACACCAAGGAAGACCGACGTTTGGCGCGCCCCTGACAACCGCCCGCTCTGCTACCACTGCGGGGAGGCCGGCCACACGTACCGCCGCTGTCAGTACCGACAGATGGGGCTTCGAGGATTCGCCGTCAACGCGCCGCGCCCACAGCCAGGTGAACGGCCTCGCGATATCGACGACTACCTCACCGGAACACAGTGGCAAGAACGACGACCTTCCCGCTCGCCTTCGCCGGGCCGCTACATGTCACCGCACCGCGGGCAGTACACTGGCCCAAATCGGGGCCGGTCGCCTAGCCCGTATCCGGGAAACTAAGGGCAGCAACCGATGGAGGTGCGGTTGCTGTACGACGAACTACCGAAGATCCTCCGCCGCCGACGACAACGCCGCAACGAAATTTAAAGAACACGCCGCAAGCCGAACGAAGCCCTGACGTCGAAACTGCACGGCCTGAGGAAGACCTGACGACGCCACGTCGAAGCAGTGGAACAAACCGACGCAGCTGTGACCTGACGCCGCGACCCAACTGCAACGCGAGACAACGAACTAGCGACCTCGACGTTCTCATTGACGGCCAAAACGTCACCGCTCTCCTCGACACTGGAGCTGACTATTGCGTCATCAGTGGGACTTTCGCCACGAAGTTGAAGAAAGTTAAGACTGTTTGGGAAGGCCCCGAAATCCGTACCGCTGGAGGCCATCTAATAACGCCGTCTGGAGTCTGCACAGCAAGAATAACAATCAATAATCGCACATATCCTGCGAGTTTCGTAATCTTGCAACACTGCTCCAGGGACGTCATACTTGGCATGGATTTCTTAAACCATCATGGCGCCGTCATTGACTTAAGAACCAAGTCGATAACCCTATCGTCGGACAAAACGACACCGCCGGATACAAATCCATGTCACCATGCCCTGAACGTGCTTGAGGATCAAGTTACCATCCCGCCTCGCTCCAGCGTCATAATTCCCGTCAGCACTGAAAAAGCTGAAAATATCGAAGGTGTCATCGAGAGTGATCAGCGTTTGCTACTAGACCGTGACATTTGCGTTGCAAGGGGCATTGCTCGGTTGCACGAAGGAAAAGGAAGCGTGATGCTAACGAACTTCAGCCAAGAATAGAGACACCTGAGCAGGGGCACGACGATTGCATACATCGAAGAACTCTTGGCCGCAAGCGATGCATTTGCCTTTTCGGATTACGACGAAGCTACGACGACTGCCCCAACAGCTGAGCCACCCTTCGACGTAAACCCAAATCTTCCCGCTCGCCAACAGCAACAGCTTCGATGCCTTCTGCAGAAAAACAAGGACTGTTTTTCGTCGTCATCACGGGTCCGACAAACGCCCCTTGCGAAGCACCGCATTATAACAGAAGAAAATGCTCGACCACTCCGTCAGAGTCCCTACCGGGTTTCGACGCGGGAACGGGAGGCCGTGAAGAAACAGGTCGACGAAATGCTACGCGACGACATCATCCAGCCGTCCAAGAGTCCGTGGGCATCCCCTGTGGTGCTAGTGAAGAAGGATGGGACTTTCCGTTTTCGCGTCGATTATCGTCGCCTGAACAAAGTCACGAAGAAGGACGTGTATCCCCTTCAGCGGATAGACGACACCCTGGATCGATTACATAACGCAAAGTACCTTTCGTCCATGGACCTCAAGACCGGCTACTGGCAAATAGAAGTCGACGAGAGAGACCGAGAAAAGACTGCCTTTATAACGCCAGACGGCCTGTATGAGTTCAAGGTCATGCCTTCTGGTCTTTGCTCGGCACCTGCGACTTTTCAACGGGTTATGGATACAGTATTGGCCGGCTTGAAGTGGCAGACGTGCCTCGTGTACTTGGACGACGTCGTTGTGTTTTCCTCAAACTTCGACGAACACCTTCGGCGCCTTGAAGATGTACTTCAAGCAATCAAGACCTCCGGACTCACTTTGAAGCCTGAAAAGTGCCGCTTCGCGTACGAGGAGCTCTTGTTCTTGGGTCATGTGATCGGCAAGGATGGTGTTCGCCCGGACCCGCGGAAAACAGCTGCCATCGCTGACTTCCCGACGCCCACCGACAAGAAGGCCGTACGCCGTTTTCTCGGCTTTTGCGCCTATTACACACGTTTCGTCAAGGAATTTTCACGGATCGCCGAGCCACTGACGCAACTCACGAAGGCCGACGTCGAATTCAGGTGGGAAGCGTCGCAAGTTCAGGCATTTCAAGAATTAAAACGACTCCTGCAGACGCCTCCGATACTTGCGCATTTCGACGAGCACGCCGATACGGAAATCCACACCGACGCAAGCAGCGTAGGACTCGGCGCCGTCCTTGTGCAGAAGACCGACGGATTGGAAAGGGTCATCAGTTATGCTAGCCGGTCGCTAACAAAGGCAGAAATCAACTATTCCACAACAGAAAAGGAGTGTCTGGCCATCATCTGGGCTACATCGAAGTTTCGCCCCCACATCTACGGCCGACCCTTCAAAGTTGTGAGCGACCACCACGCCTTGTGTTGGCTAGCCAACTTGAAGGACCCTTCAGGTCGCCTCGCACGCTGGAGCCTAAGACTTCAAGAATTCGACATTACCGTCGTTTACAAGTCCGGAAGAAAACACTCCGACGCCGACTGCTTGTCTCGTGCCCCCGTAGACGCACCGCCGCAGGACGACCACGATGATGACTGCTTCTTGGGAACCATAAGTGCCGACGACTTCGCTGAACGACAGCAAGCCGACCCGGAACTCAGGGGCCTTGTGGAATACCTCAAGGGCAGGACCGCCGTTGTTCTAAAAAGTTTTCAGACGCGGATTGGCGTCATTTCTCTTGAAAAACGACGTCCTCGTAAAGAAGAACTTCTCTCCGGCTCGGGCCGACTACCTCATCGTTGTACCTTCGGCACTGCGACCAGAGGTTCTGTAGGCCCTGCACGACGACCCGACGGCTGGCCACCTCGGCTTTTCCCGCACGCTCGCGAGGATAGAGGAAAAATACTACTGGCCACGCCTTCCTGCCGGCGTCGCCCACCATGTTAAGACTTGCCGAGATTGCCAGCGACGGAAGACACCGCCGACTAGGCCAGCGGGACTTCTGCAGCCAATCGAACCACCTCACCGGCCGTTCCAGCAAATCGGGATGGACCTACTGGGGCCGTTCCCGACGTCGACTTCCGGCAACAAGTGGATCGCCGTATCAACTGACTACCTCACCCGTTACGCCGAGACAAAGGCCTTGCCCAAAGGCAGTGCCGCCGAGGTAGCCAAGTTCTTCGTGGAGCACATCGTCTTGCGTCATGGAGCCCCAGAGGTCCTCATAACAGACAAAGGTACCACCTTTACTGCGGACCTAACTCAGGCGATCTTCAAATACAGCGAGACGAGCCACCGCCGCACCACCGCCTACCACCCACAGACCAATGGCCTCACCGAGCGTCTAATAAAGACCATTGCCGACATGCTGGCCATGTACGTCGACGTTGAACACAAGACGTGGGACGCCGTCCTTCCGTACGTGACCTTCGCTTACAACACGGCCGTCCAAGAAACGACGCAGATGACGCCGTACAAGTTGGTCTACGGAAGAAGCCCGGCGACGACGCTCGACGCCATGCTACCCAACGTCACCGACGAAGAAAATCTCGACGCCGCCGCTTACTTACAGGGCGCCGAAGAAGCACGACAGCTCGCCCGCCTACGGATCAAGAACCAGCAGACGACTGACAGCCGCCGCTACAACCTTCGACGACGCCACATGGAATACCAACCCGGTGACCGTGTATGGGTATGGACGCCAATACGCCGACGGGGACTCAGTGAGAAGCTTCTTCGAAGATACTTCGGACCATACAGGGTACTTCGACGCCTCGGCGCACTCGACTACGAGGTTGTCCCTGATGGCATTACGAACTCTCAGCGGCGCCGTGCGCGACCTGAAGTCGTCCATGTCGTGCGCCTCAAACCATATTACGCACGTTAGCGAATGTGAGGACAGTCATTTTGCTTTATTATTGTGGTTTCTTTCTTGTGCTTATTGTTTATTGTACTTTGTTGCTTTATTCTTGTTATTTATTGTTGCATGCATTGGCCTGTTCTGTTTTAAGCATCGGGACGATGCTTTTTCAGAGGGGGGCATTGCCACGTGCGTTTCTTTATCACTTTTGCTGTATTCGGTTTTCGGCCACAAAGACTGTCAGCAACGCTCAGCGCGAACCGCGCCTCGTTGTTCGAGACCCTTCGCGATCATTGTAGATCGTTTTGTTAAGATTGCGCGCAAGACGCGCACACTCGAGCTTATTCTAGAATTTCCTCGACAGCCAGCGATAACGCTGGAATATTCGACGGCACATGTTTAAATGCCGACGCGCTTCACCGCTTGTCAGTTGATCGACGGTCGACGCTCTGCTCGCCGCTATCAGTGTATTGCTTTTCAGTTTCCCGGCCACAAGTTGAGCCAAATAAAGAGTTTCATCTCTGACGTGCTGACTGCTGCCTTCGTCAACGACACGACCACGTGACAATATGGAGACCACAGAGAATGCCTGGCTTCGATTCGGCTCATACCGTGCTTCTGTTAACAGCCATACTGCTTAAGCTCGGAGTAAGGCTGGTGTCGCAGACAGAAAACTTGGTGAATGTGCGCCTCTGAAAGCATCTATGCGTCAATCAGCGCCTAGCATAGTATAGGCGTGCATAGTATAGTATAGCGAGAGGGTGAGAAAGAGAAGTGAGAAATATATGAGTCACGTAGAAGTGAGGACAAAAGAAAGGAGGAGAGAACAAAGCATTGCATACCCTTGTATAGTATAGCATATGCGCCACAGACTGGGTGTGTGCCAAGCAGTTCCTAGCATAGCACAACCTTTCGAAATATAGCGCAACGAGCTGGTGGGGAAGGAAAGTGAGGGTAACTAGGAGTTATGTGAAAGTCGGGAGGAAGGAAACGGGGAGGGTAATGGAAGGTATAGCCTTGTATAATATACCTGAGCGAAGGGATGGGAAAGGGTGAGCAGAAAGGAATGGAAGAGGATAGAGGGGTAAAGTATGGTATATCCTTGTATAGTATAGTTCAGCAAGAGGATAGGAAAAAGAAGTGAAAGTGAGGAGAAGTGATGTTAGGGGGAGTAGGAGGGACATGAGGAGGAGAGAGATTAATCCATAGCATAATTATGTACAGTAGGGAACAGCATGGAGTTGGAAGGAGAAGTGAAGGTGAGGATGAGTAATGTGAGTGTTAGGAGAAGGGAAAGCAGGAGAGAGAGAGAGAGAGAGAGCTGTATAGAAATAGATAAAGGAAGAAAGATAAAAGGAAGAAGATGTAGAAAGGAATAAAGAAAAAAAGCTGAAAGAGGAGAAAAGGAGATTAACCCCTTCAGACACGCATTATGATGCACTGTCTGCAAATGCATCAAATTTGCATGGCATGATTTCTAGAGGCTCACTGTTGGATTCAAAGAAAGAAAACGAATGAACGTGTTGTGTTGTGTGAGTTTCATTAATTAATGATTTTTAGCGCGTAACTAATTATGTAATTATTCTGCCATCAGTCAGCTTCAATACTTGCATAACAATAATCAACTATTAGCCCCGAAAAGCATGCACACTTGCTTTTTTGGTTGTATTCGTTTCGAACGGAGAAAAAAAATACTCTTGACGTTGGTCCTGGAACGCGGCACGTCGAACGATCGTCTAACATGGTAGTGTCTCTAGCAAAGTGATCATCTGCAGCAATACGCAGGACAATGAAGTAAAATGACCGCTAGTTCTCCAATCAAGAAGCGTGCACGAATGTGCACACTGAGTTTCAGGCCGTTTGAAGAAACACGCGGCGTCGGACGGGTCTCGGAAGTTCGCGTCCCCAAACGAGGACGCCGTGTCGGAAAGGGTTAATAACGATGATAAAGATCACCACTTGGTGAACGCCAAGTCTGCGTTCAGCAAGTGGTGGCGCTTGCTTGGGGGCTCCGCTGTTTACCAAGATTTGTTTACTCAGACAGCGACAGCTAAGGCGCGGGAAAACGTCTGTATTGTTGTGAGCTCATAACAGAATTACGCTCATAAAGGCCATATTAAGCAATGAATTTTTACTGCCGCAAAGGGTGCATGAAGTACTTCCTTGTTTAGATCGTGGCATGTTGATTTCGCAGAAATATTTTTGATGTATTTCACTGTGTATTCAAATTTCGACTCTTTCGACACGGAACAAAATGAGGCCTAATTTGTTCAACAAAGTTTGAGTTCTTGAAATTCTTTTGTGTTAGAATGATTATAAATATTTTACGGATTATTAGATTAAACAAGACGCATTTGGCAATCGATCGACATGAAACTTATTAAGGCTTTCATCGTTACTTATGCGCAGCTTCCATTTTCATGCTTACAGATGTTCGAATATGTCAGTTCCGTACAATTATACTCGGCCACCAAGCTTCGGTGACAGAACGATAAAGTATTAGAAACATATATTCTCATTGCGAAGTGAAACTATTGTTTCCAGCCATAATCATTCTCAAACGCATGTTCTTCATTTGGTTGTCAAACCCCCTATTCTGGACATTGTCAAAGTCCACCATGTTTTTGAATTCCGCCAGAAGTATTGCCAGGCTCCGAGCTTTGTCGTTATCAGACAGTGATTTATTATTGCATATAATATGTTTTTATTGAATATTTCCGTGTGCATGTCCCCGTAGGCGTGTGGGTTCTTTTATATACACATTTCATGCTAAGACTGCACATGTATGCAAATTAGATATTTCATAACTTGTTCTGTACATATTTCCTGGCATGTTCACTAAATCATGTATATTGTGTATATACATCGCCATGTACATTGTGTATATTGTAATAAGTGTGTGTATGTTAGTCCTTAGTAGCATCTGTTGGGGACACCATGTGGACTTGGACATTTCTGTTAAAACGTTTCATGTATATTGTGCTTAGTCATTTGTGTATGTTAATGCCGTTTTCGTATAGGTACTGTTTCGGAGTGTTCGTAGCGTCCAATGATGAAATGAATTTTTTATAAACAGATCTCACTCAAAAAGTTCGCGAGATCCCACGTACCGTGGGAATCGATGTTATGCGAAGCACGCGCGGGATGGCGACTGTGGCGTAATTTTTCACATTCCGCGAAACGTTACGGAATAACGCTATAGAAATGTGGAAGTGATATACGCACACTCATATGTTGAAGAGTTGCATATGTATTATATAACCAGTTGTTTACAATTGCGTAACGATGCCAACAGCAGCATGGGAGTTACCAACACCAGACGCGGTAAGCTGATATGTAGTGCTTATATACTTCAATACTGGATAGCGCGAATCCGAACAGGACAAGGAAGGAACAAAGATGCACAGGACAGGCGTTGCACGTAACTATGTTTCATTCAGGAAAGTTTCCCTAGAGATTTGGTACGCAGCCGAGTGGCTCGCGCAGGCGCACATCATGTACGTTACAGCCACAGTTGCAGTTGTTAGAGTTGCGTTACAGTTGTTATGCTTATCGTTATGATGGATAACGCACGCACGTTTCACGAAGCTGTATGTGTAGAAGGGGTTCTTGACCGTTTATGAGTGAGTGAGTAAGTATGAACTTTATTCAGCCCCTGAGGAGAAAGAAAGCGGTGCTGAAGGCCCCGCCAATCAATCCAGCGGCTCAACCCAGGTCTGGGCCTGTAGACAGAGTCCTGGTCATCATCACCGTGATCAGTGAGCACCAGCAGCTCTACCGGACTTCTTATCAGATCCGTTCGTGATCCTGGCTACGAAATGTCTAAGTGTAGTGAGGTGGAAATCGTCGATGCCCCTTACGATGAAATGATCTATGATGCCTCCTGTCCTTGATGTGGCAGCGAGGTCTTTTGATGCCCTATCTACATCCAAGCCGTCATTCACCCGGTATGGGGACCAGGCGTTGTTGGGTCTTGATAAAACAATGAAGTCACCGGTAATGATGAGAAACCTGGTTTTCTCAGCAGATCTATTGTAGGGAAGTATTGACCCTGTTTTTTTTTATCCACGTGGCCCACGGTGCGGACCACGGGGAAGGGTCGATGGTAGTTGAGCGTCTTCCAGGGGTGTTCTGTCGTCAGCTCCCTCACTTTCCTTGCATCCGCCACGGTGGTGTAGCGGTTACGGTGCTCGGCTGCTGACCCGAACGAAGGTCACGGGTTCGATCCCGGCCACGGCGATCGCATTTCTATGGAAAAAAGATGCCCGTGTAATGTGTGCTCTCGTTGCATGTTAAAGAATGCCAGATCCCCAAAACTTCCGGTGCCCTTCGCTATGGCGTCTCTCATAATCATATCGTGATTTTGCGACATAAATCTCCTAGAATTCTTATTATTATCACTTCCCTTGCGTGTCAATATACATGTTCGCCGTTACTGTGTTGGTTGAGACTCTATATCGCCTGTGGCACATACCCACATAACATGAACTCTGGTATGCGGGTACGTGCCACACGTGACTGAGATAAACGGTCTCATGACGTATGCGACAGGTATTCTGCGTTATCCATGTCATGACCAGTGAATCGTGTTCGTCATACACTGATCCGCTGGTAAGCCAACGTTGCTATATTACAAGTTATGGAGACGACCAGGAAAGCACCCAGACGTAGGCGGCCAAATAGATAGATAGTATTAGCAAGCCGGCATGACTGGCCGGTCACGTAGGATCCAGATGCATTCATTCTGCCCCGCCACCCTCCGAAAGCTTTGTGCACCTAACGTGGTTTCGTACTGCCTCCAGGATCGGAACAGCTAACCTGGTTTTGCACCGTTTCCGTGATCACACCACCTTTGACAAGGCTACGATGTCATGTGATGGCGGTGTAGCCTTATGCCACAAGAGCAAAGGAACGAGACGACTGAACCGGAACTGACGCCAGCAGGGAACACGAGCCGTGGCTTCACGCGCCACTGTGAAGCGCCGTGTTTATTTTCTTCTCTTGAGGTCGCGCGCTCCCCGCTTTTGTTCGCCGCCCAAAGGAGGGCGCAACAACGGCATCACGTGACGTCACATGACGTCACAAAATTTTGCGATCTGTGACGTTATAATGACGTCATTCGTGACGTCATCACGTGATGATGATTTTTGCAGCACTCGTCCTTGACGCCTTAGGAAGCAAGACACCGACGGTAAATTTCCGCGCTTTATGAGGCATTTAAGGCTTTCGCATTAATAAAATGCGTGCCCACATGTTTTCCCGCGCACACAGGCCTATTATTCACAAATTATAGGCGAACCGGGTCGAGCGATGCAAGTTATGCTAAAGAACACTGAACACTATATTATAGGCTTTATAAAAAGCGATAAACGTTTTCAGCTTGCTTAGAAAAGTAGGAAATCCGCAGGGAAATAAAATGTTCCAAACCACATTAGAGTAAAAATTCACACACCATATTACGTTGTTGACATCTCAAGACACATTTCTGATAAAAATTAAATTAAATGGAACATTTTCCAAGGAGCATGGCTTCATAACGCTCTACCGGCATATTTGTTGGTCACACGATAAAGAAGTACTTATGTGAAACTCGCAAGGTTTCTTGGAACAATTACTGGAGGCGCGTTTTATGTGACGTAAAAGATAGCGTACACATTGTGGCTCCAGCAGCACTCTTGCACTACGGCGTGCTTTTCGAGTTCTATATCTCTTAGGCATTGAGTCTTATGTCTGAACAATAGACAGCGACCCGAGATCCGTTGTTTGCCACTACCAGGTGACAGTCACGTTAATGCCAGTGCGTACGCGGTTGATATTGCCCTTTATGCCCAACGAGAAATCACTACAACATGCATTCAATGCCGTCCATGAATTCGGTACAATATCAGGTGCAAAGTTAAACTTTTCAAAAATCAAGCATTTCTTTATTGGCAACCCAAACACTCGTATAAACATCACGTCACCATTCCAGTGGTCTCCTACAATTACAATACTAGGAGTCACCTCTAACATGCTCGATGTAAATGAGGATATCTGGATATCCCTTGTACAAAGCTTACGAATTGATATAAAAGCTGCTGCACACTCTGACTTCCCGCTCTTGGAATGCCGTTACTTCACCCAGTCAGTTTTTCTAGGGATATCTTATTATACTTTTCACACCACCAAACATCCTCTAGGCGTTTCCAGAAAAGTACTGAGCTATATCAACTCGCTCTTCTGCTCAGGCGGCACTGAACTCCTGTCGCGCATGTCGTTAGGACAACCTAAGCTGGAAGGAAGGCGAGACCATGGCGGCGTCGCCTTTCCCGACGTCTCCATCGCCGCATCTATCCTACTGCTTCGGTCTTTAATGCGGATTGTAAGTAACGACAGTGCGCCCGCACAGGCTCTGGCGCGTCGCTATCACGTACCATCGCTGCGTGTCCTGATACCGGCGAGCTCCACAAACCGAAGGCCGCATTTGTCCGAATTACCGTTGATATATAGAGCGAATGTGGCATTTCAAAGGCGCCTTAGAGCTGCGTGTCCAGAGGCCGATGTTAGCGCAGATAATTAAGGTGGTCGACAAAATGGCCGCACTTCTGCGACCGTTGGTGCATCAGCACCGCTGACCCAGAGTGCGACATACGGAGTGCAAAGACATAGCTGCGGCCACAATGCCAGGACATCTTCGTGAACTTGATTGGAAATTAGGCTGGGGATAGCTCCCCACACGTGATCATCTCTAGCGTCGGCAAATGGTGCACGTCTCTACGTGTTGGAACTGTTCCCCAGTACCGGATTTCGGGGTCACGGCGTCCGAGATTTCGTGTCAGGTGGAACATTCCCATGAAGACTCTTCGGTGCACTTTGACAGTGGCAAGGCTTTTGAGCCTGTGGAGGAACCGCTGCGGAGCCCTTGCTAGGAATTGCCGCCGGCTTCCATGGTGGCGCATACCGGGGCGCATGATGCGTAAGGCCCTAGCTTTCCTCTATGAGGAGCTGGAGTTCCTGTGCCACTGGTCATGCCCATTTGTAAAAAGAGAAAACGAAATGGTGCCGCTTCTCTTAGCCCGACGTGGTGCTAAGTCCCACATTCGGGTAATTTTTGGAGCACTTGTGTGTTTATCCTTGGGTCCTGTTTGTATAAACATCATATGTAACTCATGTAGAGTTCACATCTACCATAAGGTTCATGTGCGCGATATATATGTATACGCACACGCAGAACTACACATTGTGTAATTTGTGCATTGTGCCACACCTTCATCCCGCTTTCCTAATTACTGTTTTGTTTACTATCAGATAATGATGCTTGTCATTGAGCACCGCTACGCAAACGTGAATGTGCCCATGAGCACGCGAATGTTTATCAAGTCATTGTTCTGTACATAGCATAAATAAACTTTTTTCTAAACAGTACAGTACACGAATTGGCAGAATACAATCATATTTATTTCCGGGACGGCTCACTGTCCTCTTATAGTCGAGGGCACATAGCACTGTAAATCGTCCACAATTATTCTACACCCACAGTACAGTGCGTTATAAGTTCACTAGTCTACAATCTGCCATGGTAGAGTACACATAGTTCTTGAAATTGTTTGTAAGACAAGCGTCACCTTGATAATTCTCTATAGGTATTGCTGCATATCTCTCTGTTATGGTAAGGTACTCTATATCATTGACTTGTCGTGCTGAATAGATTGTTCTTCCATTCAAATGCAATAGCTATGGTGAGGTACAACGCAAGCTAAATCAATTAACTATTTTCCTCAAATCGCGCAATCTAACCACTCGTGACTAATCGCGCTCGATCACTCTCGTGAAAAAAAGTAGTTGCATAGGTGAGTACATATTTGCATATGCTACGGCTCACAGTTAGGGCTGCGGCATATAAAAACAAATAGATACATAAATACATAAATAAATAAATAACATTAAAAGTACAAGATCGAGTGCCAGTACCTAGCTCCTGCACCACCGCGGGTCCGTCCGGCATTCGACTGTCTACGAAATTTGCCTACGCTCGCCTTCATTATTAGGGGCACAAGCACATTGTGACACTTTTGTCTGTGTTCCAGTCACATCCCGTCGAGCATCTGCTGCCGTTTTTGCGAATAATCGTCAATCGGCTTCCAAACAAAAAAAAAAGAACGCCGGGCCTGCGCGGGTAGCGCAGCACAGCCACAGCGAAAGCAGGAAGAGCGGCATTTCTAGAGCCCGTTATAAACACTATTGTGGCTACTAATACAAGTACACTAGCAACGTACCCTCTACGCCACAAATCATAACTTGTGTGAAGTTGGGAAGCACCCACCACGACATTATTCGTCATTCTGCGGAAAAGCGAGGTACCATCTGTAAGGCACCTTGTGCACTTTGTTGATGCGACGGTTGATGACGATGAATTATTATGGCTGAGCCCTTAGTAATGGGTTGGAAGCTTTAAAAGACCCACTAATTACGTCATTCGCATTGCGTGACACCCGGTCGTTATTGAACTCTTCCATCACGCTTTTTAGCATACGTTAACGAGAGAAACATTGAGAGATTGGGAATTACCTTTATTGAGATCCTGAGGAAATGGATCACGGGAGCCCATGAGCTTCCTTGGCAACCAATAGGAGTGCACTGCGAGGAACCCACTAAGCTATAAATTATAACTTTTGTGATGAAGCGAAGCAGCCACTATGCAATTTTTCGTCATTCTGCTGGGAACCGTGGTACCCGCTAAATACCTGTAAGACATGATGTTCACCTTGTTGGCGCTGTGGCTGATGACGATGAAGAATTAATGGCAGATCCCTTTGTAATGGGTTGGAAGCATTCAACAACGCCCTCGTTGCGCAATTCGCGTTGTGTGAGGCCTGGTTACAGAATTCGCGTTTCTGTGACTCCTGGTTGTTGTTTTACTCTTCTACCACACTACATTAGAGCACTGCACGCGCTCGGGCCTACCCGGAAACCCGGGCCGGGTAAAGTAGTTTTCACGACGGGCCCGGGCCGGGCTCAGGCCTGAAGATCCGGGCTTAGGGCCGGGCCCGGGTTGGAGGTGGCGGGCTCGGGTCGGGGCGGACTTGGACTTTGCTCGGTTCATAAATGGACACTATAGTGAAGAACTGAATCGTTTTAGACTGATAAGGTGTAGTCTATGAACTCGAACGTCATTCATTTCGCCATAATATGTTTATTATAAGACGAGAAAATGAAGGTCGAAATTCCATTTTCTAAGTTTCGCACCGAAACTCTGCGCGCGACATCACGGATTTCAAATTGTATTTGTCGTCTCTGGGGAATATTGGCTCTACAAAGTTTCCTCACACTCGGTATGTTAAGTCTATAGCAATGTACTTCATTTTTAGTAATCAGGAACTACGTAGCCCTCATTAGACGCCGTCAGAATCTAAGATGTCACGGCGTCTGCTGTGCAAATTTCAAGGTAGCGTCGCCACCCGCATTTATCTTTTTGCGCGTTTACTCACTTACCGAGAGTCTTGTCCTGGCGAGCGTGGTGATTTAGAAATTAGAAAATAGTAATTTTGTAATTTTGTAAAACAGAAAAATCGTTTTTCTTTCTGGTGCCCGTTCAAGTTTGTTCCACATATGTTGTGCATATATGCATGTGTCTTTCACATATTCTTTTGAAAAAACGCTTTTTTTATGTGGGGCGAGCTAAACGTAGATATACTTTTAGCTATAGGGAACCCAAGCTCAAGTTTGCGGCACGACGACAGCGCCACGCTGCGCCTCTGGAGAGAAGCTCTGGTGCAACTGGGTGCATGCGCGGCCGGGTCAGCCCGTTTGTCGGCAGCGAGAACACGCGCGCGCGCGCGTTCTCAGCCGGTGCGGGGAACTGGGGCGCCGTGCGGACAGCTTGGCACGCTGAACCGAGAGGCTTGCAGTTTGAAGCAGCATTTCCACGTTGGCAGAGGCGACCCCGCGGAAGCGCAAGCGAGGTCCGAAGTATTGCTGTGCCGTGGCCTGCCACAACAGCGCAGACAACACCAAGGCACGCGATTCACGTGTGAAACTGTATCCGTTCTCGGGCATGTCACACGAGAAATAAAGGCGGCAAGCGTGGATAGCTGACAGCGCTGTCTCGCCTTCTATTTTGGCTGAGTTCATCGCTTTCATTCGATTCGACAGCATGAATCAGTACGTAACTCGGCGCATGCACGCAGCGACTACAGCAGTGATTACTCGCTGTCTTATCGCATTGTGAAAGTCCAGTTACGGTTGTAGGTGGAACAACATTGTGTTTTGATTCCGGGTTCGTGAGACCTACCCGCCGTTGTTGAGCGTTCACACTCGCGTTATACCAAGCGTTGGGCAGTTGGTTGAATTCACTTGAACTCGGCACACTGTCAGAAGTTCGGCACCAGCAATTCACGCGTCGGGAAGGCTGCTTTATCACGCCGGAACGGACGTCTGTGCATTTTCAGCAAGCTATGCCATCGTTCTGCAGGTTTGCTTTCTATATGTCACTTTATTAAGGCGATATATATATAAGCCACTAAATATAACTGGCACGTATTACATGCTTTGCAATTGCAACCTTGAACTAACCACCTTTTGACTTTGTGCGATTCTCTAGCCACGTTCGCGCAGCAGGTTTTATACGCCTCTCAAGTCGATATTATGAAAAAATTCGGCAGATCCCACGTACACCGGGAGTCGTTATTATGCGAAGCATGCGGCGGGAAGGTGACTGTGGCGTAAGTTTTATTACTGAGTAACTTTTTTTACTGAGCGACACGTTACAAAATGACGCTAGAGGTTTGTATAAATTTTATGCGCACACACATATATATGTTGAAGAGCCGCATATGTGTTATATATCCAGTTGTTTACGGTTGGGTAACGCTGCCAATGGCAGCGTGAGTATTACCAACACCAGAAGCGGTAAGCTGATATGTAGTGCTTATACGTGTCCCGAGAACGCGCGCACGTTTCACGAACCCGTGTGCATGTGTGCAAGAAGTTCTTGACAGTTCTTGAAGAAGGGCATCATCACCGTGATCAGTGAGCACCAGCAGCTGGTCATGGCTTGTTATCGGATCCGGTCGTGATCGCGGAGAAGAAGGGTTCATGTGTAGTGAAGTATGAGGTATAGTACAGCTGTTGGAAATCGTCGATGCTTCGGCCACTTCGTCGACAAATTGTCTGTCTATAGTGCCGGTGACATGTCTGAACTTGAAGTCACCCTTCGCGTTGGTATATATAGGCCGTCGAGGCTGGTAGGCCTGGATAGTGCTACGTAGACCAACACCAGTGGATGGTGTTTGTCGTATTCGTAGACTACCTGGGCGTATGTGCCCCACGAAGCCTAGTCTACAAAGCGGCTGTCAATCAATCTGGCATCATCCTCGGTCAGCATGAGGCCATCGCCCAGCTTCGTAAGAAATGAAGAGGACACTGCGTCGTTCTGGTGGACGAAGTGCACTGTACGGTGCGGTGATAGGGATATCATATGTAACTTTCGTTATTGTATTCCTCCGGGGTCGAGCAATGCGTCAATATAGCTTGCTGAATCATAGGAATAAAAACGTAATGTTTATTACACTGCTATATAAGCTGAGCCAACACAGGAACCACAGACATTAATCTGATATGACGCCTGTATCGTAAGTACATATGTAATGTTTATTGCTTTCTTGTAAAATTAGATAGCCAGCACCGCAACCACAACTGACGTTGCACCGATATTACGCCTGCGTAGGCTGTTTTTCCAAACCAGTTTATAGACCTGCCGTGGCTCAGTGGTAGAATACCTGATTGCCACGCAGAATGCTTGAGTTCAATTCCTGCTGGGATCCTAATTTTCGTTCTTTTCATTCTTTGAGTCAGCGCTGCCGAGGTTAGTTTTCCTTAACGCTCTAGCATTTAAGTAGTTACCAATGTCTGTTCTTGCCGTTCCTGGGTAGATATAAACTGTCAATCACCTGTGGCGCATACCCGTACACCGCGGCCCATAGTAAACGGGTATGTGTCACACGTGTCTAGTGGAAAGGGTTTGACGACGTACGCGACAGGCTTTTAACGTTATTCATGTCATGACCCGCAATCATATTCGTCAAATCCTCCTACCCTCCCATCCAAATTTTGGTCTACACCAAGTTAAGGAGGCGATCATGAGAGCACCCATACACTGGCGGCTAGATAGATAGATAGATAGATACGTAGATAGAAACGCTCAAAGTTCCAGAGGTTCGCTAAGAAATGCTTCGCATTTAAAAGAGACTGCAAGCATGACGCGAGAGCCGAAACAACGAGGCGAGCAGTTCATCTTGCATCACAGTGGTTAAAGCTCAGCTAGCTGCCTGGCGTCTCAATCGGCGGGTGATTCTCCAGCGGCACGGATGACTTGACTTTAACCTTCTCAGGAAACAGTGCTATGGCCGTATAATTTCTCTTTTTCGCACGCCGCAAACGTTTGTTCACGAAAGTGCACAGCTCCTACTGCAAGCATGCCACATCAAAACAACAATCATGCGAATTGTAGTCCGCACCGCAGAACATCGATAGCGTGCACGGCTTCATTTCGGAGTGCACGCGGACAATTACGAATCTTTAACATGACATAATGAAACTTATCTCGAGGTACACGTCCTAGCTGTGTAATCGCGACTTGGGAAATTCATTTCGCTTTGAGTCGGGCGTCGTTGTCGTCGATCGTCTGCTCTGCACCGTTAACGTGATTGACGAGCCTTTCTACTTTTATCAAGGGCGCTTCCCTGGCCTCACCAGGTCGCGCGCGCGTGTGTGTGTGTAACAGCACATTATGAAGTGGGCACACAGTGGTTGAAGTGTGCACTAGGGGCCGGATTTCGCTATCGCGTTGAACTCTTAAAGGCGAAGCTTAAGGGTCCCCCAATTTTTTTTAGTGAGGAGGTACATAGCAAAATTTTGGCCAAGTACAGGCGCAGAGCAACGCCCTGTGAAATCTCTAGATCAACAATTTATTTGCCTCCATTGCTGCGTTGCTATTTGTATTCCTCAATGCGCGCGCTTGGTTATCAGTAAATGCACTGTGTTTGCTTGCACATGGAAGCCCTGTGCAAAGCTACTTAGCCACTAAGCTTAGATAAGGATATGGTAAAGATATAGGAATGTTGTATCTGGGTTCCCAAGCGAAACTGCACGTTTCACCACCAATTCGCTTGTTAACGCCCACACTTGTATTTTAGAGCGCAGCTCTTAGGCTCACGTTCTTGCGTTGAGCGGCGTTGCCGTTGACGTGGTGGTCGCTGCTACCGATAGAACGAACGAGGACGAAAGACAGCGAGCGAAGAGTCTGTCGATATCACGCGCCACTCGCCTTTAACCTCGCTTTCTTCCTCCGTCACGTGCGCTGGCCCCTCGGTCGGACTTCGTGCGCATGCAGGGCAGACACGTGCACCGCGGCTGACTTCGCTTGTCTTAACGGGACTGTTGGTGTTCCGATTGGTTCGGAACGCCTGCAATGCACAGAGCGGTGTGCGTAGCACTCGAGCGCTGGCAGTTTTTGTGGCAATATGTAACGAATGTTACATTGCTGCGACTGCGGATAGCCATAAGTTCAAACACAGTTGTCATTGCCCCAACACGAAGCTGCGCTCAGAATTCGCTCTCGGTAGTATTGCAATCGAAGATGAATTTATTTTTCTTTGCAAAGAACTTCACCGTGAACTTGCGCCGCATACTACAGTCGGTTAAAAGCTAAGAATAAATACAAGCTCCGCCCCCCGAACTGCGGCGCGTCTGCCATTCATGTGTGCAAGAGAATCATACTAAGCGACTTCCGTCGTAACCGTAAATACTTTCTCACTGGTTACGTATCTACTACACATATGAATAATTAAAACTTCGTCATTCCTACTTCAAGTATAACGTTTCTTGGAGCAGTGATGTCGGACTATCTCTCACAGTCAACGCACGCTATGTATGTATGGCAGCAGCAACTAATGCTGGAATCGCGCCCCTAGTTTTAATACTGATACAGTACAGAAATACTTAGAAAATACTTGCGAAACCTTGAAATGCTGAGAAAAAACGTGGAAAATATTGAAATACTTAAAAATAGATGCGAAACATACTAAGGCAACAGCCTAACGAAAGAGGCCATCAGCTCCTCTGTTTTAATGGCCTTCACGTTGTGCACCTGGCTGGATTTTTTGTAACTTGTTAAGGCGAAAGCTTTAGGTGTCACGTCAAACACGAAAAGTGACCGGTGTCCCGCGTTAAGCGGCGTCAACACAAGTGATGGAAAAATTATCATCACGTGATGACTCACCGCATGACGTCATCATGACGTCAGTTATCGTCAAAATTTCTGACGTCTTCATGACGCCGTCCTGACGTAACACAATGTGACATTACATGGAGGCGTCACCCCATGATATCAATGCTTGGTGAAAGGTGGGCCGATCCCGGAGGCCGTGCAAAACAAGGCGAGGTGCAGAAAGCTTACATTGCCTCCGATCCTGAAGGCATTGCACAGCCACGTTAGTTGCAGGAAGCTTTCGGAGGGGAACACGAGAGGTTCAATACTTCGACTTAGAAGAAGAAGAAGATGGCTTACGCCTTCGAGTCGACTGAGGCGGACGCATGAGGGACCCTGTGAGTTTTAAAGGCGAATGCATTTCTTAGTCGGGCTATGTAAGGCATCCGGCGTTGTCCGCGCGCCGGCAGGTGCTATCTCTGCGCTCTCACTCCCTCTCCCATAGCAACAGCTGCGGGGGCGCGCGCTTATCCTCGCCCCTAGCAAGTGGAGCATGTGGTGCGAGAGAGGGTAGGAGGGGGTAGGTGCAGTGCTTCGCCGCTCCTTCTCTCGTCGTTCGCTCTCTCTCCTCCCTGCGCCCCACTCTCCCGTCCGCTCGCGCCTCACTCTTGACCGTTCTCTGGCTGGGCGCCTCTCAAAAACACCAGGAAATGTGTGCTCGAGACGCCGCTGTGAAACGCCAACGGCGACCACAAGGCTGAGATTATGGCCGTCAGGTACAATGACAACACAAACAGGTGCTGATGAATGTGTAAATAAATGGTTACGGTACAAATCCTCGTCTCGTCATTAATTTACGCCATTAAAATTACTACGCCGTACTCTCGGCGCAAGAAATGCATTCGCGTTTCCTCACGATTCCCTTCGGGGAGGTGGGGGCATTTTTTTTTTCATTTGCCGTGAGCAATAGCTCCTGCCGCACGCGTAGGTCACCTTAATGGCCATTTTTATTTGATTTGTATGTTTTCATGTGCCTTGTTGATGAATGAGCCATTCTGTCATTTTGCCATGTAATTTTAAAGCAACAGAGTCTTAGTCTACCATGTGCCGCTGCCGTCGTCATAGTAGTAGTAGTAGGCGTCACTGAGGTCACGTGACCAGAGGGGGACTGAATAAAGAAATAAAAAATTACACCATCTCCCACTAAAGGCGGAGATGGCGTAATTTTGGTGGTGATATGGCGATGCGAAGCAGCATTGGGGGCGCACACCAAGTTTCCGCTACGTTCACTCGGCGTTTCCGTTAGTGTGCGAGGTTTGTATTTAGTGTTATCATTACGTTTGTTTGTGCGTTGCTTTCGGTTAGCGCCAAGTGAACGAGTGGCGCCGACGTTGACGTTACAATTCATCGGAACGGAGTGAAGCGAGAAAGACGGAAGCCGACCGAGCGCCCACGCTTACATACACATGAAGTGGGGGAGGGAGAGGAGCGAGTGGTTTACAGGCTGTATTTGGCTGCGGCGTGGCTGCATCAAGTGGGAGGAGAGGCTGCGCCGCGGCTGCAGCGCGGGGGAGGAGAGGAGAGAAGGCGATCGAACACCTGCGTAAAGGAGGAGAGTAGGAGAGAGAGTAGGCGCGTGCGCAGTGGAGCGCGGACGCCACCACCGCCGGCGCACACAGCCCCGAGCAAAAGCTGCTTCGCATCGAAAACAAAATAATGGTGATTATGGTCCAACTGACGATCCTAAATGGTGATGTTCATGATGCTCGAAATGACGGTGATTATGTTTGCTCATATGCAGCCGCGCGCTCACAGCTTGCCTGTACGATGGTCGCCACGAACCGGCTGCAATTTCTTTGTCGCTAAATAGAGCTCTATATATGACCCACTTCTTTTATTGACAGCGCAGCGCTCTCATGCCTAGTGTTGTCCATTGAACTACCAATCGTCCGCTATTTCTAAAGCCGCGCATGCTCCTTCTTTAAGAAAAAAGTAGGTAGCGACTGGTCAACGTTTGGATAGGTGTATACAGCTTACGCACGTTATAGTATTAAGTATTCCCAGTTCTTCAAGTCGACGCGTAATATCCATTAAAAGGTGCCTAGGTGACGCAAAGCGCATGGGTTTGCCGAATGAACGTCTATGATAGTGACCTTCTAAGAAACGCTGTTTTCTCGTGGCGTCGACACGGCGTCTCTTTTCTAGTTTCAAAAACCGTCACCGTTCGGAACAGCCCGAGGAAAGGCCACAGAATCATAGAAACGCGTGCTTCGCGTTACGTTTCTGCAGTGTCGGAATTGCCTTGGGGTGTAGTCATAAATGTCGGCATCATGTTTTCTCCTAGAGATGGCATTTATTCCACCAATCACGAGACATCGCTACAAAACCTTCACAGAAAGCTTTCTCCTGTTAATTTCTTTCCTTCTTGTTTTTTGTGTCAGCAGAACCAGGCATAAAAGCTCGCAGGGTTCCCTATGCATTCGCCTAAGATGACCTGAAGGCGAACGCTATGTTGATTTCCTTCTTAGTCGATGTGTTGAACCCCTCTCGTCTCCCCTTCTCTCAAAGCTTGTTGCACGTCACCTGGTTTTGCAGTGCCGGAGGATCGGAGGCATTGCAAGAATTCTGCACATGACCTGGTCTTTCATTGCCTCCTTGATGGGCCTGTCCGTGACCAAGCAACGGCTCCTAGCGTCTCCTAAACACTGGCTTCTATCGCCAATATCGATAACGGCCAGCGTGAAGGGCATGCTAGCAACGAGTTCGCCAACATTTCTCGCAAAATGGTCAGTTTGTTCTTAGTCAAAAAGGCATTTCAATTGCATCTTTAATTTCGGTATTATGTTCTATACCTTCCGCGTCTTTAAGTTTTATTTAAATTTATCAAACCACTCAACTCGTGGTCAACCTCAAACAGTGAGTTTGCGTCCAAATGAGTAAGCGGGCAAGAACAAGAACTTCGTCAATACGTCTTGGAGCGCACAATGCACACTGCGTTGGAGCACCTCAGTGACCCCCAGACTGCTGGCCGGGGGACGACATCTGCATGCATCTTCTGACAAGTCAGAACAGCTTAGAAACAAAGGGTAGTCGGTAGTCTTGCTTTGTATTTTATCTGAAAATTACCAGAAAAATGGCTACTAAATGCGCAAAATAGAAGTTCAATGTAGTTAGACAGTACCAATGGCTCCAACCTGAAATTGGCGTCGCCAGACGGGGTCGTATATAGCCAATTAGGCGTAAAGTAGCCGCAAATGGTCACCCTAACCGATGTTATGTTCGATGGTTTTGTCGCTCCCGCAGTTGTCACAGGCAGCAGTGTGTGCTATTGCTATGTGGCATGCAAAGAGTTATATTGAATATCTACGATATGGTCACATGACTTAAGGTCAGGGTGAATGAAATGTTAGGATAGCTGATGAAACTCAAATGATTATGTTCATTGAAAGATTGTGAGAACCTCAGATTGCTGTGA
This sequence comes from Rhipicephalus sanguineus, assembly GCF_013339695.2. Taxonomy (NCBI): domain Eukaryota; kingdom Metazoa; phylum Arthropoda; class Arachnida; order Ixodida; family Ixodidae; genus Rhipicephalus; species Rhipicephalus sanguineus. Next base: position 89,403,215 of record NC_051185.1, on the reverse strand, counting down.
CACCTAGCGGAGGACATCTCTACCACGCGCTTCTTTCTACGTGGGCTCTGAGATTCGTTTCGGCGCGCACAAAACACGAAGGTAGCCCAGAGAATACACAAGGGCACAGGAAATGGACGTGCGAGCGCCAGTACTCTACACAAAAATTTAGGTTTAGGGTAACCGCCAGATTTTTGCCTCAATACCTCAATGCGCTCGCTTGTGTGATCCGTGATTGCATGGCGTTTGCTTGCTGATGAAAACACAGTCCAAAGCGACTGAACCACTAAGCTTCGATCGAGGTATCGTAAAATATTGAAAGGCGTGAACGTACCTCTAACTAAAGCTGTAATTTTTACCGCCCATGCGCGAGGTGGTGCGCACGCTCGAATTTTCCTTCTCGAAGAACTACGCTGTGAATATCTGCAGCATACTATAGTCGGTTACATCCTAAGAATGAATACAAGCTGCTCCCCAACAACTGCGTGCGCCCGCCATTCATTTGTGCAAGATGGTCCTGCTATATTTCCTTTGTAACCACAAATACTTTTCCTCTGCATATGGAAATATTACGCATAATAAACACGCACTTCGTCCATGTTTAGAGTATTACGTTTCCCCGAGCAGCGAGGTTGGAATCCTTGCTGAAATTAGCGAGGACGTTGAAGTTTTTCTACCGAGAACCAGGGGCATGAGCATGTATCTGTTATGAAAAATCTCCTACAGAAAATACTCTAAAGATGCTTGACGTGATGAAAATAACCTAATGCAATTGGATAGGGCATATATTGAAACAGGCAACTAAAACTTTTGAAATTACATTACTGCAGAACGTGACACGTCATACTGCGTTATCACTACCCGAAGGTGCCATTCTGGTAAATAAAAAATGAGCATTTGGTTCATGGCGGAAAGACACGAATGAACTGTTGTGGTAGTTTCTGTTGATGCAAAGTTAACAAAGATCACGGGAATAACTGGTCAGTTTTGCTACAGCCATTCCTGTGCGTGTGGCAAATGTCAAGGAGTCTTTGGTAATTTGGCTCCAGCAAGGCCATTGAGCCACGGTCATTACAATTACAGCCAATTTGTCCGCATACTGCTTTTCGGGACAGCGGAGCGTTCTCCCGTATGCAGTGTAATCCATTGATAACAATACTGTGGAAACCGGAAAATTTGGTCGTTGTAGCTGCCAATCGTTATATGTGAAGCGGCAAAACAGCAATAAATAACAAACCCACATGTTTTGTAGTGCATGTAGACCTACTTAGTCACCAACGATGAGTGAACATGGTCGAATAATGCAAGTCATGGTAAGGAACACTGAGCACTATACTGAAGGTTTCTTGATTTATGATACAATTATGTAAAGGGTCCGTACAGAACGTCTTAAAATACAAAGAACGAGCGCGTTATTCTCTCCTGGCGTTTCCCGTCTTTCGGCGTTATTCATGACGCCAGCAGTGTGTTCACGTGAGGTCATGAGGAAGGAAGCCCTCTATTTGTCCATATACGAGTGATAACAGTTGGGAATGGTCTCCTGACCTGCCATTCCTGACCTGCTGACTCCCATTCTGTGTTGTCTTGTGTGATATTGTCACGTGGTCGTGACGTCGACGAAGGCAGCACTCAGCACGTCCGGCATGAAACTCTTTATGTGGCCGAACTTGTGGCCGGGAAACAAAGTAAACTACAGCAATACACTGACAGCGGCGAACAGAGCGTCGACCGTCGATCAACTGACAAGTGGTCAAGCGCGTCAGCTTTTATACAGGCGCTATCGAACTTTCTAGCGATATCCCTTGTTGTTGCGCAATCTCTAGAATAAGCTCGAGTGTTCGCGTCTTGCGCGCAATCTTAACAAAATTATCTGCAATAATCGCGAATCTTCTCGAACAATGAGGCGCGGTTTGCGCTGATCGTTGCTGACAGCCTTTGTGGGTGAAAACCGAATACAGCAAAAGTGATAATAAGAAACGCACGTGGCAAAATGACAGCCGTGCGCGATTAAGTGATTTCACGTTTTGTGCGTTTTAGAGTGCGCAGGCCGAGACCACAGCCTGCAGCTAAAAAACGGATAATCCTGATAGCATCAGCGCTTAGTGCTGACATTTCCACGTGTTTTTTTTTGAGGAAATAAGCAACGAGGAGCAGATAGGACCTGTAGAAAGAGTAGTGCACGCGAGAAAGAAATTGAATTGAGCACAAAGAAACCAGTCTCTCGTCTTTGAACTCGGAGTTTTTGAGTTTTTAAGGATCCCTTTAGCACGCTTAGAAAAGTCGGAAATATGCACGGATATATAACGCTTTAAAGTGGTTTGGACAAAATATGACCCATAAATTTACACTGTTGACTTCTGAAAATGCATTTCTAAGAAACATTAAAATAAAGAGAAACATTTTCTACAGAGAGTGACATAATAATCATGTCCCGGCATTTTTACAGGTCGGAAGTTAACGAAGTGCATGAGTAAGTTTCGCAAGGTTTCTTTGAGCGGCTACTGCGCGTCAGTTTGATGAGAGGTCGGGGATAGCATGCATAATTTGGCTCCAGCAGCAATAGATTTCTCGAGGACTTCTGCCTAGTGCTGGAAATCGTGAAAGCTATCTTTCTAAACTCCGCCTGCAAGGCAAGTAGGATCGCCAGCCGTATCCTATGGTATGGTTCAACAGTTCTCAGAATCGTTAGCAGTGATACCAATCCTCGAAATTTACTCCTAGATCTACGGATGTCATACATCTTTGAGGAATTTGGCGTCTTTTTAACACGAAAGTGTTTTATGCCGGGGTCCACCAAGATTTCAGTGACGTATTTCCGTCACGGAAATGACGTCGAAAAAATACACACAATCAGATGGCAAAGAAAATAGGTACCGTCAACGGGCATCCAACTCACGACCGCTCGGTCCGTAACCACACATGCCGGGCACGTTATCCACTGCGCCACGGTCACAGCCTATGGAGGCTTTCCGAACGCGCCTTTTATATCTACCCCTCTCCCGGTGGGCTGGGTGGTGTTGACCTCTGGGAGTGGTAAGGTAAAGTAATTCGTCATTGCTGTGGCCTCCGCGACTAGCACCTGCAAGGCGTTACGCGTCCGTGCCATTCGGCGCGTTTTCAATAGAAGTTGAATTTTGCCAATGCCTTCACACACCGCGAGGAGGCTTCCTTTGCCCAAGCGTCGTAAAATCGTCGGCCTCGCTCAGCATCACGCTAATACAAACCACAAATAGCTCTGCGACGCGCGCCTGCCTCACCTGGCTGTAACACTGCGTTCCATTGCTCATGCGCTCGCCCCCGAGAAAAATCGCGGCCGGGCTACCGGGGCGGAACGACGCGCTTTGCGTTTCCCTCTGCTCCGGCCGTGGTGTTTTAACCCTTTGCGGTCCGTTGTCGGGCAGCGCCCGACAACGCAACACGGCCGTAGCGGTCCGCTGTCGGGCCCCGCCCGACAAGGGTGTTCGTGGTTTAAATTTTGCTGTTTTCTCACCGCGAGTCGCGCGCATTTTTTGTATACATGAAGGGCCATCTCTTGAGGAATAAGTGAGCTTTGTTTGTTGAGGTTTTACTTTTTTGACACTAGGGTGCAGCACTATGATCAGCACGGGGCCTAGAGCGTACCCACTCGCGCGCGCGGTTCGCTGAGAAGCATGGCCACGTTTTCACCGCGTGCGTTTTACGGCGGTGCTTTTAGCGAAAGCGAGGATGACTTTAGTGAGGAAGAGAATTACGTGCCTCCACCAGACAGTGATGACAGTGATTCGACAGAAGTGAGTGACGAAGACGACGACGGCGGCGGTGGAAACCTGCAGTAATAACCCTGGCCTGCACACAGGGGAATGCTTTGAGCGGTATCATACGTTGCCCAAATATCACTAAAGAGTTGCCTGCAGAATGCAGGAGCAAAAATAAATATCCTGTGCGTTTCTCTTCCACAGCTTGTGTTTTTATTCGCGGCGCCAGAAACTGGCGAAATAGTTTCGGACCGCTAGAGCCGGAAAGTGGGTAAAGGTTTTGGACCGCAAAGGGTTAATCACATTTTAACATGCCGCGGGATGGCGACCAAGTTCTGCGTCCAATATGCGACGCTCTTCTGGCTATCACACCTCGTTCTCTGATTACGCTTTCACCGTTAACTACTACAGCTGCCACAAGGCTTTGTTTAATCTTTAACATGGACGTTAGTCGTCGGGATAGAGATGTGCCACCAATCATCAAAGCGGCTGCATACACGTTAAACGGCGCCATTAGCTGCCAGACATCAATATACATTGTGCAAACTCTTTATATATCAATGTACAGTAAGCATTCACTTACTTCTGCAAGGGCACGCTTCACTTTCGTGTTATTCCGATTCCTATGACGGAGGGATCAACCGTGTTTTTTAATGAATCTAGGGGTTTGTCAAACGCTCTGGAAACGTTATATTACGCTGCCCAAAGACAGACGTTACTGAGTAGTCACGCTTTTTCAACTAGAAAAGCTATGAAAAACTATAATTTTCGCTATTTGGGGTTTTTCATGCAAGAGAGCTTTGGAAGCTGGAAGTGACCCGAACGATCACATCTCTATCGCTTCAATGAGTGGGCAAAGCGAATTTGACAAATGTGTTTTTCCTCTGTAGCAAATGGCGTCATCTGCAAGCACTTTATGTGCGATTACTCGAATGAAAAGTAGAAAAAAGATCTTGAGTGGCTGAAGACATGGTGCAATGTACATCCAATCAGATTAAGAAAAATTCGCCAGAGAGCGAATGATCTTTATACTTTCTTAAAGGTGAATGAGGCTGAATATGGAAATTAAAAATCAATCTAGGGATTTCTCTTGCAATCAAGGGTACTTTGGAGGGTCAATCAAGGGATAAAACATAGGCTTTGGTTGGCATCATGGATCGTTAGTAACACTGCATTTTCCTTTATAATGATGTATAGGTAATAGTAGGGCTGCATACGTATCTCCTCTCGTAAGGTGATATAAACCATTGAATTTTCGCGCTCAATAGATTATTCTTTCCTTGAACTGCGATAGCTTCACAGACACCCGCACAGATATTCCATGGTAAGGTATAAATAAGCTAAATCATTAAACTCTTTTCCTCAAACCACACATAGTCCCCACTTGTGACTAACTGCGCTCCATCGCTCATACGACAAAGCAGTTCCATAGTCGGTACATACATTCTACAGTCCACAATTAGGGCTGTACTATATGAAAATATATGAATAAACAAATAAATAATATAGTACCATGGGAGTGCTAGCAACTAGTTGCAGCCTCGTCATGGGTCAAGCCGGCATTGCACTGTCCATTAAATTGGCCCACTCACGGACTCATTCTTAGTGGCACGAGCACAGAGTGACACTCTTGTCTCTCTTCCAAGCATATGCGGTCGAGCACTTCCGTTTTGCGAACATTTATAAAAAGCCTTCAAACAAACAAAAGCCGATGATTCTCTTTCAAGTTAAGAGCTATATTGGATATATAATACCGGAAAATACATTTACATATGATAAGAGGCAATTCACTGTCTGCATAATAAATGGAAATTCATTTATTGCGTTCATTGATATATTGCGAGCAGCCAGGGTGCGAGCAGCGTTGCGGCACCTGGCGCAGCAGATGTCAACCAAGCGCTTCTTTCTACATAGCCTCTGAGATTCGCATAGGCAGTGTGAAGAAACACAAAGTGAATGCAAGGAATACACTGTGGCAGACGAACGCCGACATGCGCTTGCCACTACGAGACACCTAAGTCAATAATTAGGGTTCTGGCCAAATTTTTCTTGCTGCTAGATTTCTTAGCCGTCTGGAATGGCCCAACGAAACTCCAATCTCGCGATCATCGAAACGCCTGTTTGGCATTACGTCTCCTCAAAGTCAAAATTTTCCTGGTGTGTCTTGCAACGTGTAAGCTCTATGCTTTATCTGAGAGAGTGCATTTATTGCGCCAGTCAAGAAACACCCCTAGAAAGCCTTCAGAGAATGTTTTCTGCTGTGACATTTTCTTGCGTCGCCAGTACTACGCATAAACGTGGATCAGGTGCAGTCACTTCCTGAAAGCGCGGATGTTTATTAGAATGGGTAATCAATTATCCTTATGACAGTAATGCTCTAGGCCCAATACTAGTACTGCCAAGAAAATGTACTATGTGATATAAATTTTGTTTTCCTTTAAACGATTCGCCTTACGCAACAGTGGGATAGATAGAAAGTTGTCTATTTGAGCCTTCCTTTCAATGCTTACACAATGAAAATTCGGTTTCGGTCGGCTCGAACTAAGCATGCCCAAAGCAATATTTCTATTAAATGCGAAGCATTTCTTATTGAGCCTTAGGCACTCTGAGCGTATCTATCTATCTATCTATCTATCTATCTATCTATCTATCTATCTATCTATCTATCTATCTATCTATCTATCTATCTATCTATCTATCTATCTATCTATCTATCGATCTATCTATCTATCTATCTATCTATCTATCTATCTATCTATCTATCTATCTATCTATCTATCTATCTATCTATCTATCTATCTATCTATCTATCTATCTAGCCACCCACGGCTGGGTGCTCTCGTGATCGCCTCCCCAAATTGGTGATACCAAAATTGACATGGGAAGTTAAAACGATTTAACAAATAGGACTGTCGGGTCACGACATGAATAATGCGAAACTCCTGTCACGTACATCGTCAACCCTTTCCTCCAGATACGCGTGGCACATACGCTTTCGCCACAAGCCGCGGTGTAGGAGAATGCTCCACAGGTGAGTTATAGTTTGTATGTACCCAGGAACGGCGAGCACAGACATTGGTAATTTACCTGCGAGAGCGTTAAGAAAAACCGACATCGGCAGCGTTGATTTGACAACGGCGACATCGGCAAAGATAAGAATTAGGATTCCAGCAAAAATCGAACCCAAGCATTCTGCGTGGCAGCCAGGTATTCTAGCGCAGATATATATATATATATATATATATATCTATATATATATATATATATATATATATATATATATATATATATATATATATATATATATATATATATTCTGCGTGGCAGCCAGGTATTCTAGCGCAGATATATATCTATATATATATATATATATATATATATATATATATATATATATGCCAGTTCTTAAAACTGCTTTGCGAAAAGACCCTATGAAATAGTTTCGTATAAACTTAAAGGCACTTCATTTTCTATTGCCGAAGATTTTTCGCAGCGTGTCCGTAAGCAGCGAAGGATGCTTTGGAAAACTGCTCAAGACGAAAAGGAAAAAGGGGCCAAGGCTAAGCTTATCTCTGATAATCTAAGTGTAAATGGCGTTATGTGCGGCTGGGACAATGACGAGAAATGCCGCTTTAAGTTTAGAAGTAATAGACGGGTTTGGAAAATGCGAAATGATGATCGATTCTTGATACCTTTTAATGTCAATTGTAGGAGCGTAGTCAATAAAAGCACAGAGCTTGAGGGGCTGAATATTGCTAACGATCCTGATGTTGTCATATTGACTGAGACATGGCTCATTGACGAAATCTACGTTAGTGAATTCGTTCCATCAGGACACCGAGTTTACAGGAAGGACCGTGGCAGTAGAGGTGTTGGAGTTTGTATAATCCACAAAAGTGCGCTTAACGTATCCTTGATGCCTGATCTTGCCAACAATGAGTGTTTATTCTGTAAAGCCTATAGTGGCGGCCTTAGGTATATTGTTGGTGCCATGTACAGACCCCCTAACACTGATGCTTCTACCATAGATGTGTTGAAGGAGCATTTATGTGACCACATCAAACCTGATGATCGGATAATCCTATCTGTTGATTTCAATTTGCCTGATGTTGACTGGCTAACAATGTCCCCTAAACTTCGTAATGACAAGATAGGAGAGGCAATGCTTGATATTGCTTTTGCCGTTGACCTTACTCAAGTTGTTGAAGGCTTCACAGGAATTCAGGCTAGCAGCAAGTCTCTACACGAACTTTTCGTCATAAGCGAGAGCCTTTTCGAGAACCATTCCAGGAATTTCCGATCGTCAAGCCGTCTATCTTAGCCTCAGAAATGTTAAACTCGATATAGCTAAAGAAGCTTCGCATTTTCGAACTTTTCCAGAGGCGATGACGTAGCTATAATAGATGTGCTTCTGTTTCATCTAGATAACTTCTCTTGCAGTGATGCGAATATTCACAATTTTTAGGCTTCTTTTACGAAACTTCTACATGAATGCAGTGAACAATTTGTGCCATTGATACGCAAGAAAAACAAACATGCGAATGCTTGGGCAAGTCGTTCTACTATACATGTGCAGAGAAAATAAAAATGTTAAAGAAAAAAACGTCGTTCTGTAGGCGACTGCGTGAGCCTAGAGCCTATTACTTCAGATTTGTTTCACAAAGTTAAAACAAAAGTATCAGCTGACAAAGACAAATATTTTCCAGTTTTTTTACCTAGTATAATTACGTGTTCGCCGCAGAAGTTGTGGGAAGCAATTTTCCCATGCTCAACTGATGTGGACGCTTTTACCATTAATGGTGTCCAAAATTACTGATGCCACAAAAGTTGCTAATGCATTCAACAGGCAGTTTCAGTTCTGCCTTACTGATGAGGTTGGAAAATTGCGCAGATTTGTGTCAACCTTACCGCCGATGGCTGACCTTGCCGTAAGCGAACAGGAAATTTTCAATATGCTCTGGAAACTTGATATAAAAAAAATGTGGTGGTGCTGACGAAGTACCCAATGCCTGTCTCAAAAGGTACGCTGGATGGGCGGCCAAATATTTGCGCATTCTTTTTACAAAATCGTTGAAAACCTTCAGGTGCCAATTGATTGGAGGACATCCAAAGTGAAACATCACAACAAGGGGATGAAAGCTGAAATTAGTTATTATAGGCCAATATCACAACTCTCATCGGTTTGTAAGTTGCTCGAGCATATAGTTCATAATCGTATTTCAGAATTTCTAACTGCTCATAATGCCCTATCCGAGTCACAACATGGATTCAGGAAAGGCTATTCTACTGGTACGCAATTAGTTCAGACCGTTTCCGATTTTGCATTGGCCATTAAAAAAGGTGTGCGCACTGACGCAATTTTCATGGATTTTTCAAAGGCATTTGTTAAGGTTTCTCACAAAAAATTGGTTTTCAAAATAGACAGCATGCTCAAACCTTACCTTTGTTACCGGCCGCAAATCGTTTTATTTAAAGATGAATGCTCTGAGAGGGTTTCTGTGGAATCTGGTATCCTCCAGGGATCGGTACTTCGGCCGCTTCTTTTTCTTTTATATATCAATCACATTTTGAGTGACATACTTGTTAACATAAAACTCTATGCAGATGACTGCGTTATTTACTCCAAGGTAGAAAACTCTAATCACCAAATAAAGTTAAATGCCGCCTTTCAAAAAGTTAAATCTTGGTGCGACTAAAGCTAAATCTTGGTGCGACAATTGGCAAATTGCCATAAGCTTTGAAAAAGGCGTATTTATGCGCATTTCACACAAGAAAGAGCCCGTCATGTTCAATATTGCTGTAACAATATATTCTTTGCTGAGTGCAGTACTACAAGTATCCAGGAGTTGACATTACCAACAACCTGGCGCGGAATAAGTATATCGATTATTTTGCAGCTTGTGCTAACACAAGACTTTCATTCTTAGGAGAGCTCTCAAGTACTCCACTCCCACTGTGCGCTTGCTGGCGTACAAATGAACAGTTTAACCCATTCTAGATTATGCAGTCGTTATATGGGATCCTTTTACGTTGACTAATACAAACAAGATTGAAAAAAATACAAACGAAGGCATCCCGTGTTAAATACAATAGTTATGGTAGCACATCTGTTAGTAAACTGCTGGTGAGAGCTAATATTTCACCGATAACTGAAAGAAACCGAATTTCTCGTCTCATTTTTTATAAGCTAGTTAAAAAGCACTTTAAGATAGACACTAGCAAATTGTCGTCTTTTTCCTCTGGGTATCCGACAAGGCATTGCCGTAATCTCTCTATTACGCCGTTTCAAACACGTAATAAACAACAAAAAGAAAAGGTTATTTCGTTTAGCCAAACGCTCAAATAGTGTCTCTTCCTGGGAAAAATATAAAATAGCAGAAAAAGAGTTTATTCATTGGCCGCAAGTGCTAAACGATCGTTTTATTAGGAAACACTGCCTTCCATGTTAAGAAATAACCCGAAGCAATTTTGGAAATACATTAACCCAAAGCCACACAAACCATTATCACTAGTTGATGACGATAGTAAGCCTATTCCAGACCATAACGTAGCTCATGTACTCAACACTGTTTTTTCGAGCGTGTTCACTTCTGAGCCTTGTACTAATCTTCCTGAATGTCCCTACCTAGACCACCCACCAATGTCCGATATAACATTTGAAGTAAATGGCATCACCAAATTAATTGAGACGCTTAAGTTTACGTCTTCAGCTGGCATTGACGGGATCAACTCTAAATTGCTAAAGAATACTATACACGTCACCAGTACCTTCCTATGTCACATCTTTCAGCAATCTCTGTCATCTGGAGTGGTGCGGCAAGACTGGAAGGTGGGCAAGATAACTCCAGTACCAAAAAAAGGTTCATCATCTTCATGCAATAACTATCGTCCAATTTCCCTGACCAGTGTTTGTCCGAAACTAATGTAACATATAATCTATTCTCACGTGGTAAAGTTTCTAGCATCATGTCATTACTTTAATCCTAACCAGCGTGGCTTTCAGAAGGGTATGTCTTGCGAAACACAGCTCGTCCTCTTCATCAATGACATCCTCTTACCTCGACCAAAACATACCCTTCGACACCCTCTTCCTAGGCTTTCAAAAGGCATTTGACAAGGTTCCTCATAAACGGCTCTTTCTAAACCTCTCACGATTAAATCTCAACCCTCCTGTTTACGAATGGCTCTGCGACTTTCTGTCTAACCGTCAGCATTTTTTTTACACTAACCAACATTCCTCTCCTTTATCACCTGTTTTCTCCGGCGTGCCACAGCGCACTGTTCTGGCCTGTGGCACGCCGACATTAACGACTTACCCAGGGTTGTGCTTCTAAAACCCGGCTATTTGCTGATGACTGCGTAATTTACCGTCCCATACTTAACTACCCCGCAGTCTGACCTTTCTCTCATAGAATCTTGGTGTAACAAATGGCTAATGTCTCTAAACGTGAGCAAAACATCATTTCTAACTTTTCATCGTCGTCAATCGTTCGTTTCCGCTAAATACATGATAGCTGGCTCGGAAATATGCGCAGTTACATCTTATAAATACCTTGGTGTTAACTTATGCAATAACCTTACTTGGTCACTTCACATTTCTAACATCAGCAATGCAGCTACTTGTGCGCTTGGCTATTTGCGTCGTAACCTACGCCCTGTTCCTTCCCCGGTGAAACTACTAGCATACTTAACACTCGTTCGACCAAAACTCGAATATGCATGCTCAGTTTGGGACCCGCATCAAACTAACCTCTCAACCGCTCTGGAATCCATACAAAATCGTGCAGCTAGGTTTATTTGTTCAGACTACTCTTATCACACCAGCGTCACCGAGCTTAAGTCATCTCTTCATCTTCATACCCTCGAGCAGCGCCGCAGGACTGCAAGATTGTGTCTTTTTCATAAGTTCTATCACCTTTTACCTCACCAGGCTGACATCGAACCCTTGCATCGTATTTCATCCCGTCATGGCCACCCAAAGGCAGTCTATCCTCCGGCAGCCGCACTACCGCTCACATGAAATCATTCTTCGCTCACACGGCAAAGGACTGGAATCGTCTTCCTGCCGACGTTGTACACCACTCAAGCCATGCATCTTTCAAGGCATCCATCGAAACTATCATCGACTAGTTATGCCCACCCCTCATGTAATACCCCTCACGGGGCATTTGAGGTACTAATAAATAAATAAATAAAAAAATAAACTGTTTCAAGTATTCATTTTTCCCGAGAACAGTCAGGGAACAACCTAACTAATGACCTTGTTTTACTGCAGTCACCTGAAATGTGCGCCTCGTGTCTCACTGTGTAAGGTATATATATATATATATATAATTGAAACTTTGTAGAATTAACGCCCGTGTTTTGTCAATACCTGCTTATGTGAATCTCTTTCTGGTATATTCATTATCCTGTTCATTTCGAATTGTATTTTGTCGCCATGGTTGATCATGTATTCGTGGACATTGCATATCACATTTTCCCGTTTTTGCAACTCTGAGAACTGTACGTTGCCTCCGTATTTTCGTTCTTCTTTACCTAGGAATACTTATGATTGTAATTCCCACCCTGCTTATTCCCTCACCTGGGATTGCAGTATCTACAAATAAAGCAAAATAAATACAAGTGTTTCTCCATATCGTGGCAGTTCCTGTTTATTAGTCGTTCACGAAGTTCACGGGCAGAATTCGTCAGTTTGCTACACGGTTGCTGGGGGTGTGTCAAATGTCTGCGCGGCTTTGGCATGCGTAAATTGGCTGGAGCGAGGCTATTGCGTGACGGTCAACTCAATTACCGTAAATTTGTCCGCATAGAGTTTTTACGGATGGCGGAGCGCTCTCCCGTGTACAGTGTAATCCATTGATAACGATACTGTGAAAACGAAAACTCGGTCGTTATAACTGACTACCCTTACATCTGGACCGGCAAACCAGAAATAAATTACGTACCCACATGCTCTCGAGTGAATGTAGGCCTACTAGTCAATAGTATTAGTGAATCTGATCGAAAAATGCCAGGTATGGGAAAGAACACCGAAGACTGTATTATAGGCCTCTCAAATAACAATGCAATTAGTTAAAGGGCTCCTAAGGAACATATAAACATTAAAAAAAAACGAGCGCGTAAATCTCTGTTGGCGTTTTCCGTCTTTCGGCGTAATTCGTGACGCCAACAGTCAGTTCACTTGACGTCATAAGGAAAGGAGCTCTCTATTAGCCTGTATACAGGGGTACTCAGTTCAGAATTGCCTCCTGCAGAGCTTTATTATTATTTCGCACTCCCGTTCTGCCTTGTGTCGTACGCATGACAGCCATGCGTGATCAAGTGATTTCATTTCGCTTTGTGCGTTTTCTAATGCGCAAGCGGAAAGTACAGCGTGCAGCCGAAAAGCGCGAAATCCTGATAGGCTCAACACTTTGTGCTGTCAATTTCCACGTATTTTTTTGTTTTGTTTTTAAGAAATTAAGCGGTGGGGACGAGATAGCAACATAGGAGAGGTAGTGAAGGCGAGAAAGAAACCACTCTCGTCTGAATACTACACGGAAATATAATGTTCAAATTGCGTTAAAGCAAAATATGGCCCATTTTATTAGATTTTTGGTTCTCCAGACGCATTTCTAATAAACATTAAATTAAAGGGAAAGGGTTTCGACGGAGTCTGACTCAATAATGATATCCAAGCATTTTTATCGATCGGAAGTTAACAAATTGATTTATTAAAACTCACAGGTTTTGCTTGAGCGATTACTGCGGGTGAGTTTGATGAGAGTTAGGCGCTGGCTCGCATAGATTGGGTCCAGCAGCTCTACTGCCGTGAAACCACTTTTTTTGGAATATTTTTTTAAATTTTGGTGCTAAACTCATTGCTTTGTGTATGCTTTAAGAAGGGCTGTTTAAAAATACATTTGAAGTATGTAGGCAGAAAAAGTTTAACTAATCACACTTTAATTACTGAAATTACCCAAAATATCCCCATCACGCGAAGACTCATAGGTTCCGATCCTCTGATGTAAAACAGAAATGGCTTGACATCAATGTAGCCGTACATGCAAGCTGTGCAATGAAATAGAATCTTTGCGCTGTCGTCGATATCAAGTATAGTATAGCCGAAAAACCTAAATTGTTTAATTTCAGGTGGTTGTATTTCAGTCGAAACCTTATAACATCAAAAGTTACTCGTGGTTTTCAATTATCGTAGTTATTGCACAGGCTAATATTCCATAAAGAAGCACGGGAAGTTTCATCGAAAAATATTAGTTCATTCAAAGTTATGACTTTTTGCGCAACAAGAAACAACTGAAAGTCAAGTTTTGAGAAAAACAAGAAAGAAGTTTTCCAAACGTGGTATATACATCTTTGGAAGGTTGTGGGACACTCAAAGCTGCGAAGCTCCATAACTAGGACCTTCCTCAGCTACCACGAGTTCACCGTGAGATTGTTAGCAGCTCCTAGAGATTTTTTCGGGCTTGTTTTTCGTCAGCCGTTGACTGGTGACAGGCGTTCTTCAAGTGAGTTCGGTCCCTTCTGAGGCAAGCTACTGTGGTGTAGTAGCCAGGATCGACACCCGCCTACCTCAAGATATCCAGCGTGCCACTACTTCCATTGTTGAACAGACATATACAATCTTATGGTCCAAACAAACAGTGTGCGGGCCTACATAGATATCTTTAGGGAGACGCTGCCAGAGCACCCCATTGAAGCATACATTTTTTTTCGCAGACACATTTCGTCAGAACATATCGTCTGAAGAGAGGTCTGCATACACAGGCTTCAGTTTGTTCAGGATGTCTGTGTAAAAGCGTCCCATGTCCTTGTATCGTCCTGTGCGCAGAGCTACTCGGCTGTAGGCACACAAACTTTTCAAAACTTTCCCGTTTCGGCCTTTGTTTCACTCGGAACATACCCATATCTTGTTATAATCTGCAAGACAACAATCTAGGACACTGAAATGACGAAAAAATAGCTTTCCCAATGGTAGTACAACACGTCGATGCAGTGTAAACACCATGTCACTTCGTGTGCGTCTCGTGGCAATTTCCGCAATTGAAAGAAAATGGCGGCGATTACCATTGCTTATTCTTAATAAATTTTTGTAACTTCATCACGAACTAATCTGCATGTATCCTGCGTATTTCAGCACAAACATAAGCTCATTTTACTGATTGAAATGCCAGTTTCTTTTTCACAAAGTGTCAGTTTCGCTTTCAGGGAGGTCTACTGGTAGTTGTAAAAACCAACATAACTCCTCGAAAAGAAGCACGTAGAGACGTCATTTGTGCTGCAGCTCAATTCTGATTGTCTATAGATTCTTAAAGTATCAAAAAGTTAATTCGCTTTTTCCAAAAAGAAACGTCGTTTTCAAGGGTGGCAACATACCTTAAGGCATCTTGTTTATCGTGATTTCAGTTGCCGACCGTTTACAGCTACATGGTGCGGTTTTATAGTTCTCGAAATTGTTTGGGACTGCCTTTTTCTTGGATAATTATGTATAGGTTATAACTGCATATGTATCGCCGTTGGCAGGGTGCTAACTAATCATTGACTTGTCCCGCTGAATGCAATATCATCGTCATCATCATCATCATCATCAGCTTGTCTACGCCCACTGCCGGGCAAAGGCCTCTCCATGCATTATGCCTCCATTCAACTTCGATAGGCTTACAGACACCCGTACAGTTCTTCCATAGTAAGGTACAAAGTAAGCAATTCATTTAACTCTTTCCATCACACTACAGATTGTAGCCACTCGTGAATAACTGCGCTCCTACGACAAAAGCAGTTCCATAGTGAGGTACACGTATTCTACAGGCCACAATTAGGGCTGCGCTATATGAAATTGATACATGAATAATGTAACAGGATTGGAGTACTTGCACGTAAATTCAGCCCTCAGGGGTCCGCCCGGCATTAGGCTGTCCACCAAATGGCCCACTCACGGATTCATTCTTCGTGGCAAGAGCACAGTGTGACCTCTTGCTTCATATCCAAGCATATCCAGTCGAGGATTTCCGGTTTTGCGAATATTTATAAAAAGTCACAGTTTCGCCGCAAGGGCGAAGCAATGAATGCGATAGCAAGTGAAGCGGCCAGTGATGGACACGCTGCTACGCTGCATAGACATCTGCCCCCCGGCAGCAACTATACTCGCGGACAACTTTTTCTTGGCAATGAAGCGAAGGCTACGGAGCCACAATGCACGTATCCTACCGCTACTGAATGTAGTCCCACAACTGCGTCCGTATTTTCTGCGTGAGATATATAAAATACTCCTTCATTTCCTACATGTAGCTTTTTGAGACTGACGCACGCTCACAAGCGAGATATATGTATTTCTTTTACTTTATACGTTGTCACTTTGTGTTTTTGCGTGCGTGAAAAAGTCGCGCCTTTTACCCGTACCTTAGACGCTAGGCAGCGTTTGCGTTGAAATGCAGCGCTAGCCATCACTTTCCACGACGTTACGAGACGCGCGCCAAACCGGACTACTTCGCGTAGCAGAACATGTGCAGACGCTCCGCCCCGTAGCTTTCCCTTCATTGCCAAGAAAAGTTGTCGGTGAGTATACCGCGCGAGCAGACAGCGGAAGGGCAAGGTTCTCCCTGCGCAAACATTAGAAGAAGGGAGCGAGCTGGCCGACGACTTTTAAATGCGCCCGTTTAAGAAACCTGCATGTGCGCGCCTCCGTGCCTCCGTCGGAGGCACGGAGGCGCGCACTGAAGGCCTCCTACAGCCGTCTCGCTCCTCGCGCCATCTCCCTGGTAATGAAGAAACGCTTATAAGCGCCTGCCGTCTCCGAGTCCTGCCAGCGGTAAAGGGTGTGTATATAACGCTCTCCGTTGGCTACCAGAGGATCTGCTGTTCGTGGCGTAATGGCTAGATATACTTACACATATACGGTGCATGACGGCGGCGACGGGGACTGGCAAAACCAGCCGAGTCTGTCCATATAATTGCTATCGCAATAAGAAGTATTTTGCGCAAAGATGAATTCATGGTTGTCCTTCCGCTTAACCGCCATATTGGATACATGTGACACCGAGGAATAGATCTACTAAGATAAGGGGCCATTACCTACAGGATAATACATGAAAATATTTTCTTGCGTTCATTGAAATATTCTGGGCAGCTGGTCTGTGAGCACCACTGCGGCACCAGGCTGAGCAGATCTTAACCACGCGCTCTTCTTTCTGCGTGTCTTCTGAGATCCACATGGCAGTGCGAAGAAACACACAGTTTATCCGAGGAATACACTGGCGTAGACGCACGCCGATACGCCAGTGCCCCTACCAGACACCCTCATTCAGAATTAGGCTTCTGACCAAATTTTTATGGTTCCTAGAGTTCCTTGCCATCTGGAATGACCCTATGAACGTCCCATGCCCGTAACATCGAAACGTGTGTTGGGCATTACGTTCCGGCAGTGTCAAAATTTCCCTGGTGTGTACAATCATCCATGTTGGCTCTATGTTTTGTCCTAAGAGCGCATTTATTACACCAATCACGAAACATTTGCACAAAGCATTCATAGAGAGTTTCTTCCTGTGACATTATTTTGTGTCGCCAGTACAACATATAAATATGAATAAGATGCATTCCCTTTCTCGAAGCGCGGATGTTTAGTACAGTGGGTGATCAATTGGTCTTATGATCGTAATGCCATGGGTCCAAAACTAGATGTGCCAAGAAAGTTTATTCTGTTTTATACATTTCTTCATTTAATCGATTCGCCTTACGCAACAGAGGGCCAAATACACAGGTTTCTCTGTAAGTTTCATACCAATGACATATTAAAAAATCTTCTGCGTCCGCTCGAACTAAGGATGCCCAAAGCAATGTTTGTGTTATGATCGATAGTTACCTAAATCCAGGCCTCCGTTTGTATTTTATGACGTAACATGGACCAGGACACCGCAAGCACATCTTTGCAGCTGCACAAAATACTGACGCGGAATTACCCTTACAGCTTAGCAACTTCGTCCACTTAAAAAACATTTTTGCTAAGCCCGATGCTGTTCAACCCAACCCTCATCGGAGTAGTCGACAACCAGAAGAGCAGCGTACGGTTTCCTATTTTTGCGGAGCGCATTTGTATTTGGTCGCCAGATATTGCGACTTTTGGCTTCTCCTTAGAAGGCAGCCACAATGACATTACGCTATCTTCGTTAAAAAAAAGGACTCGAGATCTCCTGTGGAAAGTGTGCAGACGTTGCGTCCGGCAGGATACGGGCAACCAATATGGTCCATCAGGAGGCACAGGTTCTTGGGGCTCATAATTATTAGAGATCTGTATTGGGCCATGCACGTAAATAACCTAAAAATCGTCTCACTGCTATCTGCCACATGTTGACGTTCACTCTAGGAAAAAATAAGCAGTGTCCTTGCAGGCTAATTTATAGCCTCACAGGGTATTGCTTATGGGCGACGTAGCCCTTGTCTCGTCGTTTGCGCTTGGTGTCTCGGGCACGCTCTTTCTTGCTGATCTCGGCGTCTCATCGTAAGCTCGTTGTTCTTCGGGCGCACCACGGCCCCCGAAAGAACATGAGAATCTCGGTGCGAGAATGACCCCTGCAGACGCGCATCTGATGGCTGCGAGAGTGGACTACGCCCCAAACGCGTGACCAGTTGAGTGCTCGCCCGGCTCTCTCCCCCTAGCACTCCGATTGAATTTTACCCCCCTACAGTTGGTACGCACCATGTCAACCCGCGCAGTTCTGTTCAGAAGCCAGCCATATAAAACTTGGCTGTAAAACACCACCAAAAAGGTCTTTTTTCTGAAACAACTTGAAACATTTGGGTGGCTCTGCTTTAAATACTTTACGGTGACGGAGGATGCCCGGGTTCCATTTGCTACAATTGTTTTTTCTCTCATTGTGACTGCGATACTTGAGGCAGCGGAAAACGTCACTGTCCTAACAGAATTAAGCTGTTAAACGTCATCAGCCGCAATTATTGTTTACTGCTGGAAAGTGCGCTACAGGTTTCCGCTTGTCTAGATTGCGCCATTTTGATTTTTCACGATTTTTACTTCTCCGTATATTTCATAGTATTATTTTCGGCTTTCAATACACGCGACCAAATTTGATTGGTTTTGTTTAATGTAAATTTGGCCTTGCAAGTGCAATAAAATGTATACGTTGTAACGTACGATAACGATACTTGTCATCTGAAATTTCCATCGTTGTAACCTACTACCGTTATATGCGGACCGGCAAAATGAAAATAAATAACATATACGCATGTTTTCCCGTGCATGCAGGCCTACTTATTCGCCAACTCTAAGTGAACCGGGTCGAGCGAGGCAAGGCACGATAAAGAACACTGGACACTTCATTATAGGCTTGACAAATCGGCATAGAACTACTTGATTTAGGCGTGCTTACAAAAGCCAGAAATCTGTAGGGAAATAAATCGAAACTCCCTTAGAAAAAAATGGCAAATCATATTATTTTTGCCATCTCTAGACGCAATTCTATAAAAATTTAATTAAAGGTAACGTTGTCACGCAGAATGATTCAATAGGACCGCATCTGTATTGCTGTCGATGAGATATTGACGAAGTACTTGAGGAAAACTCACAACATTTGGTAGAGCGATTACTGTGGGCGCCTTTGATAAGACGTAGGAAGTTATAAGCAAACATTGGCTCCAGCAGCAATGAACAGATCTTGACTGCCGTTCCTTTACAGACCCTCACAGTAGAGTATCTATAGTGCTCTAAATTGTTTGTAAGACAAGCGCCTTTCTCATGATCCTCTGTACGTACAGCAGCATACATCTTTGTCAGGTTGGGCTGCTCTAACTCATCGACTTTTGGTGGTAAATAGATTCTGCTTGCACACAATTGCGATAGCTTTACACACCCGGATACAGCTCTTCCATAGTAAGGTACTAAGTAGCGGAATTATTTAACTATTTTTTCAAAACACGAAAGGTAACCACTCGTCACGAGTCGCACTGGTTGAAAAGGACCAGTCATGTTCATTTTGTTGCGGATTTCTTTTTTCTTCAAGTTCACAACAGAACACGCGCTGTGCATTAGCATTAAAAACTGCCTCGCAGCGTCAGTATCGATAACGGGCAGCGTAAATAGCGTGCTAGTCACGCGTTCGCCAGCATGCGCACAACATTGTTAGTTTGATCTTGAGAGTAAAGAAGGGTAGGCGCAAAATAAAACAGGGACGTAAAGAGGACACGGACAACACAGGCGCACACTCGCAACTGGAAGTTTATTAGATGCGAAGCAGCTCTTTGACTAGCCTGTGTAACGCTGTCCCTCCGTGCGTGCGTACGAACGCGCCGCAACACGCTCCCCTCGCCGCAGGTGTTGAGCGGTGCCAAGGAGGTCACGCCGCAGCTGCGCGTTGACGTCACGCTCCCCTCGCAGTGCGCGGTGACGTCACTCTCTCCTCGCCTACCGCGCGCTCGCCGCAGCGCCACAGCTGCCGCCTCGTCCGTTCGCCCGCAACACCTGCCGCTACCGCCGCTCGCTACACCGCCGACTCGTCGGTTCACGCGCAAAAAATTACCATCTTCCCGAAGGGAACCCTGATGGGATGCGAAGCAGCAGCGTTGCGCACGGGTGGAGTCACGGGTTGAACGGCGCTAACGCGCCAGCTCCGGTCCAGCGCCCGTGTCCACTCTGAAGAAATGACAAGACCTACGCCAGCCATCGCTTCAGACGAATCTTCCAGCGCTCACCGCAGCACCCGCGTTAGCGCCGTTCAAGCCTTGACGCCACCCGTGCGCAACGCTGCTGCTTCGCATCCCATCAGGGTTCCCTTTCTGAAGATGGTGTCAATTTTTCAAGAGGCAACACATATAAAGCTTGAGCACGTGGTACAGGTTCTCTCACCTATAGAAATACGATGACTTTCCACATCCTATTTGTGAGGGCAGATGCTTCAAGACGAAAATTAAGGGGGAAAGACGTTCCCAATATAAACTGTGAATCACCTGCGGCGCATACCCGCATACCGCGGTCCCTGGTATACGGGTATGTGCCACACGTGTCTGGAAAAAAAAATCACGCCATCTCCCGCTAAAGGGGACCTGACGTGATGCGAAGCAGCGTTTCGCCATGTAGAGCCCGCGTTTCAGAGGGGGAGTGGAGAGGGGAAAGGGAGGGGCAAATGGGAGAGGGGGATGAGAGTGAGAGGGAAGGGAGAGGGGGGTGGAGAGGGAGAGGGGAAGGAGAACGGGGAGGGGAAATGGGAAGTGGAGAGGGAGATGAGGTGCGTGAAGAGGGCTTGCGCATGCGCAGTAAGGGTGGTCACGCCGCACACCACCACCACCACCGGATTGAACTCCGCTTTAAGATGCTTCACATCTAAAAGGTGTTTCACGACGTACGCGACAGGATTGTCACGTTATTTATGTCAGGACCAGACATTCATATTAATCAAATCATCTTACCCTCGCCTGCTAATCTTAGTCAGCACCAAGTTAAGGAGGCGATCACGAGAGCACCTAGAAGTAGGCGGATAGATAGATAGAGATAGATAGATAGATAGATAGATAGATAGATAGATAGATAGATAGATAGATAGATAGATAGATAGATACCCAGGGAGCACGCCGCCATTGGACCGATCTTGGCCCATCGTCGGCAACTGACGGCAGCAATATTGGCCCCACGTCGGCAATCACGCTCGCGCTACTTTCACCCGCATCGGCCCGACGTCGGCTAGCCGCCGTTGGGCCGATGCGGGCTTGCCGGCTTCGGGCCGACGTGGGCTAGCCAGCGTCGGGTCCGAGACGGGCCTGCCGTTATTCAGCCGATGATGGCAAGCAGTCCCATGGCCATGTATGCTAGCGATGCTGGCGTGGGTCGGCCCCGCCGATGTCGGGTAGCCGCCGGCGTGACCGTGTACACCCGTTATTATGTTTTAGCAGTGGTGGCTTACCGTGCGTTAAGTACGGTAGTACTGTATCGTCGTGGTCTGCACGTAGCTAGTTTATATGGAGACACCGGCGGTAGTTGCTCGATGCGTAATGTAACTTGATCAGGCAGGCTGATACATGTGTTATGAAGTAAAATGGCTGCGTGCCGACCACGGCAGTTCGGGATTACTGTGGTTACTTTCTGTAAGTCAGCAGCGCTAAAATAGACTATTCGCGGCCCAACGGCATTCATCGACTATCATTGGTGCAATATTCGAAAAATGCTTCCTAATTAGAACGACTGCTCCACTGATGTCTTAGTGTGCGATTAAGACCCACAATTTCTGTCGCACTGTGCAAGGCCGAGAACAAAAGTCAGTATTGTCTCTAACATAACTAAATTGATGAAAGGCCTGCTGCACCAACTACGCATGCGTCTGAGAAATTAAAGAGCAACACATTTGCAAGGTGATAAACACAAATTTATTCACAGATATGAACACACGCCAGCAGTTCCGGAATAATTATTCCATAAAGAAATATCTAAACATCTACAGATACCGTAGCCAACATCTAAACCCCACAGCCACCGTATTCCTCAAAAAAAGCAGGACAATCCTAATCGAGAATGGGGTGAGGCGCAAAATCATAGGCGTTAGCAGGGTTCCCCTTCATAGGGCGGGGGAGGAAGGTTCATCGCGGCGCCCCCCCCCCTATAAGTCAATGTGCTTGGCAGACCTTGCGCCCACCTCTTCTTAGGTGACTACGGGGGCCGGCCACCCCCCTGCCCCACTGTGCGCACGCCTATGCGAAGAGTTACAATCTCTTCAACGTTATGCGCGGCACATTCACTATAAATATTAAAAAGAACTAGAACGGGCAAAAATAGGAGTAGCTAAGATATTCTTGGTTAATCCTTATGTAGTGAAGAGTACGTGACGACGACGAAGAGCGAAGAAAGCATGATCCAGGCAAGCGCAAGCTCGGGGCGCGTGGCTGTCGCTCGCACTGTGGCTTGCTTTCTTCGCTCTTCGTCGTCGTCACGTACTCTTCACTACATAAGGATTAACCAAGAATATCTTAGCTACTTGCGTTTTGCGGACGATATCGCGCTTTTCAGTAACGACGGTACCGAATCACAAAAAAATTCTCGAGATGTAAACGAAGGCAGCATTAAAGTAGGATTAAAGACGGACCCAAAGACAAGAAAGATAATGTTAGGCGGCTTGCCGAAACAGCGAGATTAAGAGTGGCAACTAGACTAGAAGAATCTGTATACGCGTGAGCTAATTACGAGCAGAGGAGCCCCCCCCCCCCGCACGTTTATTAAATTCACCAAGGTACGGTAGGCATTCGCAACACATGACTGGCAATTAAATTAGCGTTATCCTTTAAGCGGAAATTGCAATATTTTCAGTGATAACTTAAGGGACAAAAGATAGATAAACTGCTGCACGCGACGCGAAAAACATTGCGAGCGGTACCACAAGATCCCATGAACTCTACATCTAAACAAGATAGACACGCACGCATTCCTAATCTAAAGGTAAGATTGTAACAGAAAGGAATCGTGCATAAAAACCACTCACGTGTGCCCGTTGGATCGCTAAAAACACGAGCGAATAAAAAATGCAAGCGCACCATATCAGAATACACAAAACACGATGGTCAATAGAAAATACGCGATAAGAAGAGAACAAAAAATGTGCGGGGACACGTAACAGTAGTGACACGTGGCCTTATATGAGGTGAGCGAGTTCAACATCGAAGCAGGGGG